>NC_053397.1:7311137-7645281 GCF_905171765.1 Bufo bufo | reverse complement strand
GACTGACAACAGCGAGGCAGCAGCTTAATGACAAGAAGATCTGCTTGCTGTCAATGAATGGATTTACTTCCAGAAGTTCTCACAGCAACAATGTAAACAATCCTCTTAGAGGACGTAATCCTAGCAAAATTAAGTACAAGTCAAGCTTTCCCAGAATGAGATTGACCTATTATTTAGTTGGGTCAAGCTCTATATGGGACTATGACTATGTACAGTATATACAGTATTCCCACGGGGAACATTTGCTGTGACAACGCCAGACAGTGCTGTAATGGCGGTCGTATTGGTTGGCAACCAGAGATTTAAGTAAGGCCTCCTGCACACGACCGTATGGTTTTGCGGTCCATAAAAAACGGATCCACAAAAAATACGGATGACGTCCGTGTGCATTCTATATTTTGCGGAACGGAACAGCTGGCCCCTAATAGAACAGTCCTATCCTTGTCCGTAATGCAGACAATAACAGGACATGTTCTATTTATTTGCAGAATGGAAATACGGACATACGGAAATGGAATGCACACGGAGTAACTTCTGATTTTTTGCGTACCCATTGAAGTGAATGGTTCCGCTTACGGTCTGCAAAAAAACCGGAACGGACACGGAAAGAAAATACGTTCGTGTGCATGAGCCCTAAGTAGAATTTACTAGAATTCCTTCAGAAAACAGACTGAGCTCTGCTTCATCGGGAGTGGCAGAGATGACAGCTATATTTGACAGGAGTGACCCCAGAGCTCACACTTCAGTCCATCAATCCGCACGTGCCCCATAAATCACCATCAGCTCCTCAATGTCACAAACTGAGATGCGTCGCCCCTTTTCCCTGCGCTGCGGTGTCCGCCATTTCTGCCGGCCTCGCCGTGCTCTGAAAAATGTGCTGCAGATATAAAAATGAATTGTCATAAAATAAAGAACCCCTTTAAATTAACCCCTTACTTTGTTTATTCTTTTTCAATGTTTTAATGTATCTATGTATTGATTTTTGCATTTTTTGTATCATCTTTTTATTTTCATTTCTATCCGTTTTATGTCAGATCATTTAGCTCCAATAAACGAAGGCAGCGCCATTCATGATTAGGGCGGATGTCGTTCAGACTCTTGATCAAACAGAGAAGCTAAAAAACAAACATCACAGAAATATACATAATTAATCCGCCGGTAATCATACGCCGCTTCATTGTATAAACAGGTGAAAATTGCCGTGTTTTTGGTCGAGCGTTCTAAGACAACTCAAGTGGTCGTCATCGTTTTAGCATAATGTGTGTTTACACTCTCGGCGACGTGTTAATTGTCAGACACTTAAAGCTTCGATTACGGCACAATCCTGCCGAACGGCGGGAGGGGGAGGGGGCACTTAGTTTTTTATTGTCTGGTGGGATTTAGTTAGAAACTTGACATTTAAACAAAACTGAAGCAGCCGGGACGATGCAGCGGCAGCCGAGAGAGCTGTCATATGACGGAGCGCCGCGCAGGAATGTCGTTACCGCCATGAAATGAATAACGCACTTCAGTAAAAAAATGTTTTCCTTTAGTTTATTCATTGTATATATGTGACCTTTCAGTTTCAAGACCTCTGCTTGCGGTCACAGAATTTTTATTTCCAGGAGGTGCTGTAAGCATCACTGCTATTATGTGGCTCGTACAAGTCCTTAAAGGGCATCTGTCAGTAGTTTTGTCCCTATGACACCGGCTGACCTGAGCTCCTGGCAGCTGAAGGCGTCTGTGTTGGTCCCATGTTCATATGTGACCGCGATGCTGAGAAAAATGATGTTTCAATTAGGGACGAGCGAATCGACTTCGGATGAAACATCCATTTATTTTTTTAACCCCTCCAGCGCTATTTTACTTTGCATTCTGTATTCAGAATGCTATTATTTTCCCTTATAACCATGTTATAAGGGAAACCCTAATAATGATCGGGTCTCCATCCCAATCGTCTCCTAGCAACCGTGCGTGAAAATCGCACCGCATCCGCACTTGCTTGCGGATGCTTGCGATTTTAACGCAACCCGTGCGAAATACTCGCCCCTGTGTGAAAGGGGCCTTACACTGCCTTCCCTTGTCAAAGTGCAGAGGGCGCAGCAGTTGCAGAGAGAGAGGAGCCTCTAGGTGTAATGGTAACGCCCCCGTTGCTCCTAGAGGCTCATTTGCATATATTAAAACCTCATTTTTCTCAGCCATGCGGGCACATATGTACATGGGACCAACACAGACGCCTTCAGCTGCTGAGCGCACATGTAATAGGTCAGCCGCTGTCACAGGTACAAAACTGCTGACAGATGCCCTTTAATGTTTCCTATGAAGAGAAAAATTGCAGAACCATGCAGAATTCTTGCAGTCGTTGCATACAGAGGAACACTTTCTGTCACCCAGACCCCATTAAGCAATCAATGGACAGAAACAATCTCTCATTCGATTCATGTATAATTTACAAGACAGTGATAAATTAGATTGCAAGCTCACTTGGGCCAGTGACTATATCCTGGCTCCGTTGCTGCGGCCATCAGGTGGGAGTTGTAGTCATACGTCTCAGAGATTGTCCTTTAGGATATTTCCAGGGATCGATTGTATAGACAAAGCTTAAACTGTACAATCTGAATGAGAATAGATGAGAAATCTGTCCTGCAGCGCCCCCTGCTGGACCAGCTCAGAACAGCCTGACAACTAGTGAAGCCCAGTGATTGCTCACTGTACAGCACAGCCTCTAGTTGAACTGGTTCCAAAACCATTACAGAAAGTCAGTTACGGGAATCACAGGTTATTACTCCGCTAATGGACACAGCGCATTAATACTATAGTGACGGCGATCGTCCGTGCTCACCGCTCTGTATACAGGATAGATATATATAAAACACTCCTCAACATTGAAACTGCAACACCAAGAAGGAAAAGTTTTGGAATTATGGAAATCATAGGATGGATAGATATGTGAATGATAAATAATGGAAGCAAAATATCCAATATCTGGATTTATCCACTATGGAGTGTGAGCACCACTGGCATTCCTTGGCAGCTATCAGTGGTTGTCTGAGGAATGTTCTGCCACGCTGAATGCCCTTGGGCACACAAATCATCAAGATCCGTTGCTGGCAGCTCCCTTGGCAATTGCTAACAAATGACGTTCCAGATGTGCTCGATGGGAGACGTCCATGTTTAGGCCACGCAGGATGCTCGCAGCAGCACCAGCAACACGTGGCCTACCATTGCCTTAGAAAAATGGCTCCTGGGACACTTTGGAAAAAAGGCTGAACCACTGGTTCCACGACCAAATCCATGTAACACCGAGCAGTTAGTACCTGAAATGAAGACCAGAGGGGTCCTTCTACTGTACGTTATGCCACCCCACACTATGATCCTAGGAGTAGGACAAGACGCTGTTTTGTGAAGGCCTCTTCATGGCATCGCCCATGTTGTCTCTAGAGCAATCTCCAGCTATCATTGCATCTGTAAGAAAAGCGTGACGTATTGCTTATTTCATTTAAAAAACTGATAATGGCTTATCTGAAATCCATCCCAGATCCCCTTCCGGACTCTCTGCAATTTGCCTACATGTCTAATAGATCTGCCGATGATGCTGTAAACATGTCTATGCATTATGTACTAGAACATCTAGACGTCCCGGGAACCTAGGCCAGAATCTTATTTGTGGATTTCATCTCTGCATTTAATACCATAATACCATCGCTGCTGCGCAGCAAGCTCTCCCACCTACGCAGACCTGAATCCATCTGCAAATGGATAACCAATTTCCTAACCGACAGGAGACAGCAGGTTAGACTTGGGAAACACACCCCAAGCTCTTCGACAGTCAGTACTGGGCTCCCCAGGGCCGTGTGCTTTCCCCACCGCTCTACGCACTGTACACCAGCGACTGCATCTCCACAGACCCACCTGTCAAGGTTTTGAAGTTTGCAGGTGACACAACAGTAGTTGGCCTCATACAAAATGGGGATGAGTCTGCATATAGGCATGAAGTGGGACAGCTTCCTCCACAACTTGGAACTTAATGCTCTTAAGACCATGGAGATGATAATAGACTTTAGGAGACCTCCCCCTAATCATAAATGGATCTACAGTAACCTGAGTAGAGTCATCCAAGTTTCTTGGGACCACAATTTCCAACAACCTAAAATGGAACAACAATACTGTCTCTATCGGAGGATGTACCGCCTACGGCAGCTGTTTGGCCTACCACACAAATGAAAGGTGCCGTTCTACACCGCGATCATCGACTCCATCATGACATCATCTATGACTGTATGGTTCGGCTCCTGCTCAGTATTAGAGAAGGTGAGACTGCAGCGCATCATCCGAACAGCGGAAAGGATAACTGGCTGCAGCTTACCGTCCCCGCAGGATCTTCACGCTGGCAGGTGCAGAAAGAGAGCGGCTGAGATTGCCTCAGACCCCTCACCCTGCTCCGTCTCCATCTTCCAGCCTATGCCTTCAGGAGTGAGATACCGTTCAGTGGCTACTAAAACTTCCAGGCACAGGAACCGCTTTTTCCCTCAGGCAGTTGCCTTGCTTAATGCAGAACCGCGCTAAAGCTGCCATGACTTCAAAGCATTACAGCATAGAACTGAAAACGAACACTACTCCCTGTTTATTGCCACTAAAACTTACATACTGTCCTTGTCCTGCACTGTCCATACTGTCTGTCCCTGTTCTGCACTATCCATACTGTCTGTCCTTGTCCTGCACTATCCATACTGTCTGTCCTTGTCCTGCACTATCCATACTGTCTGTCCCTGTCCTGCACTATCCATACTGTCTGTCCCTGTCCTGCACTATCCATACCGTCTGTCCTTGTCCTGCACTGTCCATACCGTCTGTCCTTGTCCTGCACTGTCCATACTGTCTGTCCTTGTCCTGCACTATCCATACTGTCTGTCCTTGTCCTGCACTATCCACACTGTCTGTCCTTGTCCTGCACTGTCCATACCGTCTGTCCTTGTCCTGCACTGTCCATACCGTCTGTCCTTGTCCTGCACTGTCCATACCGTCTGTCCTTGTCCTGCACTATCCCTACCGTCCGTCCTTGTCCTGCACTGTCCATACCGTCTGTCCTTGTCCTGCACTATCCATACTGTCTGTCCTTGTCCTGCACTGTCCCTACTATCTGTCCTTGTCCTGCACTGTCCATACTGTCTGTCCTTGTCCTGCACTATCCATACTGTCTGTTCTTGTCCTGCACTATCCATACTGTCTGTCCTTGTCCTGCACTATCCATACTGTCTGTCCTTGTCCTGCACTATCCCTACTATCTGTCCTTGTCCTGCACTGTCCATACTGTCTGTCCTTGTCCTGCACTATCCATACCGTCTGTTCTTGTCCTACACTGTCCATACCGTCTGTCCTTGTCCTGCACTGTCCATACTGCCTGTCCTTGTCCTGCACTGTCCATACTGTCTGTCCCTGTTCTGCACTATCCCTACTGTCTGTCCTTGTCCTGCACTGTCCATACTGTCTGTCCTTGTCCTGCACTATCCATACTGTCTGTCCTTGTCCTGCACTGTCCATACTGTCTGTCCTTGTCCTGCACTGTCCATACTGTCTGTCCTTGTCCTGCACTATCCATACTGTCTGTCCTTGTCCTGCTCTATCCATACTGTCTGTCCTTGTCCTGCACTGTCCATACTGTCTGTCCTTGTCCTGCACTGTCCATACTGTCTGTCCTTGTCCTGCACTGTCCATACTGTCTGTCCTTGTCCTGCACTGTCCATACTGTCTGTCCTTGTACTGTTCTGTTTGTGTCTGTCAAGCAACTGCCAAGTCAAATTCCTTGTAAGTGCAAACTTATTTGGCCAAATAAATTGATTCTGCTTCTGATTAAGAGGACAGACCACCATCCAGCCTCCATTGCCGTTTTGCTGTGCATCATGATAGCCTTAGAGAGCCGTGGCTTCAGGTCAATGGAACACCTGTCGCTGGAAGTCTGGCTCGTAGACCAATGTCATGCAGATGGCTTCTGATTCTTTGTGAATGGTATGCAAGCGGGTGTGGACCCACTGCGCCACTGACTGGCTATAGTCTGGAGGAGCGTGACTAAGTAACTACCTGATCTTCACTAGAGCCTCTGATGGGGCGGATAGGCTTGGGTCGTTAGGGCAGTCACCAGGTCCCACTCCAGAGAAGCCCCCGGGCCAGTGGCAGCTGAACTGGGGGTCAGAGATACCAGTGCAAAGTACCAAGGGGAAAGACGTGGTCAGGAAGTCCGGAGTCAAGACAGGCAGAGATCATGCGAAGTCTGTAATCAAAGTCCAAGGTCAGAAGCAGGCGGCAATCAAGCAAAGTCCATTTAATCGAGAAGCAGGGTCTGGTACACAGTAACTTACCAAACACCTTCACACAAGGGACTGGACTAGTTAGTGACCAAGATTGCTCAGGACCCTTCCTGGTGCGCCTTTAATTACACCCTGCAACCCATTCATATGCTGGGGAGATATAGGGCGTTCCCCTTGCTGACTTACCAAAGAAGAATAGACACGCTTGAGCACGCCCTAGAAGTACAGGACTCTAAGCATGGAGGAGGATACCAGAGACGCATAGCTGCACTCGTGCCAGCAAGGAAGGAAGCTCCAGCACGGGGTGCAGATACAACAGCTTGTCAGCACGGCGCACGGCAGCAGAAGGGAGTGAGGGAGCCCAGAGCTCTGCCCGAGTATAGGGCTAACAGTGTAGACACATTCTGATGGTTCGGGTAGATGCTGTTTGCCACCCTAGGCTTTGGATGTGAAGCCCGATTTCCCTTGCAATACACAGCAGATCGCTACGCGCCATTCTTCTAATCAGATGATCCATCCATGCAGTGGTTCTCCTCTCTTGCTGTCATTCCAGTTCGTCGTTGTTCTCCCAACCACCAGGACACGCAGTGTAGAACAGTGCTGACATCACGGCCTGGGTGCATGTATTACAGAGAAAAAATAGACTTAACACGTCTTAGGCGCATAAAAAGTTTACTAAACTATGATAAAAGATATAAATACAAAAGAAAACAAACAGTAAAGTAAGAAACAATTACTAAAGCTGTGAACAAATGAGCAAGCTCCCCATGGACCAGTAGCCAACATGGCACCTGGCCGACACAGATATGCTACAAAGGGAGGTGATAGTAGCAAGACACATCTTCCCCTGATGATGTCTTCAATGAGCTGCCCTCTTTATTACATGTTTTCTAGCTCCCGGCCCTTCCTAAGGTCTTCAGTGTGCGGTACAGTACAGATGCTTCAGACCTCAGGAGCATGTCCAGGTACCTGGTGCCATTACCCGGCTACATTACAAGAAATTAAAGGGGAAAGAACCACAAAATATCTCGCTACACATTCCACATCTGGTTCTTCCACTTTAATTCATTCCAACCCTAATGAAAATTTTAACAAATCAATATATGTATATATGTGGTTTATATATATATATATATATATATATATATTTATATATATATATACACACACAGTTGCAAAAAAAAGTATGTGAACCCTTTGTAATGATATGGATTTCTGCACAAATTGGTCATAAAATGTGATCTGATCTTCATCTAAGTCACAACAATAGACAATCACAGTCGGCTTAAACTAATAACACACAAAGAGTTAAATGTTACCATGTTTTTACTGAACACACCATGTAAACATTCACAGTGCAGGTGGAAAAAGTATGTGAACCCCTAGACTAATGACACCTCCAAGAGCTAATTGGAGTGCGGTGTCAGCCAACTGGAGTCCAATCGATGAGATGAGATTGGAGGTGTTGGTTACAGCTGCCCTATAAAAAACACACACCAGTTCTGGGTTTGCTTTTCACAAGAAGCATTGCCTGATGTGAATGATGCCTCGCACAAAAGAGCTCTCAATAGACCTACGATTAAGAATTGTTGACTTGCATAAAGCTGGAAAGGGTTATAAAAGTATCTCCAAAAGCCTTGCTGTTCATCAGTCCACGGTAAGACAAACTGTCTATAAATGGAGAAAGTTCAGCACTGCTGCTACTCTCCCTAGGAGTGGGCATCCTGTAAAGATGACTGCAAGAGCACAGCGCAGAATCCTAGAGTGTCAGCTAAAGACTTACAGAAGTCTCTGGCATATGCTAACATCCCTGTTAGCAAATCTACGATACGTAAAACACTAAACAAGAATGGATTTCATGGGAGGATACCACAGAGGAAGCCACTGCTGTCCAAAAACCATTGCTGCACGTTTACAGTTTGCACAAGAGCCCCTGGATGTTCCACGGCAGTACTGGCAAAATATTCTGTGGACAGATGAAACCAAAGTTGAGTTGTTTGGAAGAAACACACAACACTATGTGTGGAGAAAAAGAGGCACAGCACACCAACATCAAAACCTCATCCCAACTGTGAAGTATGGTGGTGGGGGCCTCATGGTTTGGGGGTGCTTTGCTGCGTCAGGGCCTGGACGGATTGCTATCATCGAAGGAAAAATGAATTCCCAAGTTTATCAAGACATTTTGCAGGAGAACTTAAGGCCATCTGTCCACCAGCTGAAGCTCAACAGAAGATGGGTGTTGTAACAGGACAACGACCCAAAGCATAGAAGTAAATCAACAACAGAATGGCTTAAACAGAAGAAAATCCACCTTCTGGAGTGGCCCAGTCAGAGTCCTGACCTCAACCCGATTGAGATACTGTGGCATGACCTGAAGAAAGCGATTCACACCAGAGATCCCAAGAATATTGCTGAACTGAAACCGTTCTGTAAAGAGGAATGGTCAATAATTACTCCTGACCGTTGTGCACGTCTGATCTGCAACTACAGGAAACGTTTGGTGGAAGTTATTGCTGCCAAAGGAGGTTCAACCAGTTATTAAATACAAGGGTTCACATACTTTTTCCACCTGCACTGTGAATGTTTACATGGTGTGTTCAATAAAAACATGGTAACATTTAACTCTTTGTGTGTCATTAGTTTAAGCAGACTGTGATTGTCTATTGTTGTGACTTAGATGAAGATCAGATCACATTTTATGACCAATTTGCGCAGAAATCCATATAATTCCAAAGGGTTCACATACTTGCAACTGTATATATATATACCTGTATCAATCTTAATTATTTGTTCAGTATTTGGCTCAATATCTAATAACATTTCAAAAATAAGAACTTATACATAAAACAAGTTACACTTCTTGGTGGTCCTCATCTTCGTCCTTAATAGATTAAATACAGAGTAGCAATCAGTATTTTCCAATGGTCTTGGACGGCCTTTTTTGCGAGATAACATTGGAACATTTATCCCTTTCCTTTATGTCTATTTCATCTGTATACTCATAACTCATAACACATTGTGGTGTAAAATAAAAGCGTCCATTTGTTTTAATATCTTTTTATTCATTGATATCTTCTTCAGTATAAACCTTTGAACCAATAATACCACTTTCATCATATACCTTTAATTATTGCTAATAATAATCAGTATCGAACATAACATTCAAGTTATAATGGAGCAGACATAGAAAGAGACAAACATTTAACACACAAAGGAAATGTTTCCAATATATTCACACACCTGAGTTTTCCTGGAGCTCCACACACAATGTATAAAGCCGCACGAAACATTATAAAGATGTAAGCGCTTTCTCTCCACACTCTCAGTACCTCAATTTACACACTCACATTTTCCGCGCTGCAGCGTCACATATTCACACACCGCTAATCACAGACGCTCCCAGAATTGGACTAAGATACAGATAGACATATTATGTCAGTTTCCAGAAAATAATGCACATTTTCTTATCTTCTCTTCTTTAAACAGAAAGTTATACAAACACAAGCAGATCCTATGATTTAAGACAAAACATAAAAGTGCATTTAGCAGAATACGTCAATACAATGCCAATTTTCCGGGGGTCTGATCGGAATCTGTGTGAATCGTTATATAGTAAATCAATACAAAGTAATGGCATAATATATATTCCTTGCAAGAGAAAAGACCAGAGGCAATCCTGTACCTGCAGGCGCGGACTGACCCACGGGGAGTTGGTGAATGGCCTAGTGATTTCCTCCACCACTCCTCACTCCCCAGGTCTCTCCTGCTTCAGGAACCAGCACCGTACATTGGGTCCTGACACCATCCAGCATCAAGACATGGAGCACCACTGGGCATACAATATCCTGACGCCGGCTGGCATCGTAGCCCAGTGTGTGGCAGGCGGTACCTAAATCAGAAGAGTCTCGAGGAGCAAGAAGTGAATCAGTTTGTTACGAACTTCCCAAAATGTTGTCTTTGAGACGAACCCAAAACTTTTCAGGTACGCTTCAGACAAATCCAGTAAAATGGCGCACAGCACCATTTTACTGCACATGTTGGTGGAAAAACCACAAGGGAGGAAGAAGAAGGATACTCACATGACCCTGGGAAGAATAAGGGGGGGGGCTTGCCCTGATTGGCTCAAAGGCCAACAGACCGCGTGGATGAGCCAATAATCATTGAGAATCAGTGCAGCGGGCAGGGAGGTGTCCTAGCAGGACGAGCAGGGACATTGCAGGGAAAGGCTAGAAAGAATTGTGTAGAATAGGGACAGGCAGGGAAAGCTGTCCACCAGGGAGTGAGGAGCCTTCTAGCTGCAGCTACCGCCTTATAACACAGCTACAGCTGCTGCAGAACCTCAAAAGCAATTACTTGTAAGAACATTTTGTTTTTTCCCATTTAAACAGAAATACAGACTTTTATTCTCAAGTGTTGGCGTGGTCGGAATAAGCTCCATGCAACTGTAAAACATGTGTGGAAACAATTTCAATCAACTTTGCCTCCCCTGGATATACAGTACAGACCAAAAGTTTGGACACACCTTCTCATTCAAAAAGTTTTCTTTATTTTCATGACTGTGAAAATTGTAGATTCACACTGAAGGCATCAAAACTATGAATTAACACATGTGGAATTATATACATAACAAACAAGTGTGAAACAACTGAAAATATGTCATATTCTAGGTTCTTCAAAGTAGCCACCTTTTGCTTTGATTACTGCTTTGCACACTCTTGGCATTCTCTTGATGAGCTTCAAGAGGTAGTCCCCTGAAATGGTCTTCACTTCACAGGTGTGCCCTGTCAGGTTTAATAAGTGGGATTTCTTGCCTTATAAATGGGGTTGGGACCATCAGTTGCGTTGAGGAGAAGTCAGGTGGATACACAGCTGATAGTCCTACTGAATAGACTGTTAGAATTTGTATTATGGCAAGAAAATAGCAGCTAAGTAAAGAAAAACGAGTGGCCATCATTACTTTAAGAAATGAAGGTCAGTCAGTCAGCCGAAAAATTGGGAAAACTTTGAAAGTAAGGGCTATTTGACCATGAAGGAGAGTGATGGGGTGCTGCGCCAGATGACCTGGCCTCCACAGTCACCGGACCTGAACCCAATCGAGATGGTTTGGGGTGAGCTGGACCGCAGAGTGAAGGCAAAAGGGCCAACAAGTGCTAAGTATCTCTGGGAACTCCTTCAAGACTGTTGGAAGACCATTTCAGGGGACTACCTCTTGAAGCTCATTAAGAGAATGCCAAGAGTGTGCAAAGCAGTAATCAAAGCAAAAGGTGGCTACTTTGAAGAACCTAGAATATGACATATTTTCAGTTGTTTCACACTTGTTTGTTATGTATATAATTCCACATGTGTTAATTCATAGTTTTGATGCCTTCATAGTCATGAAAATAAAGAAGAATCTTTGAATGAGAAGGTGTGTCCAAACTTTTGGTCTGTACTGTACATGAAGTTGAAAAGGTCCCTTTGCATGGGACGAGAGAGCAGCAGATTTTCAGGAACAAAGCATTCCTTCCCGACAATGTGCAGCTCGCTGGTGGAGGAGAGCGCTGCATGTCACTAACACCATCGCTCTTCCCCATGTAGACTCGTTGTTTGCCGGCAGCATTGTGTTTACACAGCGCGATCTGCTGACGGCAAACGACAATTGTTATGGGCGCACAAACCATATGATTACCAGATAAACAAGCGTTTTGCTCATTCATCTGGTAATCGGCGGTACATCTACACTGCCAGATAATCACTAATGAGCATTAGTAGTGAGTGAATCGAAGTTAACAAAGTGGACTTCGATCCGAATTCCAGGAAAAATGTGTTTAGTCACAAAACCGATTTTCCTAATGAATCAATTTTTACTGAAATGGCGGAAAAGGTCACGGAGAGGCCGTCGCAGCCATCTTGATTGAAGAAAACGCGCCAAATCTCATTGAATGTGGAATCTGAGGGGTTCAATGGCAGAGGGGGCGTGCAGTTGCTGTTCCCCGTCACTGCGCCCGATGCATAGAATGGAATGCGTTTTGTGACAAAGTAATTCATAACAAATCTAATTTCCTTGTGAACTTCTGTGAAAAGGCTGAATTGAATTTTTTAAAACCTCGCTCATCTCTAGGTCCTATGAATGCTCATTAGCGATTATCTTCTCAGCCCATGTAAAGGGCCCTTTACTGAGGGGTGCACAGCTGAACAGAGAAATATAGGTCTGGTGGTCTTCTTACTGCAGTTTCTCAAAAAGGTCCCAAAGCCCAAAAATGGAACTTCAAAGCTCCACAGAGGGGGAGAGTGTGAGCTACAATGTAATTGTCTGGGTGCTGATCTCGGCTCTGTATTTTCTTTCTGGTCTGGGGATCCTATTTAGGGGTCTGGGGGTTTGTAGCTAAGAAGTCTGTATTTATTTGAGTTGTGGTTTGTATTTTGAACTGCATTCGCTGGGTAATGGGGAGGCAATGACGAGATTGAGAGAAAGGAAAGGCAGAGGAGAAACGAGAGGGGGAGGTTTAGGATAGATTGGAGGGCTGCCAGAGTGTTATATGGGATGCCACAAAGGAGGATGTTGCAGTAGTCCAGGCGGGAGATGATGAGGGCATGCAGTAGTATTTTAGTTGACTCAGGGTTCAGGAAGGAGCGAATACAAGAGATGTTCTTGAGATGGAGGTAGCAGGAAGTGGTAATTGCTGGGATGTGTAGCTTGAAGGACACGGCAGAATCAAATGTTATCCCAAGGCAGTGGACCTCTGAGACTGCAGCAAGAGTGCAACTGTGATTGACAGGTCTGGTAGGAGGGCTGAGTGATGAGGTGGTGTGTGAATGGGAGACACTAGATGTTTGATTGGTGAGGTATGAGCGGATCCAGGAAGGTATCTGTGTGGCATTAGTATTTACTTCCATAGTATATTATAGGGGGCATATTGCAACATGGCAGTTGCAGTAATGTGGCAAAAACAGGCAAGATTCAAGGTTTGTGTATTGAGTGCGGAATTGTTGTGGAGGATGTCGTAAAAGCAGAAAACCAAAGATGTCAGTACAGGAAAGAGAGAAAAAGTCATGGGCAGAAGTAGTCATCATAGTGGTCTGGGCTATGTAGAAAAAAAGGGAAAATTAATCTCTCCCATAGGAGAAGATGCCATTGCCTTAAATATTATCTAAAAAAAAGTCCCTAAATAGATCAGTCATCAGTATCTGATCAGTGGGGGTCCGACACCTGGGACCCCCGCACATCAGCTGTTTAAGAAAGCACCGGAGCTCGCAGTAGCACTGCGGCCTTCACACAACTTTCCCAAGGCCAGTGACGACACGTTCATAGGTCACGTGGCCTTGGCACAGCTGAGCCCCATAAAAGTGAAGAAACCAAGCACCACTGCTATACAATGTACGGTACTGTGCTCACAGGAGTGCCGATGCCTTCTCGAGCAGCTGATCAGCGGAGGCCCCAGGTGTCGGACCCCCACCAATCAGATGCTGATGACATATCTAGAGAATAGATCATCAGTATGTCTTAGAAAACCCTTTTAAGTGACAATGAAGAGACCAAAAGATAAAAAAAAATAAGAAATTCAGGAGGGTCAACTTATGGCCCCATAAATGGGTGCGTACAGCACATAACTCCAGGCTGAGCTGCTCTCTCCCTTCCATCTCTGAGAGACATGGCAGCAGTGAGGGGGAGGAGGTTGTACATGTCAGAGTGTTAATAATCATGTAGGACACTGTTGCCTGGACACGCCCAGTAAACAGAACACATTGTTGCCATTTGTCAATAGTCCAATTTGTTAAAAGTAACAAATCACTTATATTAGGAGCCTCATTCTGTAATGGAGTTCAGTTTGTCAGCAACTGTGCGGTGTCTAGAAAGAATATGAGAAAACATTTCAGAAATATTTCATACTGAGATATGGATTTATGACAAAAAGAGACAGGGCACTCTAAGCTGGCCTCCAGGTGACACACACAAATCTCCATGTTGAGCCTTGTCATTTACTTTTTGTAAAAAGAAGAAAAGAAGAAAAAAAAGGACAAAGTCTGGTACCATGTTAGCCAATAGAAAACTAGTTTAGTGCTCTCATTAAGAGAAACAAAATAAGAGTATTGCAGGTTTGATATCTTTTAATGGCTAACAAAAATAGAAGTAATGATGTTACATAGCGAGACATCAGGCGTATTACAAGAATATATGAAGAAACAGCAGTATATATACAAAAGAACAGAGACATGGGGGAATGAATGGACATTTGTAAAATAACAGAACAACATATCCAAGATTAAGTAATGGAGCTACAAGTAAGTCTATAATAAGTCCTGGACTGGGGTCATGTGCGTCTTCTTGTACCATCTATATGTAAAGTTCTTCTCAGTGCGACCTTCAGGTCTTTGTTCCTTAGGCTGTAGATTAAGGGGTTGAGTAAGGGGGTGATTAGTGCATATATCACAGTGACTACTTGGTTCAATGTTAGAAGATTACTTGTGTTAGGTACAAGGTAGATAAAAGTTATTGATGCGTAATATACAAAGACCACAGTCAGATGAGACGTACAGGTGGAGAAAGCTTTACGTTTTCCATCACTGGTGCGAATTTTAAAGACTGTGCTAAAAATTCTGACATACGGGTAAAATGTGGCAACAAAGGCTGCGACACTCAGAAGACCCCCAACAACTATTAAGACTAGAACATTGATGGAAGTATCAGTACAAGAAATCTGGAGCAAATGGGGCAGATCACAAAAGAAATTCTGGATGAAGTTGGGACCACAGAACGTCAACCTTCTTAATAATAAAATATACATGATGGGGGCGAAGAAAGCAGACGACCAAACCAAAGACACTATCTGAGTACACGTGCCCCAAGACATGACCTGGGAATAGTGGAGAGGGCGGCAGATGGCTACATACCGGTCATAAGACATGGAGGACAACAAGAAAGCCTCAGAGGTGCCAAAATACATCACAAAGAACATTTGTGCAATGCAGTCTGAGAAGGAGATGGACCAATGTTGGGTGATGAGGTGAAAGAGCATCCTTGGGGCAGTGACCGATGAGTAGGACATGTCCAAGAATGCTAAGTTTACAAGAAAGAAATACATGGGTGTATGAAGATTAGCACAAGTAAGAATCAGAAGGATAATAAGAAAGTTGGTCAAGAAGGTCATCAGGTAGATGAGGAGGAAGACAATAAAGAGGACATAGATGGTCTTCTTATTATCTGATAGACTCATGAGAAGAACGCTGGAGATCGTTGTTTGGTTCTTTATCATTCTAGTGTGAGTCCTCACAAAGTTTTCATAGTTAATAAAACTGATGGCAACAATAAAACATTGGGACACATTTATGGAATATATGAACTCAACAGGTGAACATTTTGGCTTGGATATAAAATATCTGATACTAACACCTAATCGTTTCCTTCATTTTAAAGTCATTGGTTCTCCCAGGAGCTGAAGCCACAGAAGCCCAGACCTCTGCTATGCTCATCCAGGAATAATGTAATCAGGTCTCAGGATACTCAATTTCATGGTCGTTTATAGTGGAGGATTTGTCTGCTTTACTTTTAACCAGTAAATAATCACAAAGCTCTGGTCTCTGGCAAATGCAGTCATGTCATATCCAGAGAATATAGCGTTGGGGGCCAGGAAGGAGTGAGGCCCAAGTCTTCCTTTATACTTCTGCTTAATAACAGAGTAAAAGATTGGGACGTTCGCCATGGTTGTATCACTTTTATGTGCAGAACACCCTGGACAGTGAGGTGGGGTCTCCATGGACCCTTGTGGTGGGTAATAGCTCATAACTTCATGTTTTTGGAAGGCTCAATGCCTTCATCTTCATCTGGAAGGCTCAATGCCAGGTAGCAGCTGCAGACGAAAAATATATTTGTAGGATTCATTAAAAGCACTGATTTCTTCAAAAAACTTTTGTAAGTCCTCATTTTAAATTGTGGGCAGCAGAATTAATGGGCTGAAAAAATGTAAAATATAAGATAGCTGGAGAGGGTTCTAAGGTGGTCACTAGATTCATGAATGGGGTGGAAAGATTAGGATAGTAAAGCTAAAAAAAAAGCCTCCTTAGAGGTGAACTTATTAGTATGTGTGATATCATTATATACAAAATCGAGACAAAGAAATGGCATAATATACTGTATATTCCTTCCAAGAGCTGAGCAAAGGCCAGAGGCTCGGACTGACCCACGGGTAGTTGGTGAATGGCCCAGTGATCTCCTGAATCTAGACTAGACCTGAGGACGGAGAATTTCTCCACCACTCCTCACTCCCCAGGTCTCTTCTGCTTCAGGCACCAGCACCGTACATTGGGTCCTGACACCATCCAGCATCAAGACATGGCGCGCCACTGGGCATACAATATCCTGACGCCAGCTGGCCTCGCAGTCCAGTATGTGGCAGACGGTACCTAAAGCAGAAAGTCTCGAGGAGCAAGAAGTGATGAGTGCTGCAAGTGTCTGGTCTGAAGTCTGGATTCGTTTTTTCTTGTAGTTTAAGGTTCAGTTGATTTAAGGGTCTGGTCTGGGGTCTGACCAATCTAGGGGTCTAGTCTGATTTGTTTAAGGATCTGGTCTGTAGTTTGATTAATCAAATAATTCTGATAAATTTCGTCTGGGGTCTGATTAATGTCATGGTGACGACTGGTGTGGAGGCAGTTTTTGCAGGGATGTCCAGCAGCGGCGTCCTACATCATTGGGCAGCGACAGGATTAGGCTACTTTCACATTAGCGTTTTAAATTCCGCCATTGAGATCCGTCAGCGGCTCTCAATAGCGGAAGAAAACGCTCCAGTTTTGTCCCTATTCATTGTTAATGGGGACAAAACTGAACTGAATGATACGGAATGCTCCAAAATGCACTCTGTTCTGTTTGGTTGCGTCCCCCTCGCGGATCTGAAAAAACGCTAATGTGAAAGGAGTCTTAGTTGGGCTGAAACGCCTCGTACACTATCATTTAGCCGACGGCTATCTCTCCCGTTTCTGTCCCAGCTTCTCCTTACACATACAGTTCTGGAGGCAGCTTATCTCCTGGAAGAACAACAAGATCAGGAGAAAATACTCATTTCACCCAATCCTTGTCTCCCCTGACATCACCTGTTGGCAGAGGGTCTGGAGATCCCACACATATTCTGCACTAGAAGTGAGTGCAGCTCTGGAGTATAACACAGGATAAGTAATGTATGTACACAGTGACTGCACCAGCAGAATAGTGAGTGCAGCTCTGGAGTATAATACAGGATGTAACTCAGGATCAGTACAGGATAAGTGTAAAGGCCGATTCATTGGCCTGTATTTGTGGGAGGGGCTTGGCCACCTACTTCAACGGCCGGCACCCTCCCACATGCGTACGAAGTGCAGAGTTCTCAGGAAGTGTGCGCTCGTACCTGGCAGTCCGGTGTCGACAGAGAAGGTGAGTGGATGTGCGTGCGGTGGTCGGCCCTTTGGTGAGTAGGGGCCGCCATGCGCCGGGCCACTACGTCGCCAGCATACAGCAGGGAGTGGGGCCTCTGCAGTCCGGGGACCCCTCCTGCTCGTCCACAGCGGCGGTACCCCTTCAGCCGCCGGCGGGGGGAGGGAGCCCACGGATACGGCACTCCCCTCCTCCGCCGCCCAGGTCCGAGCTTCTCATTTTCTCCGGCGGGGGGCGGGGCCAGCGGTCACGAGAGGCCCCCCTCCGCCCGCCTCCCCGCCCGCCTCCGTCCACAAACTCAGCCGATGCTGCTCCGCTCCCTCACCTGTGGGCCGGCCCCTAGCCAGGGGAGGCACCCCTGTGACGAGCGCCTTACCAGGGGGCGGGGCGGCATCACGTAGCTCCGCCCATCACGCCGGGAGTTTAGGCCCCGTTATGTCAGTTTGCCAGGGGGCAGCACCGGTTCCCCACGCGGTGGAGGGGCCCAGCCGGCGGTGGGTCGGCCCCTCATGGAGCAGGGGGGCACCCCCGCACTGGGCACCCCATCAGGGAGCGGTGGGCCCCCCACGTGGCACGCCCTCACATTAGAAGGGGGGAGGCTGTGTCTGATAAGCCTCCCCCCATGCCAGGGGGCAGCACCGGTTCCCCACGCGGTGGAGGGGCCCAGCCGGCGGTGGGTCGGCCCCTCATGGAGCAGGGGGGCACCCCCGCACTGGGCACCCCATCAGGGAACGGTGGGCCCCCCACGTGGCACGCCCTCACATTAGAAGGGGGGAGGCCATGTCTGGTAAAGCCTCCCCCCATGCCAGGGGGCAGCACCGTTTCCCCACGTGGTGGAGATGCCCAGCCGGCGGTGGGTTGGCCCCTCAGAGGCAGGAGGGCTCCCCCGCACTGGGCTCTCCATCAGGGACCGGTGAGGCCCCCCACGCGGCATTTCTAGTCTTGGCTAGGTGGGGCCCTCGACGCCGGGTGCCCCCCCTGTGTCAACTTCATGCCAGAGGGCTGCGCTGCTCCCCACGCGGCAGTAGTGCTCAGCCGGCGGGCGGCCCAGCCCCGGGACGACAAGGGGCCCCCGCACTGAGCACCCTGTCAGGGACATGCGCTGGCTCTCCACGTGGCACCTAAGACAGGTTGGCGTGGGGTGTCGGTCGTTGCCCAGAGGACCACCCCCACTTGGTTCACGGTGCCAGGGAGCCCCGCGCTCCCCACGTGGTTACCGTGAGGCACGGTGGGGCTCGCAACGGCCCCGCTCCTCGCCCACACCAAAGTCTGGCACAGGCCGCTGTGCCGCTTAGATAGGTAGGGGTTTTCACCGCCAACGTCAGGTAGTGGTCAATGTCAATCAGTATACCTACTCTCGTTAGCCGACTATACCTTTACTCACAACCCACGTTCTACAATTGAACCTTACGCATTGACTGGTTCTTTCGTTGTCCCGTTGTTTTCCAGGTTCAAAGCAGTTATTAGTCAGAGAGAAGTTGGTTTGGATCTCAGTTGATTTTCCTTGTCAACCAAGGTAGTGGGGGTTCACCTTGGGGGACGGGTAGGTACTGCCTTTGTCAGGCTTGTGTCTCATACGTTACTTTACGTACAGGTTGTTCTGTGTTCATTGATACTTCCACGGAAGTCAGAGTATAGTGCTTCTCAGTTGGTAAGTACGGCAGGTCTCCTTGCATGGACTACCGGGTGGCGGTTCCTGGCCACTCCTTCACGGCTCTTCTGGTGTCATCGTACATTCCTCACGGGGATAGTTCACCCTTTCATTACATGGTTTAGACTGCTGCACGGTTTCCGGCGGTCATCCAGGCTAGACGGTCATTTTTACGTTACTGTTTTCACAGCCACGATGTCACACGCGTCAGACATCATCGAGGCGTCAGTGGACGAGGTCGTAGCAGAGACATCTGAAGGGGGCAGTATACCGTCCCTACGTGCTTGGACCGTCCCCAGGCTTATGGCGGCGCTGACAAAGCAGGGCGTCCCTTTCCCAGCGTCTGCCAGAAAAGCGGAACTGTATCGCCTTTGGAAGGACTCCCTGGTACCTAGTACCAATGATCCCCCTGCGGCCACGATGCAAACTTCGCTGACTCAGATACATGTCATGCTAAACAGTCTGACGTCTGCCGTCACGTCCATGCAGGCGAGGTTAGAGTCTATCGAGGCTCGCAGCGCAGTCCTACCAGTTCCCTCCCTCGAGGTTGCGGTCGCCTCCACTTCTGCCGCCGCAGACTTTCGCTCTGTCCAGTCCGTCCCCAACGTGACTCCCTCCCACTTTGTCCCGATCAACATCAGGAAGGACATCCTGGAGGGTAGGGATGTCAATCTTGCGTCTCTATTAATAGCCTCCAGGGACCTATCTGACAACAAGGTCATAGCTTGCGGGGAAGTGTCAGTGGTACTGAGAAGCCGCGACCACCGGCTCAACCGCAAATTGTCCATACCGGAATTTGTCATGGCGTTCAGCCTTTTCAGGGATGTGATTTGCACTGCCAGGCCGGACAGGAGGGAAGAACTAGACCTGTATCTCTTCAGGGTCACAGAGTTGGGTCACAGGTATGGAGGGAGCGCATTCTACGACTATCACTGTTCGTTTTCAGCTAAGGCGGCAGCGGCTCTCTCCCAGTTCCAACACGTCACTGACTGGTCCAACCTGGACACTGAGCTTTTCTGTAGGCATTTTGCAGGTCTGAAAGCTCCCTCCTGTTCCGCCTGCCAGTCTATCTTTCACTCTGTCGAGTGGTGCGATAAGTCCGCCGTCAGCACGGCATCCTACCCCTCCAGCTCTACAGCTGGTCCACTCGACGTCTTCAGACCCCCCAACTCAGTAGACAAGCTGGGCCGGCCCATCGTTCAGCTAGGCAGGGCACAGATATGTAACAATTACAATTACGCATCTTGTAATTTCGGTCAATGCCGTCTGTTACATATCTGTACCAACTGTTTTAGGGCCCACCCCCGAGTAGCGTGCTCATTAAAGTCGGTTAGAAATTATATGAGTGTGGTCAATATTAGCCGTCTACAGGAGTACTTGCAGGGTCATCACAATCCAGGGTTTGTACAGTTCCTGGTGTCAGGATTTCACGAGGGTTTCCATACGGGCTTGATCACGACTCCAGAGTTCACACACGAATGCAGGAACCTTCAGTCAGCTGAAAGAAATCCCGCTTCGGTAGACACACTAGTAGAGGCAGAGTTAAGCAAAGGGTTCTTGATCGGTCCCTTCAGTGTGCCCCCCTTTCAACGCTGGAGAGTCAGTCCCGTGGGGGTAGTTACAGGCAAGTTCAGTAAAAGGAAAGACTCATTATCGACTTGTCGGCCCCACATGGCTCCCAGGTCCCCAGCCTCAATTCCCTCATTCCTTCGGAGGAAGTGGGCATGAGATATGCTTCAATCGACCAGGCTATCGCCATCATCATGAAAACGGGCCCAGGGTCCATGTTGTCCAAGGCCGACATATCGGATGCCTTTAAGTTGCTCCCCATCATGCCAGCCCTCTGGCAGTGGCACGGCATCAAGTGGAGAGGCCTGTATTATTTCTCCACCAAACTCACCTTCGGTTCCAAGAGCAGCCCCTGGCTCTTCGATCAGTTGGCTCAGGCTCTCCACTGGGTTTTGGTACACAGGGTCCTCTGTGAGTTCGTCATCCACTATTTGGACGACTTCCTGCTGATTGAGAGGCCAGGGGCAGTTCCCCTAGGGCTGGGAAAATTGCTTAGGTGCTTTTCCCAGTTAGGTGTCCCGGTGTCCCCCAAGAAGGTAGAAGGCCCGGCCACAGTCATCACCTTCTTGGGCATTGAGTTAGACTCCCAGCACATGTTAGCTAGGTTGCCTACGGATAAGTTAACGAGGATTAGAGAAGTCATCCACAGGTTTACAGTCACAACCGTGGTCACTAAGGCTGACCTTCAGTCTCTACTGGGCATGTTGAACTTCGCCATGCGCATCATCCCGCAGGGCAGGGCGTTCATATCCCGCCTACTGTCGCTCTTAAGTTCCGCCCCGGAACAGGACAGCCCAGTGTGCCTGGACAGTCAAGCCCTAGCGGATCTCCACATGTGGGACCATTTCCTGAGCCAATGGAACGGGGTGTCACTATTCGTACCCGAGCTGTCTTGTCGGTCGCCTACAGTGTTTTCGGATGCAGCTGCGGGCTCAGGGTTTGCCGCCATTTTCGGCACCCACTGGGTTGCAGACGAATGGCCTGCCGAGGTGGAACAAATTCCGGGGTTCCTCCAAACCTCGGCGCTGTTCGAGCTGTACCCCATCGTGGTAGCCGCCCACATTTGGGGCAGTCTCTGGGCGTGTCAGTCTGTTCTGTTTGTAACTGACAACGCAGCCGTGGTAGACATCCTCAACAGTGGGCTGTCTAAGTCCAGCCAAGTCATGTGTTTTCTCAGAAGGTTGGTGCAGCTCTCCCTACGGCACCACTTTCATATTTTCAGTGCGCATGTGCCAGGTGCGCAGAACGGGGCTGCTGACGCCTTGTCGAGGGCTAACTTCTCCCGTTTCTTTCAGATCATGCCAGAGGCAGATGCGACAGGTACCACCGTCCCTCCTCTCGAGTCCTTGAGGATAATGTAACCAACCACCTTGAGACGGCTCACGCTCTGATACGCAATTCCCTCTCACCTAACACAACCAGGGCATACAACACCGGGTGGAAGACGTTCTGCAGGTTTCGAGGGGAATGTCCTCAAGGGGACTCCAGTTTTCCAGAGTACATCCTGGCGTTCATCGGTTACTGCCACTCCGTGCGCAGGCTCTCCCACGGTACAGTGAGGTCGTACCTGGCGGGAGTGCAACACTTCCTCTCTCTTAGCCATCCCGAGCTAGCGTCAGTGTTTACCATACATGCTGTCAAAGCCGCTCTCAAGGGTTTGAGCAAGTGCGGGCCTCAAAGCCGAGTACGCAGGCAAGGGGTCACCGGCCCTCTTTTCCGCAAAATATCCGACGCCTTGGACGGTAATCCTTTCGGGGTTTTGGCCAGCTTGGTACTTAAATCCGCCATCTATCTAGCCTTTTACGGCTTCCTAAGACCTGGGGAGTTCACCTGCGCGCTAGGTAGTAGCAAGTTCCTCACGCTCAGCCAGCTGGTCCAGAACTCCGACGGGTTCGTATTACTGCTCAAAACGTCCAAGACCTCCCAGATGGGCCCCCCTGTTCCGGTGTCCTTCTTTCCCACAACACACCAATGGTGTCCGGTGACGGTACTTCGTCAGTTACGGTCTGCCTTGTCCGAGGCCGGACCGAATAGTCCATTGTTACCCTTCGGGGGGGTTCCACTCACCACCCATCAGTTCATATCCCATGTAAGGTCACTCGTGGCCAGCACGGGCGGTGACCCTGCCACAATTTCGGGTCATTCATTTCGCATAGGTGCCGCATCCGCGGCCTCCAAAAACCGAGTGCCTGCGCATGTCATACAGAAACTGGGGCGTTGGCACTCGTCTTGTTTCAATCGTTACATACCTCACCCCGAAACAGAAATGTCGGCAGCTTTTCAAACTTTGGCTTTGTAACGACTTTGCAATAAATTATTTCTGCCTATCAGTATGTCTTTTTGCCCTCTTTCAGGCGTCCCTCCACGACGCGGTTACGGCACAACTCTGACCGCTTAGGGATAGGGTATCCTAGGTAGGATAGGTACGTACTTGGTTGCCACGACCACAAGTGTAAAGGCCGATTCATTGGCCTGTATTTGTGGGAGGGGCTTGGCCACCTACTTCAACGGCCGGCACCCTCCCACATGCGTACGAAGTGCAGAGTTCTCCCTCCCACCCACCCCTTTCTCCTGTTTCTCTCAAAGGGGATGCCCTCTTTCAGGCGTCCCTCCACGACGCGGTTACGGCACAACTCTGACCGCTTAGGGATAGGGTATCCTAGGTAGGATAGGTACGTACTTGGTTGCCACGACCACAAGTAATATATGTACACAGTGACTCCACCAGCAGAATAGTGATTGCAGCTCTGGAGTATAATACAGGATGTAACTCAGGATCAGTACAGGATAAGTAATGTATGTACACAGTGACTGCACCAGCAGAATAGTGAGTGCAGCTCTGGAGTATAATACAGGATGTAACTCAGGATCAGTACAGGATAAATAATGTAATGTATGTACACAGTGACTGCACCAGCAGAATAGTGAGTGCAGCTCTGGAGTATAATGCAGGATGTAACTCAGGATCAGTACAGGGTAAGTAATGCATGTACACAGTGACTGCACCAGCAGAATAGTGAGTGCAGCTCTGGAGTATAATACAGGATGTAACTCAGGATCAGTACAGGATTAGTAATGTATGTACACAATGACTGCACCAGCAGAATAGTGAGTGCAGCTCTGGAGTATAATACAGGATGTAACTCAGGATCAGTACAGGATAAGTAATGTATGTACACAGTGACTGCACCAGCAGAATAGTGAATGCAGCTCTGGAGTATAATACAGGATAAGTAATGTATGTACACAGTGACTCCACCAGCAGAATAGTGAGTGCAGCTCTGGAGTATAATACAGGATGTAGCTCAGGATCAGTCCAGGATAAGTAATGTATGTACACAGTGATAGCACCTGCAGAATAGTGAGTGCAGCTCTGGAGTATAATACAGGATGTAACTCTGAATTGTACAGGATGTAACTCTGAATTGTACAGTGCAGAGTTGTGTGCAGCCCACATCAGACCATTCAGAGTGTGCAGCGAATGTCTTTGCGGTCCGTGCCTCCCCTGCTTCTCTCTTCATGTGTGTTCACGTTGTAGCTCCGCTGAGGGTTGCTGTCCTGCACATTTCGAGCTCTGCTTGGAATCTCTCTCTGTTCACAGCTAAAAATCAATCTTGCATTATTACATCTCGCCTCATTAGGTGACCTCAGGCTCCTCCACAACATGTTCCGCTCTCAGTGCCTCAGCCCAATTACCCGGGACCAATAACTAATAAATGAGTGTAAGCCGTAGCAATAGTTTTAATGATTTGGATTTCACACTGGGTCACTCAATAGAGAAGAGGAGCCGTGAAAGGCCGGCGAATGAAAATGCTGCGTCCTCGGGGGACAAAGGGGAAGAGTGAGGAATGGAGCGCGTCACTTCATACATCTACTGCCGCCTGCAGAGCCTGCGCTCTGAGCAATGAGCTGTGTCAGTGGTGCAGGGAATATTCTCTATAAGGTCACCGGTGATAGATCTGCGGCTGCCAGCGGGCCGATGAATGCCTTCAGTACTCAGCCATCGGCGCAGAGACAGATTGGCAGGGGCACCTCGCTCCAACCTGAACACTTCTAGAGTTCGGGGGAAAGGAGGGGAGAACTTAATAGGAAGTCATTTGTTTTTTTGGCTGGACCATCATGATTGCACATAGCTCCATAACTCACAGTCGCTCACAGATGTACTCCACTCATAGGGGCTTCCCTCGTGCCACGCACCGCCGTGAGGGCGAATGGAAACCGGTTTAAGGGCTGGTGTCCAGTATGATATGAAACTTAATCATTGTATGATGAAGAGTTCTGCATAGGCTTGGTGTTTCAATTCCTCACCATTTTCAAGATCTCTGCTTGCTGTAAGCGAGCTTGGACATTCAAGTTTAGATCCAGAAACTGAAAATCTATCCTGATCAAATCCAACGAATACAAGTTACAAGTGACAGAGCTGAAACACTGTGACAAGCTCTGCAGCTGTGTCAGCTGAACGTGAGCAAGACAGGTAAAGATTGTTCCCATTCACTGAGAGCAAGCAAATATCTTGAAGGACAAACTGTATTAGGAAGCTGTAGCCCTTTATAGACTCATAAAATTTGAGCTTGGCGCATGTCCAATAATAAAAATACAGAACTATCACTTGTCGCAGCTGAGGAATTGTTACAGTGTATCCACTATGGACAATTGTCTGTTTGAGCTGAACACATCAGAAGCACAACTCTCCTGCCCTAATGTCCAGAGCATTTATCTCACAGTGGATTATCAAGACTGGATACATTGTTACAAACTCTCTGGTCAGTACAGGTTTCAGCCTCTAGATGTAAACAGGAATGTTTCCATTCACTGACAGCAAGCAGAGATTGAAAATGGCGAGAAAATGAAGTGCACAGTATATGAGAAGCACATATGACCAGTCGTCCCCTTTCCCCATCAGCTTTTCTTGGCGAGGGCGTTTTCTCCTCTGTAAGTGGTTGCCTGGTAGCAGACCTCAGTGATACATTGAGCGACCTCAGATGTAACAACTTCTATGTAAATATTTCATGTTTTGTATCACTGGGACATGAAGAATAAATGTCCTTGGCTGCGGCCAGAGCTTCTCACTGCGCACCTCCCGGGTCCTGGCGCAGATTTTAGAGGCTTCCATACAGACACCTTGAGGCCGCGGCTCCTCCGGTATCTGCAGTGTGAAGGTTACAGCCTGGAAGTTACAATGTAGATAATATATGGAGGCTACAACTCCAGTCAGAGCCAAGTGTCTGGCAGCGGGTGATCACGGCGGCGGCTGCTGCATCTCATTAAGGCAGAGGTGAGACTAAGGTGACCATAATGTAATATTTGTAGAATGCCGGCCGCCTCCACCGCTCGCCCATAATCCGCCGCACTCTTATTGCAGCAGCTCATTTACCACCACTTATCCCATTATCTGATCATCTGCATTACGCGCCCTGGGATCTCACCTCAGACACCAAGCGTCTATCTGTTTTTATTATTATTAAAGCGCCATTCATTCCATAGCGCTATACATATGAGAAGCGGTGCACATACATAATACAGACAATTGCACTAATCATAAACAAGACGAGTTACAGACTGGTACAGAAGAAGAGAGGGCTTACAATCTACATGGTATGGGAGAAGGACACAGTAGGTGCGGGTGAAGCTGGTCGTGGCGGTATAGAGGCAGCAGGGTCACTGGTTGTAGGCTTGTCTGAAGAGGGGGGTTTCAGGTTTCTTTTGAAGGATTCCACTGTAGGTGAGAGTCTGATATGTTGGGGTAGAGAGTTCCAGAGTGTGGGGGATGTGCGGGAGTCGATTGTGGGAAGAGGCGAGGAGAGGAGAGAAGGAGGTCTTGTGAGGATCGGAGAGTGCGTGTGGGGGTGTATCGGGAAAGTAGCTCAGAGATGTAGGGAGGGGACAGGTTGTGGACGGCCTTGTATGTATTTGTTAGTACTTTGAAGTGAATTCGCTGGGCAATGGGGAGCCAGTGAAGGGATTGGCAGAGGGGAGAGGCAGAGAAGTAACAGGGTGAGAGGTGGATTAGTCGGGCAGCAGAGTTGAGGACAGATTGGAGGGGTGCGAGAGTGCTAGATGGAAGGCCACAGAGGAGATTGTTGCAGTAGTCTAGGCGGGAGATGATGAGGGCATGTACAAGCATTTTTCGCAGATTCAAAGTTAAGGAAAGCGCGGATGCGGGAGATGTTTTTGAGTTAGAGGCGGCAGGTGGTGGAAAGGGCTTGGATGTGTGGTCGGAAGGAAAGGGCAGAATCCAAGGTCACTCCAAGGCAGCGGACTTGGTTGATCAGGGAGAGTGTGCAGCCATTGATCGTGATAGATAGGTCTGTTGGGGATGGGGGTTGAGCAAGATGGGGGAAAGAAGATGAATTCTGTTTTATCCATGTTAAGTTTTAGAAAGCGAGAGGAGAAGAAGGATGATATAGAAGATAGACATTGTGGGATTCTGGATAGTAAGGAGGTGATGTCTGGACCAGAGAGGTAGATTTGTGTGTCGTCAGCATAAGAGTGATACTGAAAGCCATGGGACTCTATGAACTGTCCCAGGCCAAAAGTGTAGATAGAGAAGAGCAGAGGTCCTAGGACAGAGCCTTGTGGGACACCAACAGAGAGGGAATGAGACGAGGAGGTGGTGCGAGAGTGGGAGACGCTAAACGTCCGGTCTGTGAGGTATGATGTGATCCAGGAGAGGGCCAGGTCAGTGATGCCAAGAGATGAGAGAGTTTGTAACAGAAGGGATTGGTCAACAGTGTCAAAGGCAGAGGACAGGTCAAGGAGAAGGAGGACAGAGTAATGGAGAAGGCAGAGGACAGGTCACGGAGAAGGAGGACAGAGTATTGTTTCTTGGTTTTGGCTGTTAGTAGGTCATTGGTGACTTTGGTGAGGGCAGTCTCAGTCGAGTGGTGGGGTCGGAAGCCAGATTGTAGCCGGTCAAAGAGGGAGCAGGAGGAGAGGTGAGAGGACAGTTCTGAATGGACATGTTGTTCAAATAGCTTTGAGGCATACGGAAGAAGTGATATGGGGCGATAACTGGACAAAGAAGATGGGTCAAGTGAAGGTTTTGAGGATGGGTGTAATGGTAGCATGTTTAAAAGCAGAGAGGAAGACACCAGAGGTTAGTGATAGGTGGAAGAGATGAGTTAGGGCTGGGACAAAAACTGTGGTGAGGTTAGGGGTGAGGTGGGATGGGATTGGGTCAAGTGCACAGGTGGTGAGATGTGATCTGGAGAGTAGAGTGGAGAGTTTTTCTTCTGTAATGGTGGAGAAGTGGGTTTTGGGAGAAGAGGACCGAGCAGTTGTGTAGAGGGTCTGTGGGGACTGTGTAGTGAAGCTTTCTCTGATGTTGACTATCTTTTGTTTGAAATATTTGGCAAAGTCCTCAGCTGAGAAGAGAGGAGAGGGCGGGGGCGCTGGGGGACGGAGAAGGGAGGTAAAAGTGCTAAAAAGTTGTTTAGGGCTGTGGGCCAGGGAAGTTTTCTTACATATCTTTATATCAGGTTATCTGATAACAGGATATTATTACCTAAAACGAGTTGGTGAATAGATCATCGGCAGTAAAATGGATAGAAGAAGCAGGAATACCCCAGAGGGTTAAAAAGTGGTAACCACAGGAGTCCAAACTGGAGCTTTCATCCTCCCAACGCCCACATGGTAGTATTTGGAGAGGGGCCCTCAATCAGGCTGGAACTGGCCCACAGGGGAACAGGTGAATCCACAGTCCCGACCCCTGCACACGTGGCACATGATACAGTAGACTGACTGCAGCGTACAGCGCCTCAGCCAATCGTCCATGTAAAGACAGGATAAATCATTTACAGGGGAGTAGCTAAAGGCTAATGGGCCCTGGTGCAAGAGTTCAGCTTGGGCCTCCCTTCCCTCAGTGGTCTGTGGTCAGGGGCAGGGAAGCACATAGCCTTTGTGCTGCCCGAGGTAAAAATTGAAACTACCCCCCCCCCCTTGCCAAATTATTGAAGTAATCCCTTCCTTCCAGCCAGAGGTGTAACTTGACCAGCATTTGTATAATACCAGTGTCTTCTTATGCAGCACAAAGGTCTTTGGGCCCCCTCAGACTCCTGGGCCTGGTAGCGACTGCTACCTCTGCACCCCCTATAGTTACGCCCCTGATTATTTAGCAAACTACCAAATGTATTATTATAGACACATCAGGAGTAGAGTTGAGCGAACCCGAACTGTAAAGTTCTGGTTCGTACCGAACTTTAGGTTTTTCAGCACCCGGACCCGAACCCGAACATTTCCGTAAAACTTCGAGTTTGGTGTTCGGCGCTTTCTTGGCGCTTTTTGAAAGGCTACACAGCATACTACTTTCCCCAAGGCCATCACAGCCATGCCTACTATTGGCATGGCTGTGATTGGCCAACTGCAGCATGTGACCCAGCCTCTATTTAAGCTGGAGTCACGTAGCGCCGCCCGTCACTCTGCTCTGATTAGTGTAGGGAGAGGCTGCAGCTGCTGTCAGGGAGAGATCAGGGAGAAATCTTATCAAGAACTGGTTTATGTACTCAGCGATCTACAGCAAATGTGTTTTGTGGGTGCGGTGCACAATTGTTTTAAGCCTGCCCTGAGCCAACTCCTACTGAAAACAAACTTTTTTTTACTTCAGTTTGTCAATATCAATACATGATCGGCAGCCATTGTAGTGTCCCACTATGTAAATGTGGGCACTACACAAGGGTCAATTGGGTCACGTTGTCTTCCACCTCCTGTGGAACATGGTTATTGTATTTTATATGCCATTTTAATGTATATTGTCATGTTATTTATGTTTTCTCCTGTGTACCAGGCCTGTTAGGGGTGTACTTTCTCCCCCTAGGCAGTAGAGGGAGCTAGGGAACCCCCTAGTACATATAGTTAGGCCCAGACAGGAAAGGGTGAGTCAGAGTGGAGTGTTCAGAAGCCAAGAGGAACTTCAGCCAGGCCGGAGCTGAGGAGCGGCTTCTGACATGCAGCTAGATAGCCCAGGCTTCTAGCTTGCCATCAGGAGAAGATCCTGCCTCCTGAGAAAACCAAGTTCCTATCAAAGTACAGTGCAGAGCCAAGTTTATTCCAGCCAAACAGAGGGCTGAAGGGCAGAAGGATATATTCCACAGCAAGGATTTACATTCCAGAGGAAGTTTTTCCCTACCCAAGGATAAAGCCAGCAATAGGGCATACGGGCCTTGGAGAAAGTCAGACAGGAATCTGAGGAAAGTGCAGCCTGATCTGTAAGTGTTTAACCCTCTGAGTATCTTGCAAGAACATTGCCTGCAATTTGATATAAAGCCTGCCTGTTACAACCTTTTTACATGTGGAACTGCCTAAAGACTGTAAATAGTTAAACTGTTCAGTAAAAGGAAGTTTTGGTTCACTGCAACGTGTGTTCCTCAATTATTACTACAAGAAATCGGTGTGCCACCGTTACCGGCACTGGCGTCACGAACTTAAAGGGATCTTGCCACCGGCACGTTAAACGTGCAACACCCAGGGCACCTCACCTACCACCTGGCCTGGTCCCTATACACAGAGAGTGCCCCAGAGGATCCATGTGCCAGCCTCTCCATCACAGCTGTACGCCTGCCCAGGGTATATAACAACTGTGAGTACCAAGAGCAATCCTCGGTTTATTAACTATCCCTGTGACCTCACACTCGCTCACCCTGCTGCGTTCTGGGCCATTTTATGCAACGATAGTGCACCAGCACAGGCTATCTGCAAGTCCAGAAATACAGCTTTTTGCTTACTGTGCTTAAAAAAAACTTTTTTTCATATATTGCACATCTGTGATTACACTTGCATAGGTGAGTGTCACATTTAGGCCACAAATAAGGCTTTTTGGTTACTGTGGAGAAAAATCCCTCTGATATACTGCACATCTGTGATTACACATGCATAAGTCACTGTCACATTTAGGCCACAAATACTGCTATTAGGTTACTGTGGTGAAAAAAATACTTTTTTTCATATACTGCACATCTGGGATTAGACGTGCATAAGTTACTGTCACATTTAGGCCACAAATACCGCTGTCATATAGAGTAAAAAAAATAAAAATAGAGTGCAATACCCTACATCAGGGTTTATAAAGGCGATTAATTATTTTTAACAGACTTAACCATTTTTTACTTTGCTTTGTGAACGCTAACTATGAGGCAAACATCTAATAAGGGACGCGGTCATTGTCGTGGTGGTGGTGGTGGAGCCTCTGGTGCAGGGAGAGGACGTGACCGTTCTGCCACAGCCACACGTCCTACTGAACCTACTACCTCAGGTCCCAGTAGCCGCCAGAATCTACAGCGATATTTGGTGGGGCCCAATGCCGTTCTAAGGATGGTAAGGCCTGAGCAAGTACAGGCGCTAGTCAATTGGGTGGCCGACAGTGCATCCAGCACGTTCACATTATCTCCCACCCAGTCTTCTGCAGAAAGTGCACAGGTGGCGCCTAAAACCCAAGCCCATCAGTCTGTCACATCACCCCCGTGCGTATCGGGGAACCTGTCTGAGCCTCAAGTCATGCAGCAGTCTCTTATGCTGTTTGAAGACTCTGCTGGCAGGGTTTCCCAAGGGCATCCACCTAGCCCTTCCCCAGACATAGAATGCACTGACGCACAACCACTTATGTTTCCTGATGAGGACATGGGAATACCACCTCAGCACGTCTCTGATGATGACGAAACACAGGTGCCAACTGCTGCGTCTTTCTGCAGTGTGCAGACTGAACAGGAGGTCAGGGATCAAGACTGGGTGGAAGACGATGCAGGGGACGTTTGAGGGTTTAGTAAGACCGCAGAGTGCACCTGTCTTTGCTATTATTTTGTTATATTGCTATATTGATTACCACATCCACATAATTGCTATCTTGTGTAGGATTTCTATTGTGGTACTTGTGGTTCGCTGTGGGCATCCTCCACTGTATGCATTTTTGCTGGAGATCGTCATTAGCAACGGGCCACAAGTGCAGGATTTGCTCCCCTGTATATATGCACAACTGCATGTGGGTTTGAGCACTTCCTGCGTGTTTAATACCACGCCATTGTTTTCAGTTTGTATTTATAGAGATGCCTGGAGGTGTATAAACTCCAATTTAAATGTGCCTGTTTTCCATCTACAGGCTACATTTAGGTGCCAACTTTAGTGCCCTAAATTGTAAAAATTCTTATTTTCAATTGTCGGGTGACATTTTACCATTTTTGGCGTATACAAACCCCTGCTGTGCCTGGGTGACAGGGGCCTAAATCTCTTAAAATCCTCTGTTCTATTGCTGGGTGACATGAACCCCCTTTTGCCATGAATGAACCCCTGCTCTGCATTGCTGACAAGGAACTAAATTTCGTGAAAACATCTGTTACTGATCGGAAGATGCGCGACTACAAGCGCACGCTGCTGATGGCATTCCCACCTGACAGCGGGGCACAGTGGAAGCACAAGGCGAAGGCAGAGGAGGAGGAAGAGGTCGCCAACGCAGCTGGGGCACCGCCAGCACCTGGTAGGGTTAACATGGCCCAAATGTGGAGAAGCTTTGTCAGCCTTGGAGGTGCTGACCTGCCCTGCAGCCGGTGTATAGTGTGAACCTGTGTTTAGCATGGCAGAGAGCATTATCACAGGCCGCAGCCAATGTGGACAAGCTGACGTTTATTATAATGAACCAGGCCTGGATCCCACAGGACTTGTCCGTACCTTGTGCAGAATAGACATTTATACCGGCCTCAACCATCCATTCTTGTACTCAAGTGCACTTATTCTTTGTTTTATTTTGTTATATGTCCCAATATTTTGGAGGATACCCCAATTTAAAAATAAAAAATAACACAAATCAGTGTTGGCTACCTATTCCTCCTTCACCGCCGCTTCCACCTACACCACCACGTCAACCTACACCGCCACATCCACCCATCCACCGCCTCCTCAACCTCCTACTCCTATATCCAGATTGTTATTTTAAATTTTGCTGTATTTTATGTTATTTTAAGTCATTTCCCTATCCACATTTGTTTGCAGAAAAGTTGTCATGCTCTTAAGCACATTTTGATGCCTTTTGCAGCCCTCTAGCCCTTTCCAGGACTATTTTAGAGCCATTTTAGTGCCCAAAAGTTCGGGTCCCCATTGACTTCAATGGGGTTCGGGTTCAGGGTCAAGTTTGGGTCCCGAACCCAAACTTTTTTTTTAAGTTCGGCCGAACCTGCTGAACCCGAACATCCAGGTGTCCGCTCAACTCTAATCAGGAGGCTAAGATAACGTCCAGACATAGAAGAAGATCGGCCACCACCCTCCTTACCCAGGGATCTGCTTTCTCAAAGTCCCTGCAGGGTCCCTCGTAATCAGTCATCTTGTGGTGGCTTGCTGCTGCCACTGTATGAGAGTGTAATATTTGCATGTAGCTGTACAGTGGCCCCCAGAATGATAAGGGCCCTAGGCACCCTAATCCAACACTGCCCCCAAACCTGGGTGTAACTACCAAAAAATCAGCTACTATGGGGCCCAACTTGTAAGGGCGAAATCTCCACTCAGACATACAGTTGGAAGAAAAAGTATGTGAACCCTTTGGGATGATATGGATTTCTGCACAAATTGGTCATAAAATGTGATCTGATCTTCATCTAAGTCACAACAATAGACAATCACAGTCGGCTTAAACTAATAACACACAAAGAATTAAATGTTACCATGTTTTTATTGAACACACCATGTAAACATTCACAGTGCAGGTGGAAAAAGTATGTGAACCCCTAGACTAATGACATCTCCAAGAGCTAATTGGAGTGAGGTATCAGCCAACTGGAGTCCAATCAATGAGATGAGATTGGAGGTGTTGGTTACAGCTGCCCTGCCCTATAAAAAACACACACCAGTTCTGGGTTTGCTTTTCACAAGAAGCATTGCCTGATGTGAATGATGCCTCGCACAAAAGAGCTCTCAGAAGACCTACGATTAAGAATTGTTGACTTGCATAAAGCTTGAAAGGGTTATAACAGTATCTCCAAAAGCCTTGCTGTTCATCAGTCCACGGTAAGACAAATTGTCTATAAATGGAGAAAGTTCAGCACTGCTGCTACTCTCCCTAGGAGTGGCCGTCCTGTAGAGATGACTGCAAGAGCACAGCGCAGACTGCTCTATGAGATGAACAATCCTAGAGTGTCAGCTAAAGACTTACAAAAGTCTCTGGCATATGCTAACATCCCTGTTAGCGAATCTTCGAAATCTACAATACGTAAAACACTAAACAAGAATGGATTTCATGGGAAGATACCACAGAGGAAGCCACTGCTGTCCGAAACACACAACACTATGTGTGGAGAAAAAGAGGCACAGCACACCAACATCAAAACCTCATCCCAACTGTGAAGTATGGTGGTGGGGGCATCATGGTTTGGGGCTGCTTTGCTGCGTCAGGGCCTGGACGAATTGTTATCATCGAAGGAAAAATGAATTCCCAAGTTTATCAAGACATTTTGCAGGAGAACTTAAGGCCATCTGTCCACCAGCTGAAGCTCAACAGAAGATGGGTGTTGCAACAGGACAACGACCCAAAGCATAAAAGTAAATCAACAACAGAATGGCTTAAACAGAAGAAAATACGCCTTCTGGAGTGGCCCAGTCAGAGTCCTGACCTCAACCCGACGGAGATGCTGTGGCATGACCTCAAGAAAGCGATTCACACCAGACATCCCAAGAATATTACTGAACTGAAAAAGTTCTGTAAAGAGGAATGGTCAAGAATTACTCCTGACCGTTGTGCACGTCTGATCTGCAACTACAGGAAACGTTTGGTTGAAGTTATTGTTGCCAAATGAGGTTCAACCAGTTATTAAATCCAAGGGTTCACATACTTTTTTCACCTGCACTGTGAATGTTTACATGGTGTGTTCAATAAAAACATGGTAACATTTAATTCTTTGTGTGTTATTAGTTTAAGCAGACTGTGATTGTCTATTGTTGTGACTTAGATGAAGATCAGATCACATTTTATGACCAATTTGTGCAGAAATCCATATCATTCCAAAGGGTTCACATACTTTTTCTTGTAACTGAATGTGCAGTCAGTGCAGGCTATGGACAAAGAGGGACTATACACATTACATCATCTATGTACTGTGACATCACTGTGTTTATTATCCCTGTACTGTGACATCACTGTGTTTATTATCTCTGTACTGTGACATCACTGTGTGTATTATCTCTGTACTGTGACATCACTGTGTTTATTATCTCTGTACTGTGACATCACTGTGTTTTTTATCCCTGTACTGTGACATCACTGTGTTTTTTATCCCTGTACTGTGACATCACTGTGTTTATTATCTCTGTACTGTGACATCACTGTGTTTATTATCCCTATACTGTGACATCACTGTGTTTATTATGCCTGTACTGTGACATCACTGTGTTTATTATCTCTGTACTGTGACATCACTGTGTGTATTATCCCTGTACTGTGACATCACTGTGTTTATTATCTCTGTACTGTGACATCACTGTGTTTTTTTATCCCTGTACTGTGACATCACTGTGTTTTTTATCCCTGTACTGTGACATCACTGTGTTTATTATCTCTGTACTGTGACATCACTGTGTTTATTATCCCTTTACTGTGACATCACTGTGTTTATTATCTCTGTACTGTGACATCACTGTGTTTATTATCCCTTTACTGTGACATCACTGTGTTTATTATCGCTGTACTGTGACATCACTGTGTTTATTATCCCTGTACTGTGACATCACTGTGTGTATTATCCCTGTACTGTGACGTCACTGTGTTTATTATCCCTGTACTGTGACATCACTGTGTTTATTATCTCTGTACTGTGACATCACTATGCGTATTATCCCTGTACTATGACATCACTGTGTTTATTATCCCTGTACTGTGACATCACTGTGTTTATTATCTCTGTACTGTGACATCACTATGCGTATTATCCCTGTACTATGACATCACTGTGTTTATTATCTCTGTACTATGACATCACTGTGTTTATTATCCCTCTACTGTGACATCACTGTGTGTATTATCTCTGTACTGTGACATCACTGTGTTTATTATCTCTGTCCTGTGACATCACTGTGTTTTTTATCCCTGTACTGTAACATCACTGTGTTTATTATCCTGTACTGCTACATCACTGTGTGTATTATCTCTGTACTATGACATCACTGTGTTTATTATCTCTGTACTGTGACATCACTATGTGTATTATCCCTGTACTATGACATCACTGTGTTCATTATCTCTGTACTGTGACATCACTGTGTTTATTATCCTGTACTGTGACATCACTGTGTTTATTATCCTGTACTGTGACATCACTGTGTTTATTATCCCTGTATTGTGACATCACTGTGTGTATTATCCCTGTACTGTGACATCACTGTGTGTATTATCCCTGTATTGTGACATCACTGTGTTTATTATCTCTGTACTGTGACATCACTGTGTGTATTATCTCTGTACTGTGACATCACTGTGTGTATTATCCGTGTACTGTGACATCACTGTGTGTATTATCTCTGTACTATGACATCACTGTGTTTATTATCTCTGTACTGTGACATCACTGTGTTTATTATCCCTGTATTGTGACATCATTGTGTTTATTATCCCTGTACTGTGATATCACTGTGTTTATTATCCCTGTACTGTGACATCACTGTGTTTATTATACCTATACTGTGACATCACTGTGTGTATTATCCCTGTACTGTGACATCACTGTGTTTATTATCTCTGTACTGTGACATCACTGTGTGTATTATCCCTGTACTGTGACATCACTGTGTTTATTATCCCTGTACTGTGACATCACTGTGTTTATTATCCCTGTACTGTGACATCACTATGTGTATTTTCCCTGTACTGTGACATCACTGTGTTTATTATCCCTGTACTGTGACATCACTATGTGTATTATCCCTGTACTGTGACATCACTATGTGTATTATCCCTGTACTGTGACATCACTGTGTTTATTATCTCTGTACTGTTACATCACTGTATTTATTATCCCTGTACTGTGACATCATTGTGTATTATCTCTGTACTGTGACCTCACTGTGTTTATTATCCCTGTACTGTGACATCACTGTGTGTATTATCCCTGTACTGTGACATCACTGTGTGTATTATATCTGTACTGTGACATCACTGTGTTTATTATCCCTGTACTGTGACATCACTGTGTGTATTATCCCTGTACCAGTGGCGACTCTAGGAACAATATATAGGAGGGGCACATAAGATACCACAGTCAAAAATGGGGGGCACTAATAATTTTCACCACTTAATCATACTACTGAAAAAAACCGAAATAAGTATATATAAATAAGATTACAAAATACGAGAGTATTGCGGTATGCAGGGCTGTGAAGGGAAAAGTTCCCGAGCACACAATGACAGCCCCAAAGCCTTTCTGCTGCCTGGCAACCGTATGCTGCCACAGCGCCAGCCTGCAGGACATCAGAGAGGCCTGGGGTCCACATTATAGCACCACTACATTTACATTTAATTATTATCAAAAAGCATCATACATAACTAAAAGAAAAAACTTTTTTTTACTGTCCCTTTAAGCAAAAGCCAGAATATAATAAAAGAAAAAAACAGACATTAAACTTAACTACATTTATAATAAAACAATTTACTTACAAAATAAGCTATTCAGTCGTCTGCTGTGCCGTCCTCTGCTTGCTTCCGAGGATTCTTTCCCCTGCTTTCTGTCTCTCCTCAGTGTGCACTGTTATGGGGATCTGTGGATGACACTGTTATGGGGATCTGTGGATAACACTGTTATGGGGATCTGTGGATGACACTGTTATGGGGGATCTGTGAATGACACACTGTTATGGGGATCTGAAGATGACACACTGTTATGGGGGATCTGTGGATGACACACTGTTATGTGGGATCTGTGGATGACACACTGTTATGTAGAGGATCTGTGGATGACACACTGTTATGGGGGATCTGTGGATGACACACTGTTATGGGGGATCTGTGGAGGACACACTGTTATGGGGGATCTGTGGAGGACACACTGTTATGTAGAGGATCTGTGGATGACACACTGTTATGGGGGATCTGTGGATGACACACTGTTATGGGGGATCTGTGGATGACTCACTGTTATGGGGGATCTGTGGATGACACACTGTTATGGGGGATCTGTGGATGACACACTGTTATGTGGAGGATCTGTGGATGACACACTGTTATGGGGGATCTGTGGATGACACACTGTTATGGGGGATCTGTGGATGACTCACTGTTATGGGGGATCTGTGGATGACACACTGTTATGGGGGATCTGTGGATGACACACTGTTATGGGGGATCTGTGGATGACACACTGTTATGTGGGATCTGTGGATGACACACTGTTATGGGGGATTTTTGGATGACACACTGTTATGGGGGATCTGTGGATGACACACTGTTATGGGGCATCTGTGGATGACACTGTTCTGGTGGATCTGTGGATGACACTGTTATGGGGGATCTGTGGATGACACTGTTATGGGGGATCTGTGGATGACACTGTTATGGGGGATCTGTGGATGACACTGTTATGGGGGATCTGTGGATGACACACTGTTATGGGGGATCTGTGGATGACACAATGTTATGGGAGATCTGTGAATGACACTGTTATGGGGCATCTGTGGATGACACAGTGTTATGGGGCATCTGTGGATGACACTGTTATGGGAGATCTGTGGATGACACTGTTATGGGGCATCTGTGGATGACACTGTTATGGGAGATCTGTGGATGACACTGTTATGGTGCATCTGTGGATGACACTGTTATGGGGCATCTGTGGATGACACTGTTATGGAGCATCTGTGGATGAAACTGTTATGGACATATGTGGATTACATACTGTTATGGGGGATCTGTGGATGACACTGGTATGGAGGATCTGTGGACGACACACTGTTATGAGGGATCTGTGGATGACACACTGTTATGGGGGATCTGTGGATGACACACTGTTATGGGGGTTCTGTGGATGACACTGTTATGGGGGATCTGTGGATGACACTGTTATGGGGAATTTGTTAATGACACACTGTTATGAGGGATCTGTGGATGACACACTGTTATGGGGAATCTGTGGATGACACAATGTTATGGGAGATTTGTGGATGACACTGTTTTGGGGCATCTGTTGATGACACACTGCTATGGGGCATCTGTGGATGACACTGTTATGGGGGATCTGTGGATGACACTGTTATGGGGCATCTGTGGATGACACACTGTTATGGGGCATCTGTGGATGACACTGTATTGGACATCTGTGGATGACACCGTTATGAGGGATCTGTGGATGACACTGTTATGGGCATCTGTGGATGACACACTATGATGGAGTATTTGTGGATGACACACTGTTATGGAGGATCTGTGGATGACACACTGTTATGGGGGATCTGTGGATGACACACTTTTATGTGGAATCTGTGAATGACACACTTTTATGGGGGATCTGTGTATGACGCACTGTTATGGGGGCATCTGTGGATGACACTGTTATGGGGGATCTGTGGAAGATACTGTAGCAATTGTCCCCCACACTTCCCCCACAATAGTAATTGTCCCCCACACTGCCCCCACAGTAGTAATTGTCCCCTACACTGCCCCCACAGTATTAATTGTCCCCACACTGCCCCATGTAGTAATTTGCCCCCGACTGTCCCTTTAGTAATATCCTCCTGTGCCCCCCAGTAATTAGTGATGAGCGGCAGGGGCAATATTCGAATTCGCGATATTTCATGAATATTTGGGGCGAATATTCGCCACATATTCGAGAATTCACGAATTCATGATCTCCAGGCATTATTTTCTTGATTGTGCATTATTTCCTTGATTGCGCATAAAATTCGCCTAAAATATTTGCATAAAAATTCGCATGAACTGGTATTTTAAAAATAAAATCGAATATTCGCAATTACGAATATATTTTGCGATATTCTAAATATTTGCAAATTCTCGAAGTGCCGATATTCGCAATTAAAATTCGCAATTCGAATATTCGTTATCAACACTACCAGTAATGTAGCTGGCCAGCTAAGACCTGTCCTAGGTTGCTAACATAGCTTATATGTTTATACAGCTAGACCTGCCAATAGCCTTAATACAGTTCCTATGTTTATGTGTTAAAGACAAAAGCAGAGTTATTTACTGTGACATTATGTTTTGGATGTCATATAACTGTTATATTTTGTGTTCACAGAAGCAGAAAAAGATAATATGCCTTTAGGATTCATTTTGTAATGTAAGGTAAGCTCAGTGACACACCATAAACAACAGAAAACATAGTGTTAATCTGTTGTTGCTGGGCAGAAGTCTAGACCAATCACAGCCAGCTTCTCACACAGCAAAAGTTTTCACCAATCACAGCCAGCCTCACAGACAGCCTGTCTGGGAATTCCCCTAGCAGGAGCTGCTGGAATCATTATTCACCAGAGACAGTAGCTAAAGAGACATTCACTCCACTGAGTGATGAGTTTTATGGGAACAAGAGGCCAAAATACGTATTTAAAACAGTTATATAATGTTCATATTGTTAGTATTGTGTTTAGAACTGTATACTGAACTAGATATATATGTGTTTACTTACAGTTCCACCAATTGCAACCATACAATTGCAAATACAAAATGCAAGCTACAAATTGCAAGCATTCAGATTCCATATTGCAATCCAAATTACATACAACCATACCAGATCATACTCAACCAATCTGCAAATAGTCACTGCTAACTGCATACTGCAAGTGAACTATAAGTTAGACCTCAGATATACCTCTCAGAGAGATCATAAAGTGCTTAAATAACTTAAAGTGTGAGTACAGATACTCAAGAGAGAAATAAATCTACCATTTTATGTTGAATGACAAGATTGAACAGTTGGACCACCATCTTATGCATACCGCCATCTTGTGATATCTTTTCAACACGTGTTATGTTCATGGACTATCTGCTGCGGAGGCAGCAGTGTTATATATGAAGAAAAGTTGAAGTTAATAAAGAAGTCATTTGAAGCATTTGGTGTGATCTTTAAACCTATTGTTTCCATAGAACGGCGCTGGAGGAATTACAGAGTAATAGACAGTCTGGTTAGACTAAAAGTCAGAGATATCAAAATTCTTCTAATGCCACACAGAAAAACGCACTTCATAGTGCTGCGCCTGCCACAAGTAATGTCCCGCAAAGTTGGCACACAAAAATAAATAAAAGCTAATACTTACCTATGTCCCAGACTCCTGGCGCTCACTCGTAGATGGTAGACTTCATCACACCCATCTGCACCAGGATTTTACTACCGCATATGCAGCCAGCCAGTCACAGGGGCAACACGTGAGGTGCACGGTGGACCGATGAGGGGTCAAATAGTATAACACCCAGTTCATCAGTTTACTCATGGTTAGCAGAAAGCCTCCCTGGGCTGGCGGCACAGTGTTGAGGTGGACAGCACGAAATCCTCCGGGGCACGCTCTGTGGTAGGAAGCATCAGCCAAGATGGTGGTTGAGGTGCCCTTGATGTTAGGGGTGCTTAGGGTGCTTGTTGCGGCTGAGTCCCTTGATGGTTTTTGTCGTGACGCCAGTACCGTTAATGGTGGTACAACCATAGGTAGTAATAATGAGGTAGACAGTGGTAAGATGCAACTCACAACTTTTACTTTGGATGTCTTTTGGTTGCAGTAGTACAATTATGCAATCTCTAGATGGTACAGAGTTAATTCTGCAAATCCAATGTTTTAGGCTGTTTAGGTTTCTTGGCTTTGGAGCAGTGGGTTACTTCATTGTCAGTGGAAACTTGGTGAGGTTGCTGGAGGCTGGGGTATCCTTCACCTAAAATATCCCAAAGGTCCTTTATGCCTGGTTCACGGCTTTTATCCTTTGGATGAATTTGAATCTGTCCTTTCCTCTTGTCCCTTTCTGGGCTAAAACTTCTTTTTAGAGCTGAAGTGCTGGATCTGCACCTTTTCACTCTCTCAGTGTCAAAATACTCACTGATCTTCACACTGACCTGTGGTCTCAAATGAACTAATCTCCTCTAACTAGGCCTGACCTGAGTATATATAGGACCTGAACTTTATCCCCATCTAGTGGTGGGATGTATAAATTACATCAAATAGGCCTGTTAACAGGGATTTTGCAGATACATAAATGCAAAGTTATACATTACTGTACAATGCTATTGTTAGGATCAAAAAGTACTTTTTAAGCAGTGCCCACACACACGTAGGGGGACGCTGCACATAGGCTTCAGGCCTAGTAGACCTGAAGCCTATAGCGGTGATCAGCGGGGCAGGGAAGTTAACTATGCGCTCCCGTGCCCCTCCGTAGTTTGTGGGCGTATGGTTCGGCGTTGGGCCCCCCAGCGATGCCGGGCCCGGGGCTGCAGACCCAAATGCCCCAGCCACAATTATAATCCGCCACTGATTAGTACAGAGACCTCTGTAGTGACGCCTATGCCCTGTACTGTGACATCACTGTGAGTATTATCCCTGTACTATGACATCACTGTGTGTATTATCTCTGTACTATGACATCACTGTGTGTATTATCTCTGTACTGTGACATCATTGTGTGTATTATCTCTGTACTGTGACATCACTGTGTTTATTATCCCTGTACTGTGACATCACTGTGTTTATTATCCCTGTACTATGACATCACTGTGTCTATTATCTCTGTACTGTGACATCACTGTCTTTATTATCTCTGTACTGTGACATCACTGTGTTTATTATCCCTGTACTGTGACATCACTTTGTGTATTATCCCTGTACTATGACATCACTGTGTTTATTATCTCTGTACTGTGACATCACTGTGTTTATTATTCCTGTACTGTCACATCACTGTGTTTATTATCTCTGTACTGTGACATCACTATGTTTATTATCCCTGTACTGTGACATCACTGTGTGTATTATCTCTGTACTGTGACATCACTGTGTTTATTATCCCTGTACTGTGACATCACTGTGTTTATTATCCCTGTACTGTGACATCACTGTGTATATTATCTCTGTACTGTGACATCACTGTGTGCATTATCTCTGCACTGTGACATCACTGTGTGTATTATTTCTGTACTGTGACATCACTGTGTTTATTATCTCTGTACTGTGATATCACTGTGTGTATTATCTCTTTACTGTGACATCGCTGTGTGTATTATCCCTGTACTGTGACTTCACTGTGTTTATTATCCCTGTACTGTGACATCACTGTGTGTATTATCCCTGTACTGTGACATCACTGTGTTTATTATCCCTGTACTGTGACATCACTGTGTGTATTATCCCTGTACTGTGACATCACTGTGTATATTATCTCTGTACTGTGACATCACTGTGTTTATTATCTCTTTACTGTGACATCACTGTGTGTATTACCCCTGTACTGTGACATCACTGTGTTTATTATCCCTGTACTGTGACATCACTGTGTTTATTATCTCTGTACTGTGACATCACTGTGTTTATTATCCCTGTACTGTGACATTACTGTGTGTATTATCCCTGTACTGTGACATCACTGTGTGTATTATCCCTGTACTGTGACATCACTGTGTTTATTATCCCTGTACTGTGACATCACTGTGTGTATTATCCCTGTACTGTGACATCACTGTGTATATTATCTCTGTACTGTGACATCACTGTGTTTATTATCTCTTTACTGTGACATCACTGTGTGTATTACCCCTGTACTGTGACATCACTGTGTTTATTATCCCTGTACTGTGACATCACTGTGTTTATTATCTCTGTACTGTGACATCACTGTGTTTATTATCCCTGTACTGTGACATCACTGTGTGTATTATCCCTGTACTGTGACATCACTGTGTGTATTATCTCTGTACTGTGACATCACTGTGTGTATTATCTCTGTTCTGTAACATCACTGTGTTTATTATCTCTGTACTGTGACATCACTGTGTGTATTATCTCTGTTCTGTGACATCACTGTGTTTATTATCTCTGTACTGTGACATCACTGTGTTTATTATCTCTGTACTGTGACATCACTGTGTTTATTATCTCTGTACTGTGACATCACTGTGTTTATTATCCCTGTACTGTGACATCACTGTGTTTATTATCTCTTTACTGTGACATCACTGTGTGTATTACCCCTGTACTGTGACATCACTGTGTTTATTATCCCTGTACTGTGACATCAATGTGTTTATTATCTCTGTACTGTGACATCACTGTGTTTATTATCTCTGTACTGTGACATCACTGTGTTTATTATCTCTGTACTGTGACATCACTGTGTTTATTATCCCTGTACTGTGACATCACTGTGTGTTATCCCTGTACTGTGACATCACTTTGTTTATTATCCCTGTACTGTGACATCACTGTGTTAATTATCCCTGTACTGTGACATCACTGTGTTTATTATCCCTGTACTGTGACATCACTGTGTTTATTATCTCTGTACTGTGACATCACTGTGTGTATTACCCCTGTACTGTGACATCACTGTGTTTATTATCTCTGTACTGTGACATCACTGTGTATATTATCTCTGTACTGTGACATCACTGTGTGTATTACCCCTGTACTGTGACATCACTGTGTTTATTATCCCTGTACTGTGACATCACTGTGTTTATTATCTCTGTACTGTGACATCACTGTGTTTATTATCTCTGTACTGTGACATCACTGTGTTTATTATCCCTGTACTGTGACATCACTGTGTGTGTTATCCCTGTACTGTGACATCACTTTGTTTATTATCCCTGTACTGTGACATCACTGTGTTAATTATCCCTGTACTGTGACATCACTGTGTTTATTATCCCTGTACTGTGACATCACTGTGTTTATTATCCCTGTACTGTGACATCACTGTGTATATTATCTCTGTACTGTGACATCACTGTGTTTATTATCTCTTTACTGTGACATCACTGTGTGTATTACCCCTGTACTGTGACATCACTGTGTTTATTATCCCTGTACTGTGACATCACTGTGTTTATTATCTCTGTACTGTGACATCACTGTGTTTATTATCCCTGTACTGTGACATCACTGTGTGTATTATCCCTGTACTGTGACATCACTGTGTGTATTATCTCTGTACTGTGACATCACTGTGTGTATTATCTCTGTTCTGTGACATCACTGTGTTTATTATCTCTGTACTGTGACATCACTGTGTGTATTATCTCTGTTCTGTGACATCACTGTGTTTATTATCTCTGTACTGTGACATCACTGTGTGTATTACCCCTGTACTGTGACATCACTGTGTTTATTATCCCTGTACTGTGACATCACTGTGTATATTATCTCTGTACTGTGACATCACTGTGTGTATTACCCCTGTACTGTGACATCACTGTGTTTATTATCCCTGTACTGTGACATCACTGTGTTTATTATCTCTGTACTGTGACATCACTGTGTTTATTATCTCTGTACTGTGACATCACTGTGTTTATTATCCCTGTACTGTGACATCACTGTGTGTGTTATCCCTGTACTGTGACATCACTTTGTTTATTATCCCTGTACTGTGACATCACTGTGTTAATTATCCCTGTACTGTGACATCACTGTGTTTATTATCCCTGTACTGTGACATCACTGTGTTTATTATCCCTGTACTGTGACATCACTGTGTATATTATCTCTGTACTGTGACATCACTGTGTTTATTATCTCTTTACTGTGACATCACTGTGTGTATTACCCCTGTACTGTGACATCACTGTGTTTATTATCCCTGTACTGTGACATCACTGTGTTTATTATCTCTGTACTGTGACATCACTGTGTTTATTATCCCTGTACTGTGACATCACTGTGTGTATTATCCCTGTACTGTGACATCACTGTGTGTATTATCTCTGTACTGTGACATCACTGTGTGTATTATCTCTGTTCTGTGACATCACTGTGTTTATTATCTCTGTACTGTGACATCACTGTGTGTATTATCTCTGTTCTGTGACATCACTGTGTTTATTATCTCTGTACTGTGACATCACTGTGTTTATTATCTCTGTACTGTGACATCACTGTGTTTATTATCTCTGTACTGTGACATCACTGTGTTTATTATCTCTGTACTGTGACATCACTGTGTTTATTATCTCTGTACTGTGACATCACTGTGTGTATTATCTCTGTTCTGTGACATCACTGTGTTTATTATCCCTGTACTGTGACATCACTGTGTTTATTATCCCTGTACTGTGACATCACTGTGTTTATTATCTCTTTACTGTGACATCACTGTGTGTATTACCCCTGTACTGTGACATCACTGTGTTTATTATCCCTGTACTGTGACATCACTGTGTTTATTATCCCTGTACTGTGACATCACTGTGTTTATTATCTCTGTACTGTGACATCACTGTGTTTATTATCCCTGTACTGTGACATCACTGTGTGTATTATCCCTGTACTGTGACATCACTGTGTGTATTATCCCTGTACTGTGACATCACTGTGTGTATTATCTCTGTACTGTGACATCACTGTGTGTATTATCTCTGTTCTGTGACATCACTGTGTTTATTATCCCTGTACTGTGACATCACTGTGTTTATTATCTCTGTACTGTGACATCACTGTGTGTATTATCCCTGTACTGTGACATCACTGTGTGTATTATCTCTGTACTGTGACATCACTGTGTGTATTATCTCTGTTCTGTGACATCACTGTGTTTATTATCTCTGTACTGTGACATCACTGTGTGTATTATCTCTGTTCTGTGACATCACTGTGTTTATTATCTCTGTACTGTGACATCACTGTGTTTATTATCTCTGTACTGTGACATCACTGTGTTTATTATCTCTGTACTGTGACATCACTGTGTTTATTATCCCTGTACTGTGACATCACTGTGTTTATTATCTCTTTACTGTGACATCACTGTGTGTATTACCCCTGTACTGTGACATCACTGTGTTTATTATCCCTGTACTGTGACATCACTGTGTTTATTATCTCTGTACTGTGACATCACTGTGTTTATTATCCCTGTACTGTGACATCACTGTGTTTATTATCTCTGTACTGTGACATCACTGTGTTTATTATCTCTTTACTGTGACATCACTGTGTGTATTACCCCTGTACTGTGACATCACTGTGTTTATTATCCCTGTACTGTGACATCACTGTGTTTATTATCTCTGTACTGTGACATCACTGTGTTTATTATCCCTGTACTGTGACATCACTGTGTGTATTATCCCTGTACTGTGACATCACTGTGTGTATTATCTCTGTACTGTGACATCACTGTGTGTATTATCTCTGTTCTGTGACATCACTGTGTTTATTATCTCTGTACTGTGACATCACTGTGTGTATTATCTCTGTGTTGTGACATCACTGTGTTTATTATCTCTGTACTGTGACATCACTGTGTTTATTATCTCTGTACTGTGACATCACTGTGTTTATTATCTCTGTACTGTGACATCACTGTGTTTATTATCTCTGTACTGTGACATCACTGTGTTTATTATCTCTGTACTGTGACATCACTGTGTGTATTATCTCTGTTCTGTGACATCACTGTGTTTATTATCCCTGTACTGTGACATCACTGTGTTTATTATCCCTGTACTGTGACATCACTGTGTTTATTATCTCTTTACTGTGACATCACTGTGTGTATTACCCCTGTACTGTGACATCACTGTGTTTATTATCCCTGTACTGTGACATCACTGTGTGTATTATCCCTGTACTGTGACATCACTGTGTGTATTATCTCTGTACTGTGACATCACTGTGTTTATTATCCCTGTACTGTGACATCACTGTGTTTATTATCCCTGTACTGTGACATCACTGTGTGTGTTATCCCTGTACTGTTATATCACTGTTTATTATCCCTGTACTGTGACATCACTGTGTGTATTATCCCTGTACTGTGACATCACTGTGTTTATTATCCCTGTACTGTGACATCACTGTGTTTATTATTTCTGTACTGTGACATCACTGTGTTTATTATCTCTGTACTGTGACATCACTGTGTTTATTATCTCTGTACTGTGACATCACTGTGTTTATTATCCCTGTACTGTGACATCACTGTGTTTATTATCCCTGTACTGTGACATCACTGTGTTTATTATCCCTGTACTGTGACATCACTGTGTGTATTATCCCTGTACTGTGACATTATTGTTTGCATGAATGAAATTAATGCCACACTTTGCTTTTCATTTTCTAAACATGCTGCTGAAGCTGGTCATGATGGAGTCGGGCTCCATGCTTACTTATTACACCCCTGTCCCCAACCGTCCATCTCAGCAGAAACTTCAAGGACCAGTACAGACCTTTAGGGCGCACATACAAGGTCGGTCCACCCTTCTTGATACTGTGAGATTCTGTGCAGGATTCTCCTCTTCAGAGGAACAAAATTGTTAGTAATAAGAAATGCTTCGGGAAGTGGGTGGAGGGCGAGACAGATCCTTCTGTCCTCAGAGGCAAAACCTAGCATCATATTGGGGGGTCCTGGGATCTTTGTTGGGGGGGGCCATCCCTCTTCTGCAGGAGACATTACCACTATGGTTTGGACTAGTTGACCTTTCAGAAGAAAAATCTGTAGGTTTACAGAAGGGTGAAGAACCTGAAGACCACCCAAGTCGACAGGTGAGGTGTCCTGTGGTATCCTGCAGAATCATGTTTCAAGGGTTTTTCTTCATTGGGTAATTACTGAACCTCTCCTGCTGTCAGGGGTGATTGAATAGGGTATTGACAATCGCTCATAATGCAATTCCTGAACATCCAAGTGTAGATTTACCATTAAAATGGAGCATCCAGATATGAAGGAGACACCCGGTGCCGCCTCTTGCCGCATGGCGCTCATAAGGTAAAAATAACAAATTTATGATGCAGGGAATAGTCGTTTCCTGTGCAGAATAAAAGATCCTCCAGAAAAACGTAAAAAGAAATTTAGTGCAGAGAAAATGGGAAAACACACACCGTGCCAAACGACACCAAGAAATGTTCCGTTTCTCTGTGCGGCCACATCGCCCCCGTCACTGGGAGCAGGGAGCGTTCCAGGAAGACGTTGTCTATGTTTCCACAGGAATAAATAAAATTCAGGTTTAATAAGAGACTCGTAAAAGATGCCATTAAAGTTTGTGAATCAGAACAAGATGTAAAAAAAAAAAAAACGTGAAGAGAACAAACGGCGAGCGTTGAGCCGTCACCTTCACTGCGCCATTTCTCCTGTGTTATATACCTAGCCATTACACCGTCCAATAATCAGCGCCCTCTACTGGACACGTGTGCTAATGGAGTACGTTCCCCTGAACACAACCTGAAGAATCAAAGTGAAATATTTTTGTTACATTTTACACAGAAAATGATCCTAGAGGAAATGCCCAAGAGAAGATGTGAAATCTTACCTCTGGGTGCTGAACATGGGGTCCTGGGTCCAGCAGTTGTGGGGTTCATCTGTCCCCTCTACCTTCTGCTATGGTGATTCCCACTTCTTCCAGTTCCCATTGCCTCATTCTAGACCAGGTCAGTAACCTCTAACTGTTGGGAAATTGCAACTCCCAGCATGTTGCATGTAAGTTCCAAGAACGGCCAAGCAAGTGTGCATGCTGGGAGTTGTAGTTTCAAAAGAACTGCAGTGCCGGAGGTTGCTGACCCCTGGTCCAGACAATTCTTTGTGAGCTAAACACATCAGAAGCACAGATCAATCCTGTTTGTTACAATGTATCAGTGTAGGTAAAATGTATCAGTCTGCAGTCCAGTATCACGGTCGGCGTGACTATCACATACGTGACACAGAGGGAGGGAACAAGGAAGGCCCTGCCCAAGTGAGAGGGAAGATGGTGACCCCTGACTCACCTAGCGGCTGGCACCTGGCTGCCCTGACGTCCCTAGACGGGTTCCTCACCCGTACGCCGATCACGTGCCTAAAGCCCTGGCTTTCCCTAAGCTGAGCCCTAGATAGTGAACAGGGCGGTGGGAACACTAGTCCGCACCACTAGCTCTAAAGGAAAACACCAAGGGGAGGACAGACAACACAGACTCAACATATAATCCCAGGTGGGCGACAACAGGAGACAACAAGAAGCCAAACAGGGATCCGGAGGGTAGCACTCAGGAACGACAACCAGGATTCACCACTCCAGTGGGTCAGTATAGATGTCCAGGCAGGAAGCTCTATAACTGGCAACTAGAGAAGTGTGAGGGGAGAATATAAGGAGGTAGGGAGTGGCAGACACGAAACAGCTGAGGAGGAGAAGCTACGGATCCCTGATTGAGACAAAAAGGATAGCAAGGCAAACACAGAAAACAATCACTAAGAAACAACGTGATCTTTGGATATAGAGCGCGCAGCCACCCGCTGCGACCTCCTGACCCCGGGTATAACGGAGTCAGACGTGGCTCTTGATACCCTCGTGACATCCAGGCTGTTTATATCACAAAGGATTGTAGGGGTCATTTACTAAGCTGAAATACACCTAAATTAGATGTATTTCAGGTGCAGATAGCGGCACAATGGTTTGTTGCGCCGCTATCTGCGACTTCGCCCCAGATCTAAAATTGTGGGTGGGGAAAGGTACATCTCATTCACCTTTTTCTACACCTGTTTTAGGCCTCATGCACACGACCATTGTTTTATTCCGTGTTCGTTGTTCCGTTTTTCGTGATTTTCTGCGGACTTATTGACTTTCAATGGGTCCGTTGAAAACTCGTCTAACCGTTTGTCATCTGCGTCCGTGATCCGTGGTTCCAGTCCGTCAAAAAAATATAACCTGTCCTATTTTTTTCACGGAAAACGGTTCACGGACCCATTCAAGTCAATGGGACCGTGAAAAAACGCGGAGGCACACAAGATTGTCGTCCGCGTCCGTTTTTTTCCTATCATTTGCATGGCAAACTTTTTTTTACTTTCCTTCATGTCTGGTGATCCTCCAAAAATAAAGGAAGACACACGGAAACAAAAACGGAAACGGATCACGGAACAACGGAACCCCATTTTGCGGAACGGAACACAACAACGGTCGTGTGCATGAGGCCTTAGGCCATATTTACACAGTCAGTGATTTTGAGCCAAGACCAGGTGCATCTCTAAACCCAGAACAGGTGCAGATCTCCCCCTTATACCTTATGGCCTCATGCACGCGACTGTTGTGTGTTTTGCGGTCCGCAAATCGCGGATCCGCAAAAACACGGATGGCGTCCATGTGCGTTCCGCAATTTGCATCCGCTCGTGTGAAAGAGCCCTTAGGGGTAGAAAAGGTCTAAACATAAGGCGGCAAACATGGCAGAGCTACACTTGCAGAGGATGGAACCTTCTTTCCATTCTCTTTAGTTTAGTTTAGTTAGAGTCAGTCTAGCTTACCCCCTGCCAAGGGAGGGTGTGCAGCAGGAGCCGTCCCTGTTGGATGAGCCCTGCCTAAGTCAGCTAGAGCACCGTCAGCTCTGCTGGACACAGAGGCCAAAGCCTGAATCCTCAGAAGCCAGGAGGAGAAAGTTCCTTGGATAAAGCCAGAGACAGACCAGATTACCAAGCAAAGTACAGCTTACAGCAACAGCTAAATTCTACTGTTATCCTGTTAGCAGAGCCAGAGAGCGACTGATGTAGCAGAGTTGAGATTGTTTGCCTGCCGAAGATAATGCTAAAGCCTGCTGGAAGCCAATACAAAGCCTGTATATAGTGTTGGGACAAAGTTTATTCAAGTAAAGCTGTTGTCAACCTCATCACAAGGTCTAGACTCAATTCATTTCATCATCCCCTTCAGCAACAAACCCCCTTTTCTGCGGTTTTGGAGGGCCACGCCTGGGGTTCCAGCGTATCCAGGTAGGAGCACCGTGACAAGTGCAACACCATTAAGGGACATTAGGCCAACCTACACCATATTGTCATTCCTACCCTGGGTACCATCCATATCACTAGAGGGGGCCCTGTGTCCTTGTTGCTTCACTGCAACTGGCGTCACGACAATATATATATATATATATATATATATATATACTTTAAAAAAGAAACCCCAAGTAGTTCGCCCTCCGTTTATTGCAGATGTTCCGAAGTTATGGAGAGGCCGGTGCCTCTTCATAACTTCGGCGAATCCACCTCCAATTTACAGCTTTATTAACACCGGCGTCTAAAATGCCGGGCTTAATAAACGTGGCCCTGTGTTTTCAGACAGGATGTAATTGTGTTCTCGTTCAATGACAGCAAGCAGGAATGTGTGGAATTAAAGCACCAAGACCCTTATTTAATAAACAGTTTAGGCCAATTTTGGAGAAAACTGTGATAAAAAAAAACTTTCCAATCAGGATGTGCTCCAGATTTCTGCAAAAATTTACATTTCCTCGTCTCTTGGCAAATTTCAAAAGTGACTAGAAAAATGAACGTGGTCTGAAAATCAAAAATCACGTCCTGCTCCTGGGATTCATAGATCTGATTCTCGGACCGTCCCAGAAGCACCTTTTAATGCATTTGATGTAAATCGCTCCAACTTTCCTTATTCTTAGGCCTCATGCACACGACAGTGATTTGGCTTCAGTGGTCCGTGTCCGATTTAGCTTCAGTTGTGTTTCCTTGTGTCTTCCTTTTTTTTTTGTCTGACAGGGAGAAAAAAAGGAAGGTTAATGAAAAGTGTAATTTTATTGCACCAAGGTCTTGTAGAAAAAAAATGGACACGGATGCGGACATGGATGACATACCAGTTGTGCATCATTTTTTTTTTACGGACCCATTGACTTGAATGGGTCCGTCCTCCGTTTTCCACTGACAAGAATAGGACAGGTTATATTTTTTTGACTGACTGGTATCACGGATCACAGACGCGGAGAAAAAACGGAGGACTATCAGTTTTTTTATCATAGCTCCATAGAAATGAATGGGACCTCTGCTAAACTGTGAAAAATGACGGAACGGACGCGGATGCACACAACGGTCGTGTGCATGAGGCCTTAGAGGTGAAAGGTCAGACGTAGCGATTGGAAGCAGCTAAACAGCGAGCAGGCTCCCACCGGGGCTTTGTGAGGTGTCCACGTGGTGCGGTCTGGACAACAACTCGTGTAAAATGCCCAGCTGTGTGAACTGTGACACATCCTTCCGTGAAAATGATGCGAAGCAGTTTCGGAACCGATTCAACGCGGTTTTTCGATACTGAATCCGCCCTGAAACCTGTGCCAAAAAATCTGTTGTGTGAACATACCCTTAGGTTATATCGAGAAACAGCTCCCAATGTTTGAACACTGTTTTTGTGTGGATTAAATTACCGTAAATGTTCTGGACTGACGTTTTGCTGTTTGGCCACAAGAGGCCGCTGTTTCTTTAACACAGCTAATAGACTGCAGATATTTGAATATTCAAAGGAGGTGGAGTTTGAGAACTTGCTAAAAGAAGCTGCAGCCATTTTAGGAGAGAGCTGAGGAGCTGTGTTTGAGCAGAGAAGCTAATGGATGCAGGAGAAAGAGGACCTCCTCAGTGACGACAGCTGCAGATGAGTGAAGCTGATCGTTGTACAAGACCCAGATCCTGTCCGGGGAAAGGAGAATTGCTTCCAGGAAGGCTGACAAGAGCTAAGGAACAAGCTGCATACCCTGTGGGACAGCATGTTTGCAGGAGAGACTGGTTGCTCGGTTCAGAGACATCAGTGGATAAAGAGCAGACCCGGGTCGGTAAGATCGTGCACGCATCTCACTGCAGTTTGGCGCCTAGAGACTTAGACCAGACCTGTAGTTAGATAGTTAGGGTCTCTGCTTTGTGTCAGGTCTAAAGAGTTGCTACTGGTACTACAAGGACTCCAGTAGTAAAAGGGACATTGCACATTTGGGAGCTGATAAATACCCCCACAAACTCTATCGAGTTCAGCGTTTTGCTCAGGAGTAATAATCAGGCATGTGCTACCGGACTAGTTATGGGAGGGGGAATAATATAGAGCACGGTAAGATTGTGAACTGTTGTGTCATACCGCAGGCCAGCCCGTGCTAAGCACCCAACCAATTGTTCGTGTTTGTTTCAGGGTAATAATAGGTACGGCGATGCAGTTTTAGTTGTGCCCGCCAGTAGGTAAATTACAGCGAAATTTTCACTTGCATCCATCAGGGGGCGCCGTGCTGTGCAGCCTTTGGGCTGGGTGTATGTAAACTTATTTTATGTTCTTAGCATTTGTGGAAAATTCTGTTTTTGCAAATGCTGGTGTCAGAGAGTTGCTTTCCTCGTTCGTGACTTCGCTGTATCCTGGGGAGCCCACCCGGGTACACGGCTTACATATTCACACGCAGCACGTTTGTGTCATGCCGCAGTGTGGTAAGTACACTCCACACTGAACACAGAAGGGAAGGGAAAAGGTACTAGGCCTGGAACCTATGGAAAGGTAAATGGTCACACCTAGTGAGTCCCTACGCTGAGCCCTGACTGCTATCAGTATGAACAGACCTTGATGGTAGGAATGTTCATACGCAGGAACCTAAGCCCAATCTCACCCTAACAGGGCCCTGCAGATAGTGTCAAGACACGGATGGCCTATTCCTTCCCAGATGCAGAAATAGGAGACCCCCTCAGGCCTAATATCAGCAGGTAGGGGAAAACAACAAAGAAAATAAACTTAACTTCCAGAAGTATGCGGACGAGCAGGAACTCAGAGAGAACCAACACCAGGACTTCCACAAACAAGGAGCTATCAACCGCATAGCATGATGGGTGAGGCCAGACTAAATAGAGGAGAAGCTACACCTGAGACAAGAGGCGTGGTCATCCCCAGCATCAACACAGAAAAGTAAAACCAAAGAGGCTGTCAATCACGTGCAGCCAGTCTCCTCGATCTTCTAGTCCCTGTCACAGACGGGACCATGACAGTTTGTTGCAGAAAGTTCTGATAACCAGTTCCCCTCCTCTGAATGTGGTTGCTGGTAACGAGCTCCACGTCTGCTGCTCATTGACTCCTCGTGGGTCTTAATTGAGTCGTTGTATTGATCCGTTCAGAATGAGATTATACGGAGCGCAGGTCAGGAGGCTGCATCATACCGCGCCTGCAACACGGAGGCGGCCATGCTCTGTGCCTCTGAGAACAGGTGACATCACTCAGGAGGAATTGCCTGTGATTGCTACAATGTATCAGTGCAGGTAAAATCTATAAGTCTAGAGTCCAGGCACAAAGGATGGTCTAGAATAGATGTATTGGGGGTCATTTAACAGCACTCTGCCAGTTTTTTGCATAAAAAAGTCACAAGACCCTGTGAGATATTTTGTCGAGCGGGCGTTTTTGCTCTGTGCTTGCAGCTTGGTAGTGACGGGAGCATGGAGGGAGCCGGGCCGGGGCTGGAACATCAGACCGAACACATTTACCATCTTTTACTTTTTGAAACAGCTGTAAAAGGAGTGAAAACTACTCCAGTCGGAGGTTATCCGTCAGGGGCTGCAGTTGTTTTTACCCCAGGAGCAAGGACTGCCAGCAGCGCGCATAATCTATACCGAGACCTCGCCATAAATTAGGTGCTTTCTCTGCTGCTGCACGTAAAACACCTGTCCTTATAAATGTCCCCCTATCTATGAGTGCAGGGATAGACCAACGCCAATTTGGATGGAAATGAGAATGTTCCCATTCCCTGACAGCTAGCAGAGATCTTGAAAATGGTAAGTAATGGATTCTCTCTGCTCTTGTGATGGTGGGGGCCCCAGCAGTGGGACCCCACAGATCAGATACTTATCTCCTGGCCTGTAGATAGAAACATATCCGCTATCACCCCGTTCACAGCCACCAAGACAGAAGCTGTGGGGTCCCTAAGAAGGGGCCCAGGCCCAGCCCTATCCCCGTTCCTATGGACCGCAGATTCCTGAAACCGAAGTAAATGCGTAAAACAGAATCTGGTGAGGGCCGCGTAGCCGTGTTTCCTGCAACAAATGAATGGGGAAGAAATAAAAGCGAACCTGAATGGAAAGCTTTTATTAATGTTTTATCAATGTTGCATCTGTGGGGGTCTCCTGCTCCTTTGTCCTATTGTGTCAGTCTTCACTGTTGTTCTTGCATTTTATTCAAGAGTAGGGCTATAGGTCCAGGTAGATCTGAGCTATAGCTCAGGATGGGCAGCAGCTATGCTCTGAAGAGTCTTTTTTTTTTTTATGCCGCAGTTGACTCGGCCCGCAGAGGATCTGGTGCTGTGTATTAGTATGCGTCACCATCTCTTTCGCAGCGCCGAGTTCGTGGATTTTCGGATGATTTCTTCTCTGATTTACTATGACATCTTTTCAGGTGGTGGCGGGGAGGGCGAAATGATCTTCATTGCTTCGCTACAATGTTGTTTGTTGTGTTTAATGTTGTATCTGTTTATTAAATATCATTTCTGAGATAAGTCAGTGCCCCCCTCGGTGGAGCGACAGTTTGTCTCACGTTTTACAGGAGCTGAATTCATTGAAATTCTAAAAGAAAGCGCGGGAGGTGAAGGTAGAGGGAAATGATTAGCATTCTGCCGGCAGGTGAGCAGCGGGGGGGCGACAGAAAAGGTGTCTGCTTGCTTTTATAACTCTGCTTCCCTGCAGTGAACATTCAAGTCAATGGGTTTACTCTGACGGAAACATTGCAGTCAATTTATTTTCAGGTGCAGCTGACATTATTATTATGATTATTATTATCATCGTTCTCTCACTAGATGGGACGTGATTGGTGCAGAGAGGTCATGTGATCCTCTGTGTCAAACTCAGGATAAAATCTGAAGGTGAAACCTCATCATTATGAACTACATTTTCACGGCCATTTACAGAACCATTGAAGTCTATAGAGTTATTCACACTGTGTTTTTTTTCTTGTAACCCTTTCTTATGCAGCAATTTTCAGTTTTTGTGTTTTCGTTTTTCGGTCCCTACCTGCCAGAGCCATAACTTTTTTATTTTTCCATTCCTATAGCTGTATGAGGGCTTGTTTTTTGCAGGACAAGTAGTACTTTCAAATTAGAGATGAGCGAATCGCTCCGAATTTCCTCACGCTTCGTGGTAACGAATCAAATTTTTTCCTAAAATGGCTTCTGCACATGTGAGGACATGGAGCAAGGAACTCTGGGAAGGCGGGATCACCCATAATGCCATGCATGCAACCAATCAGCAGCCAGCCAGCCCGGTGATGTCACAGCCCTATAAATAGCCTCAGCCATCTTGGATTCTGCCATTTTCCAGTGTACTTAATGCAGGGAGAGAGACGTCAGCAGGCGCTAGGGACAGTGCGAGGAAAGAGTTAATTGTGCTAAAAAAAATTACAAGTGCAGGGAAAGATTATTCAAGGTGTAGGGAAAGGATAGGGAGACATCATTCCACAGCATTTATGTAGAACAGGGTTCAGTGAGGGAGGTTACAGCCTGGCGAATAGGAACAATCCTATTACACCTTGCTGCACTGACAAAAAAAAAATTACCGTTCAGCGGTGAGGTTCCATCGTACTACAGCCATTTACGGGGTGTATTAATAGGATAGATACGTACGTCCTATTTGCCGTTCTGCAATGAATTGTGATTGCTATATTATTATTTTTTTGGGTTGTATTAATAGGAAAAAGAATACGGGAAAATTGATGGCTGATTGTAGACTTTCTTCTGTATGAAACGAATTGCGTCGATTAGCCATTCAGTGGTGAAATTTGTTTGTGATACAGCCTTTTTTGGGAAAATTGGTCGGCAGCTGTAACTACGGTCGGGGAAAGTACATGTCCTTTACGACCCACTGGGTAAATGTGGTTCCTGCACAGCCACACAAGCAACTTGGCCAAGTGACGCCGCTTCCACCTCCACGTTCTCACGCCGTTGGTCCTGCAACGGTCCGCCTCTGCCTCCTCATCCTCCACCGTGTCCTTAGCCTCCACTACAGGAACAATGCACAGTGCCCCTCAGCATACCACATGTGCAGGGCACGGTGGTGTCACGCTGTTCTGCAGCTCGTTTGCCCGGGTGAGCAGAGTCACACAGGGGAGGAACTGCTCCGTGTCCTTCATCAAGAAATCGAATCCTGGCTTTCTCCGCAACAAATCAAAATCGGAACCATGGTGAACGACAATGGGAAGAATATGGGGTCGGCGCTGCGTCAAGGAGGGCTGAGACATGCGCCCTGCATGGCACACATGTTCAATCTGGTTGTCAAGCGGTTCCTGAAGTCTTCCACCCATCTGCAAGACATCCTAAAAATGGCCAGGAAACTGCATGCACTTCAGCCACTCGTACCCCGCAAAGCACACCCTCCTTGAGCTGCAGCGGCAGAACCGCATCCCCCAACACAGGCTGATATGCAACGTTTCCACCCGTTGGAATTCCACCCTTCATATGTTGGACCGACTATACAAACAGAGAAAGGCCATCAACGATTTATTGATGATCCAAGTGGACAGGAGTACTCCCCTGTGTAACTTCGATGTTAGCCAGTGGCAGCTCATGCGTGACACCTGCCGTTTGTTCAAGCCCTTTGAAGTCGCCAGGACTACGGGATGAACAACGTCATTCCACTGCTTCATGTCCTGGAATAGATGCTGCTAAATCTGGCTGGTCAGGGGACTGGAGACGTTGCGCCTAAATCTCACGTCCACATGAGCCTTGTGGGAGCTGAACTGGAAGGGGAGGAGGACATTGGAGCACAAGAAATGTGTAGAGAATCGAGTGGTTCTTCTACACAGGTGACAGGAGAGTAGGAGCAGGAGCAGCCAGAGGAGCTACAGGGTGATGAGGAAGACGAGGCAGAGGACCCAGACACACTGTGGCAGTATGCAGTGGAGATGGAGGCAGGGAGTCCCTCCGAGTCACTTGCACAAATGGCCGACTGCATGCTCACTTGCTTGCGTAGTGACAGCAGAATTGTCACCATTCAGCAGAGGGATGACTTCTTGCTCTCCACCTTGTTGGACCCTCGCTACCGGTTCAAAATGGGGGCCTTTTTAACACCCGCTGAGAGGGAGGACAAACTGAATGACTATAGAGTCATCCTATGCAGTCAGTTAGCCGCTGCCTATCTGCGCCATCGTCCATCCTCTCGCAGGTCTGACCGGGGGGGAGCCATCTGTGCTCACGTTCCTCTGCCATGGCTGCTGTGGCGGATGGGGGGGGGGGGGGGTAAGAGCAGTTTTAGCTCCATCAACAGCAACTTGAGTCTAGAGTCGATGATGAACAGCTTTCTTCACCCGCCTAGTGAAGAAACTACTCACCAGCAGCAGGTAGACCTGGAGCAGGACCTGAACCAGCAGGTGGTGGCATACTTGGACAGCAACCTGCCAACACACATTGAAGATCCACTAGACTACTGGGCAGCCAAACTGGATTTGTGGCAGAGTTTTCCCCGGAAAAGCTGTCCTGCCCGACCAGTAGTGTGGCATCAGAGCGGGTGTTTAGTGCAGCGGGGGCCATAGTTACCCCAAAAAGAACTCGCCTGTCCACCCAAAATGTGGAGAGACTGACCTTTGTCAAGATAAATCAGGCGTGGATAAGCCAGGATTTTCACCCACCAATGCCTGATGCATCAGACTAGATCATCCTTGGTGCCACACCAACACTTTGACAAAAGAGACCGGTTTCTTCTGGCCACCCGCCTGATGCCACACATCTGATGCCAAGTGCTCCTTCTTTCACCCACCATCTTCAGCTGGTACTGGTATTGCCACCAAACTCCCCACTCTGTCACCGGGTCACTCTGTGGTCTCCTGATGCTGCTGCCACCTCCCCACTCTGTCATTGTGCCACTCTGTGGTCTCCTGATACTGCTGCCACCTCCAGACACCCCACTCCATGACTGGTCCACTATTTTGCCTTTCGGCCTGGCTGACATAATTTATTTGACCCTTCTTCTGATCTGTCAGAAGGAAGGAAAAATGAGACGCACAACGGATCCTGTCTGTGTAGCAGCTGTAAGGCCTGTATGGTCCCATCAGAATCAGCTTGTGATTTGGTAGCCAAAAGCAGGAGTGGGTACAAAACACAGAAGACATGCAAATATTCCATTCACGTGTCATCTCTGTTTTGGATCCACTCCTGTTTTTTTTGGCATTAGCAGTACTGATGGATTACTGACCAAATGCTGACCGAGTGAAGGCGGATGCTCCACAGACAGGATCCGTTTTTTGGGGGTTATTGTTCTGACTGATCAGAGGAAGGGCAAAATAATCAGTGACGTCACCACAAACTTACTGCTGACCCCCTCTCCACTCTGTCGGGGGGCTCTACTTGTATAAGCGTTTAATAGAACAGGTTCTGTAGACATCTATGTGGAATCAGCTGACGACGGTGTAAAAGGAGTGCGCTTCTTCTTGGCGCTAACATCGACCTGTAAGGCTGAGTTCACACTTCAGTTATTTGGTCAGTTTTGGCCCCGTGACTGCCCAAATAAGTGATGTGTGCAGGGATTCTAAGAGCGACGCCTGTCATCTGCATGTCATATGGACTGACAGTATTATTTCACTACCACAGTAGACTCCCTATGCGTGTTACTGCAAGGTACAGTGTTCTACACCGCTATACAGGCACAGTGTTCTACACCGCTATACAGGCACAGTGTTCTACACCGCTATACAGGCACAGTGTTCTACACCACTATAAAAGCACAGTGTTCTACACCGCTATACAGGCACAGTGTTCTACACCGCTATAAAAGCACAGTGTTCTACACCGCTATACAGGCACAGTGTTCTACACCACTATACAGGCACAGTGTTCTACACCGCTATACAGGCACAGTGTTCTACACCGCTATACAGGCACAGTGTTCTACACCACTATACAGGCACAGTGTTCTACACCGCTATACAGGCACAGTGTTCTACACCCCTATACAGGCACAGTGTTCTACACCGCTATACAGGCACAGCGTCCTACACCGCTATACAGGCACAGCGTTCTACACCGCTATACAGGCACAGTGTTCTACACCACTATACAGGCACAGTGTTCTACACCGCTATACAGGCACAGTGTTCTACACCACTATACAGGCACAGCGTCCTACACCGCTATACAGGCACAGTGTTCTACACCACTATACAGGCACAGTGTTCTACACCGCTATACAGGCACAGTGTTCTACACCGCTATACAGGCACAGTGTTCTACACCGCTATAGAGGCACAGTGCTCTACACCGCTATACAGGCACAGTGTTCTACACCACTATACAGGCACAGTGTACTACACCGCTATACAGGCACAGTCTTCTACACCACTATACAGGCACAGTGTTCTACACCGCTATACAGGCACAGTCTTCTACACCGCTATACAGGCACAGTCTTCTACACCGCTATACAGGCACAGTGTTCTACACCGCTATACAGGCACAGTGTTCTACACCGCTATACAGGCACAGTGTTCTACACCGCTATACAGGCACAGTGTTCTACACCGCTATACAGGCACAGTGTTCTACACCGCTATACAGGCACAGTGTTCTACACCGCTATACAGGCACAGTGTTCTACACCACTATACAGGCACAGTGTTCTACACCGCTATACAGGCACAGTGTTCTACACCGCTATACAGGCACAGTGTTCTACACCGCTATACAGGCACAGTGTTCTACACCACTATACAGGCACAGTGTTCTACACCGCTATACAGGCACAGTCTTCTACACCGCTATACAGGCACAGTCTTCTACACCACTATACAGGCACAGTGTTCTACACCGCTATACAGGCACAGTGTTCTACACCGCTATACAGGCACAGTGTTCTACACCGCTATACAGGCACAGTGTTCTACACCACTATACAGGCACAGTGCTCTACACCGCTATACAGGCACAGTGTTCTACACCGCTATACAGGCACAGTGTTCTACACCACTATACAGGCACAGTGTTCTACACCACTATACAGGCTCTCTGCAGACAGGAAATAGCGTCTTTTTAACGTGATTCACCGCAAATAAATTTGAATCCAACCGAGTTTTTCGAAAAATTCAGCGAACCGGCGAATTGAATTTTGGAGAAATTCGCTCATTTCTATTTCTAATGCCACCATTTATTATTGCATAGGATGTACTGGGAAGAGGGAAAAAAATCTAAATTGGGTAGAATTGGGAAAAAAACACCAATTCCATCACAGTTTTAAGTTTTTTTACGGCGTTCACTTAGCAGTAAAACTGACTTGTGCGCTTCATTCTCCAAGTCAGTACGAATTCGGTAAAACCACATATAGTTTTTCTTGCGCTATAATACAAAAAAAAAAAATTTTTTTGCGGCTTGGGTGCGGACCCATTCACTTTAACGGGGCCGCAAAAGATGCGGACAGCGCTTTATGTGCTGTCCGCATTCGTTACTCCGTTCTGCAAAATGCAGAGCACACATGGCTGGTGTCCTGCGGATGGTCGTGTGTACGAGGACTTACTAGCCGGGAAAGCGCTTGTCGGTTAACCCTTTAATGACCAGGCCTGAAAAGGCCTTAATGACCAGTCACTTTTTTGTGATTAAGCGCACGTGGTTCAAACACTTGTAACTTTTTCATTTTTTGGACGACCAAAATAACTTTTGCAGCTTTTTATTACACAGGGCTTTTTAATTTTTTTTTTTTGTTTTATTAGGGGGAAACTGTACAATTTTCTTTTTTTTAAAGCCGTTTTTATTCAAACTATAGCTCATTATTTAAATATGCAAATATATGTGTTGGATCATTTTATTATACATTATGTGTAGTTTCACATGAATGGGGTGATACTTGTAATGGTTTTGGTTGGTATGGGAGGTTTGGTTTTTTCTTTTATGTATTTTGCTATTTATTATTTTTTTAACTTATTTTTTTGATATTTTTCTGCTACAAAAAGACCATTGACTTTTTTTTTGCACATTTTCCTTTTTTTTCCTTTTATTTGTATTTTATTTCTTTTGTATCTTTTAATTTTTTTATCATCACTTTTTATTTATTTTTATCATCACAATTATATTTTGCACTTTTCCTTTTTATAGTTTTCTTTTACTTGTATGTTATTTATAAATTTTACATCTTTTTGCTAAAATTTCTTTTCTTTTCTTTTTTTTTCTTTCATATATTTTTGCACCACTGTATGTCCCCCAAGAGGTCTTTAAAGGACCTCTGTGGGACAATGACTTGCTTTTTTTTTATTTTGCACTTTTATTTTCCTTTTATTTGTATTTTTATGTACAGTATATTTTCATGGACAGCCCCGCTCCCTCAGCGCTGCTCCGCGGCACCCTTTTTCTTGCCTGGTATTGTGCAGGCCAATTGGACATCTCTTACCAATTCCACTGCTCTGCTGCAAAACTTCAGATGTCCGAGCTCAGACAGACTCTGCTCTGGTGATTTGTCTCCTGATCATCATTACCATGGGGACTGCCTCGCTTTGTCCTAGTCAGGGACCTTGCTGGTCTGCAGCCTGTGCTCCCGGGCCTGGTCTGTGGCTCAGTCATCAGCACATCCCTGCACCACTTTGTCATCTCTGAGTCTCTGTACCTTTGCTAGTCTTTATGCTGCTGCATCCCTCTTCTGTCGCACCGCTAGCAGAGGATACACATGACATCCCAGCATGGCTGTTCCACATTCTGCATGAAACACTCTTCTGATTTTGTTACCTGGATGAAGGAGCGAGTGCAGCAAAGCATAGTGCTCACTCATCCTCAGCTGAGATTGGAGTGCCTTCCCATGCGGTATGCACTGCACTCTGCCCAATATGCCATTATCAGGTGCTTATGAGGGGATGTCTACTGTCCTTCAAATTGGGTGACATACTGGATGTGCCCCTGCTTATCACTACAAGGGGGCTGAGCTCCCTCCATGAAGCTGAGCATAAGTCCCATCAACGGTGCGACATCTAGTGGCCAAACTGTGGCATTGCACCCAGGCCATCATTATCTTCCAGTGACAGAGCAGTGCAGCATTGTAACCGCAACTCAGCTTAGGACTTCAGAGGAGCGAGGCTTTGTACAGGGCAGAGCTGGTGAGGCTCTGCAGCCCTCTGCCCCTGGCATAACCTCCAATGAATTCTTCATTGCTTGAGCTGTATTTTCATAAAACTGGAAAACCCCTTTAAGGCAGAGCACACGTCAACATTGGGGGCTCAGGTCGGGTTCTCCGTCACAGACCGCGTTAATATCACTGCTTGCCAATTGCAAGTAATGGTTATATACCTGAACCCAGCTACTACTTCTCACAGCTGGGGATTTGTTACAATTGTATCCACTGGTCACCCCTCCCACCCTTTCATACGTGCTTGTTTGTGTGTATGGCGCTCACGGTTTCTATTCATATTCTTGCGCTTGAAATTGTTGTTGTTTTTTTGCAAATTTTTTATAAAACCAGACGCTTCATCGAGCAAGTAACCACCAAATTGAATGCGGGTCTGAGAATCCTCATCACTTCGCCCGGTGGTGGCCTGAAGGCTCCAGTGACTCCTCCGGGCCGCGCTGCAGGTTACACTTGGTTAACACCAGGTCTGCAGGAAGCTTCAAGCTCCACTGTGCTGTAAGTGCGGCCACTAAACTGTGCAGGGACAGAGCCCCCTGGTGGGCATGCTGCAGAATGCACCTCAACGGAAAAAAAAACACCCATCCAATTAAAACGTAATAATATGGATTAATATATTTGCTGCACGCCCCCGGCAGTTATCAGGTAAAATTAAATTTAATTAATCAACATTAAACCGCGCTCGCACCCCCTGTGGCGCCTTTACTGCTCCTAACACCGCTACTTAGCTCCGATATTAAATACCGCAGAAATTACACGCAATCGGAAAGCATAAAGCAGCGGCGAGTCCTGGAAATGGAAATGAAATTGTTCCTAAACGTTGCCGCTTGTTGACTTTTAAATGTTTTAAAGAGATTTCTTTAAGGGCTCAGCGACATGCTGACAGCGCGGGGGGCGATGGAGGGTGAAACGCGCCGAGGACGGAATTCAATGAAGGTATCTTAAACATGAGAAGCGAATAAGCAAGAACACAACGATGTGAAGGAAAAAAGAGGAGAAGGAGCGCGCCGTCTTCAGAAAACACGCCGGGCCTTGTTGAAGAAAAGGCGGCTCCAAAGGAAATGCTTGAGAATGTGAAGAGCAGCCGCAGCGCCGCGCTAATGAATTATGCATCAGGGACTTGAGATGAGTGAGGACCCAGCAGGAGCTGAGCAAAAACTCCCACCGCTGCCTTCAAAGGGAAGCTTTTCTGACACCAAAAAATGGTGACCTTCAAAGCAAGGGAAAGTTATTGAACCATCAAACCCAGCAACCTGAATGCTGATGATGTGCGGGGACGGGGCTGAAGAGGGAAGGGTTAAAAAGACGGGGCTGCTTTATGCCAAAAACAGCGTCATACCTGTCCACTGGTTGGATGTGGTACTGCAGCTCATCCCTATTCACTTCTAGGAAGTTAAGCTGCAATAACAAAAACAACCAATGGACATGGAGCGTTATAAGAGGAGCGGCTGATATCAGTCACATGTGATGTAATGTCTCTGGAGGTTATATCAGGGCTGGAGCGTTATAAGAGGAGCGGCTGATATCAGTCACATGTGATGTAATGTCTCTGGAGGTTATATCAGTACTGGAGCGTTATAAGAGGAGCGGCTGATATCAGTCACATATGATGTAATGTCTCTGGGGGTTATATCAGTGCTGGAGCATTATAAGAAGAGCGGCTGATATCAGTCACATGTGATGTAATGTCTCTGGGGGTTATATTGGTGCTGGAGCGTTATAAGAGGAGCGGCTGATATCAGTCACATATGATGTAATGTCTCTGGGGGTTATATCAGTGCTGGAGCATTATAAGAAGAGCGGCTGATATCAGTCACATGTGATGTAATGTCTCTGGAGGTTATATTGGTGCTGGAGCGTTATAAGAGGAGCGGCTGATATCAGTGTCACGGAACCATGAACCAGACGTACAACAAGAGATAAGTGAAAATAAGAAGGCTTTATTAAAAATAAAGCTGTAAAGCAAAAGTCCAAACGGATGGTGAAACCGAGCAGAGTCTTTGCGAAGCCAGAGGACAGGAACCAGAAGGGTAGTCAGACGAAGCCAGGATCAGGAACCAGCAGGGTAGTCAGACGAAGCCAGGATCAGGAACCAGCAGGGTAGTCAGACGAAGCCAGGATCAGGAACCAGCAGGGTAGTCAGACGAAGCCAGGATCAGGAACCAGAAGCAGCAGCAGTCTTAGAAGCATGTGAACACAAGAGGACCAAGCAAGGAACTGAAGCCACAGACCTCCTATATATATGAGCTAGGCATCCAGCTCCTCCCAGGGGAAGGAGGAGCCGCAGGGTGGAAGGCTACAAGAAACCCAGAAACCAAGATGGCCGCCAGCACATGTCAAACGAAGGAGAGCAGCAAGCAGGTAAGACCATGACAGTACCTCCCCCTCAAGGGCCCCTCCTCCGCGGAGCACAAAACGGTTTCTGAGGGAAGCGTGCGTGGAAGGCTCGGAGCAAGGCAGGAGCATGGACATCTGCGGAGGGAACCCAGGAACGCTCCTCTGGACCATAACCACGCCAATGGACCAAAAACTGCAACCGACCGCGGACCAGGCGTGAGTCCAGGATATTGCTCACCTCATATTCCTCACGATTGCCCACTTGGACCGGACGAGGCCGAGGAACCGAGGAAGTGAAACGATTACACACCAGTGGCTTCAACAGGGAGACATGAAACACGTTGGAGATCCGCATGCCAGGAGGAAGCGCAAGGGCATAGGCTACCGGGTTTACCCTGCGAAGCACTCGGAAGGGACCAACAAAGCGAGGCGCCAGCTTGGGAGTGGGCACTCGAAGGTTGAGGTTGCGGGTGGACAACCATACACGGTCTCCGACCTGGTAGGAAGGAGCAGGCGCTCGTCTGCGATCAGCCTGGAGTCTCTGGCGCTGCGCAGAGACCTCAAGGGACTTCTGGATCTGTACCCAAGAAGCACGTAGGACGGAAAGGTGATCCTCCACAGCCGGAATATCCTGGGGAGAGAATACCTCCGGTAACACGGCAGGTTGGAACCCATAATTGGCCATGAAGGGAGACGTCCCAGAGGAAGAGTTCACCGCCGTGTTCCTGGCAAACTCAGCCCAAGGCAGGAGGTCAACCCAATTGTCTTGGTGATCGGAGACATAGCAACGAAGGAATTGCTCCAAGGCCTGATTGGATCGTTCTGCGGCCCCATTGGACTGAGGGTGGTAGGCCGAGGAGAAGGAGAGATGAATCCCCAACTGGGAGCAAAAGGCGCGCCAGAACCTGGACACAAACTGACTCCCCCGATCCGACACAATCTCCTTAGGCAAACCGTGCAACCGGAAGACCTCCCTGGCAAAAATCGTGGCCAACTCTTGTGCAGAGGGTAACTTCTTGAGAGGAACACAGTGGCACATTTTGGAAAACCGATCCACAATCATGAGAATGACCGTATGGCCTCGGGATGCAGGGAGGTCCACAATGAAATCCATCCCCAGGTGTGACCATGGGCGCTCCCCGGTGGCTATGGGTTGCAGAAGGCCCAACGGAAGGTGCCGAGGGGACTTACTCTGGGCACAAACGGAGCATGCCGCTACATATGCGGCGATGTCGGAACGTAGGGAAGGCCACCAGAACAGACGTGAAACAGCCCAGGACAGCTGATTCTTTCCAGGATGCCCCGCGGTCTTGGAGTTATGGTAGGTTCGCAACAACCGAGTGCGCAACTCCTCAGGCACAAAACATCTGCCGTTGGGTCTCCCAGAGGGAGCACCAGATTGAGCCGCCAAAATCTGCTCACCCAGGGGAGAGGTCAGGCTGGTGCGAATGGCGGCCAGGATCTGATTCGGAGGTATGACCGAAGTCGGAATTGACTCCTCCCTGGACAGCTCGGAGTACTGCCGTGATAAGGCATCCGCCCTGATGTTCTTGGAACCGGGTAGGTAGGAGACCACGTAATTAAAACGTGACAAGAACAGAGCCCATCTGGCCTGACGTGGTGTCAATCTCTTGGCCTCAGAAAGGTAGGTCAGATTCTTGTGGTCCGTCAGGATGAGAACCGGAACCACCGAACCCTCGAGCAAGTGCCTCCATTCTTTAAGGGCCTGCACGATGGCCAATAACTCCCTGTCACCAATCTGATAGTTGCAATTTGCGGAAGACAGTTTCCGGGAGTAAAACCCACAAGGAAGCAGAGGACCCTCTGGTGTTCTACGCTGAGACAGAAGGGCGCCTACTCCCGTCTCAGACGCGTCCACCTCGAGGACAAAGGGCAACCCAGGGTTGGGATGCGACAGAATCGGAGCCGACACAAAGGCAGACTTTAGGGCCTCAAAAGCTCGGATGGCCTCGAGCGGCCAGACCTGGGAATTACTGCCCTTCCTGGTCAGATCTGTGAGAGGCTTGGCCAGCATGGAAAAGTCCCTGATGAACTTCCGATAATAATTGGCGAAGCCCAAAAAGCGCTGCAGGGAACGAAGACCACTGGGCTGGGGCCACTGTAAGACAGCCGAAACCTTCTCAGGATCCATGGAGAACCCCTCAGCGGAAATGATGTAACCTAAGAAGGTTACCTGGGATCAGTGAAATTCGCATTTCTCAAGCTTACCGAACAGCTTGTTCTCTCGCAACCGTTGCAACACTCGTCTGACATCCAGAATGTGGGCCTCCATGGATTCAGAATATACCAAGATGTCATCCAAATAGACTACCACACACTGCTGCAACAGGTCACGGAAAACATTGTTGATGAATTCCTGAAAGACTGCGGGCGCATTGCACAACCCAAAGGGCATAACCAAGGATTCGTAATGACCGGTCCTGGTGTTAAACGCGGTCTTCCACTCATCGCCCGCCTTGATCCTTACCAGGTTATATGCCGCCCTCAGGTCGAGTTTGGTAAAGACCGTGGCCCCTTTAAGGCGATCGAACAGCTCGGAAATCAAGGGTATCGGGTAAGCGTTCTTGATCGTGATGCGATTGAGACCCCTGTAATCGATGCAAGGCCTCAACTCACCGCCCTTCTTTTTCACAAAGAAAAATCCAGCCCCTGCCGGGGACGAAGATTTGCGAATGTGTCCGCGTGAAAGCGCCTCCCTCACGTACTCCTCCATGGCCTCATTCTCCGCTACCGACAGTGGATAGACTTTGCCACGAGGAGGAACGGCACCAGATTGTAACTCTATGGCACAATCGTGTGGGCGGTGCGGAGGTAGGGCAACCGCGCGCACCTTATCGAATACATCCCGGTACTCCTCGTATTCAGGAGGCAACAGAGAGTCCGAGGAAGTACACAGCAACTTGACAGACCCATGGATGCAACTAGCCCCACACTGCGGTGACCACGAGAGGATCTCGACCGATCTCCAATCGAAAGTCGGATTATGCTTCTGGAGCCAGGGGTACCCCAAGACCACCGAGTAGTGTGGAGACGAAATAACCTGGAGGCAGACCGACTCTCTGTGAACGGCACCAATGGCTATCCCCACTGGAAGGGTCTCATGAGTCACGTGTGGCGGCAGAAGGGGTCTGCCGTCTATCGCCTCAAGAGCCAGTGGGGAACCTCGAGCCTGCAGAGGAATGGAATTGGCGGCAGCGAACACACTATCAATGAACAAACCACCAGCACCAGAGTCCACCAACGCCTGGGTCGTCACCCAGCCCCCGACCCAGGAGAGGACAACAGTGATCAGTGGTTTGTCAACACGGGAAACCGGGGACGAGGAGACTCCACCCAAGATCTGCCCCCGACAGGATCTCAGGGTACGAGCGTTTCCCGGACGGTTCGGACATGCCAACCGAAAATGCCCACCGAGACCACAGTACATGCATCGGCCCTCGCGTCTCCGGAGTGCCCTCTCCCCCTCGGACAGGCGAGCAAACCCCAGCTGCACGGGTTCACCCCCAGACAAGTCATCCCCAGGAGGCGTGGGAGGAGAGGGAGGCACGGGTGGGACAGCAAACGTAGGCACCAATCTGTTAGAAGACCTCCGCAGGTTCTCCTTAAAGGAAGGTCTCTCCCTGAGTCTGGTGTCAATCAAAATCAGGAAAGAAATAAGAGACTCGAGCTCAACTGGTAGGTCCTTAGCTGCAACCTCATCCTTCAAGGCATCCGAGAGACCATGAGAGAAAGCAGCGACCAGAGCCTCATTATTCCAGCCCACCTCTGCTGCCAGGGTACGAAACTCAATGGCGTATTCAGCTACGGATCGTGAACCCTGTCTGATGGACATAAGGAGCTTCGCAGCAGAGGCAGCACGAGCCGGCACATCGAATACCTTCCGAAGAGAAGCAACAAAACCGGAAAACTCTGCAACCACCGGATTGTTGTTCTCCCATAAAGGGCTGGCCCAGGCCAAGGCCTTGTCCGAGAGCAGCGAGATCAAGAAGCCCACCTTTGATCTCTCAGTAGGAAAGGCATGTGGCAGCAACTCGAAATAAATGCCTACCTGGTTAAGGAAACCTCGGCACTGAGTTGGCTCTCCCCCAAAGCGCTGTGGAAGAGGGGCAGAACCGGTCATACCCCGAAACACCGCAGGCGCAACAACAGGTGTCGGGGTAGACTCTGGCGCAACAACCGGAGCGGCAGTAGGAGCGAGCCCAGGAGCGACAACCGACCCATCGGCAACGGGAGCGAAATGAGCCGTGCGTTCAAGCAGGGTTTGCAACGCCACAGCGAACCGACCCAACAGGTGATCCTGCTGATCAAGTCTGGCAACCAGCGTGGGTAGCGAGGATGGCCCTGTACCGTCAGAATTCATGGCTTGGTCCTAATGTCACGGAACCATGAACCAGACGTACAACAAGAGATAAGTGAAAATAAGAAGGCTTTATTAAAAATAAAGCTGTAAAGCAAAAGTCCAAACGGATGGTGAAACCGAGCAGAGTCTTTGCGAAGCCAGAGGTCAGGAACCAGAAGGGTAGTCAGACGAAGCCAGGATCAGGAACCAGCAGGGTAGTCAGACGAAGCCAGGATCAGGAACCAGCAGGGTAGTCAGACGAAGCCAGGATCAGGAACCAGCAGGGTAGTCGGACGAAACCAGGATCAGGAACCAGAAGCAGCAGCAGTCTTAGAAGCATGTGAACACAGGAGGACCAAGCAAGGAACTGAAGCCACAGACCTCCTATATATATGAGCTAGGCATCCAGCTCCTCCCAGTGGGAAGGAGGAGCCGCAGGGTGGGAGGCTACAAGAAACCCAGAAACCAAGATGGCCGCCAGCACATGTCAAACGAAGGAGAGCAGCAAGCAGGTAAGACCATGACAATCAGTCACATGTGATGTAATGTCTCTGGAGGTTATATCAGTACTGGAGCGTTATAAGAGGAGCGGCTGATATCAGTCACATATGATGTAATGTCTCTGGAGGTTATATCAGTACTGGAGCGTTATAAGAGGAGCGGCTGATATCAGTCACATATGATGTAATGTCTCTGGAGGTTATATCAGTACTGGAGCGTTATAAAAGGAGTGGCTGATATCAGTCACATATGATGTAATGTCTCTGGAGGTTATATCAGTACTGGAGCGTTATAAGAGGAGCGGCTGATATCAGTCACATGTGATGTAATGTCTCTGGAGGTTATATCAGCGCTGGAGCGTTATAAGAGGAGCGGCTGATATCAGTCATATATGATGTAATGTCTCTGGAGGTTATATCAGTACTGGAGCATTATAAGAGGAGCGGCTGATATCAGTCACATATGATGTAATGTCTCTGGAGGTTATATCAGCGCTGGAGCGTTATAAGAGGAGTGGCTGATATCAGTCACATATGATGTAATGTCTCTGGAGGTTATATCAGGGCTGGAGCGTTATAAGAGGAGTGGCTGATATCAGTCACATATGATGTAATGTCTCTGGAGGTTATATCAGCGCTGGAGCGTTATAAGAGGAGCGGCTGATATCAGTCACATATGATGTAATGTCTCTGGAGGTTATATCAGTGCTGGAGCATTATAAGAGGAGCGGCTGATATCAGTCACATATGATGTAATGTCTCTGGAGGTTATATCAGGGCTGGAGCATTATAAGAGGAGCGGCTGATATCAGTCACATATGATGTAATGTCTCTGGAGGTTATATCAGTGCTGGAGCGTTATAAGAGGAGCGGCTGATATCAGTCACATATGATGTAATGTCTCTGGAGGTTATATCAGTGCTGGAGCATTATAAGAGGAGCGGCTGATATCAGTCACATATGATGTAATGTCTGGAGGTTATATCAGTGCTGGAGCGTTATAAGAGGAGCGGCTGATATCAGTCACATATGATGTAATGTCTCTGGAGGTTATATCAGGGCTGGAGCATTATAAGAAGAGCGGCTGATATCAGTCACATGTGATGTAATGTCTCTGGAGGTTATATCAGCGCTGGAGCGTTATAAGAGGAGCGGCTGATATCAGTCACATATGATGTAATGTCTCTGGAGGTTATATCAGCTCTGGAGCGTTATAAGAGGAGCGGCTGATATCAGTCACATGTGATGTAATGTCTCTGGAGGTTATATCAGCGCTGGAGCGTTATAAGAGGAGCGGCTGATATCAGTCACATATGATGTAATGTCTCTGGAGGTTATATCAGCGCTGGAGCGTTATAAGAGGAGCGGCTGATATCAGTCACATATGATGTAATGTCTCTGGAGGTTATATCAGTGCTGGAGCATTATAAGAGGAGCGGCTGATATCGGTGACATATGATGTAATGTCTCTGGAGGTTATATCAGGGCTGGAGCGTTATAAGAGGAGCGGCTGATATCAGTCACATGTGATGTAATGTCTCTGGAGGTTATATCAGCGCTGGAGCGTTATAAGAGGAGCGGCTGATATCAGTCACATATGATGTAATGTCTCTGGAGGTTATATCCGTACTGGAGCGTTATAAGAGGAGCGGCTGATATCAGTCACATGTGATGTAATGTCTCTGGAGGTTATATCAGTACTGGAGCGTTATAAGAGGAGCGGCTGATATCAGTCACATGTGATGTAATGTCTCTGGAGGTTATATCAGTACTGGAGCGTTATAAGAGGAGCGGCTGATATCAGTCACATATGATGTAATGTCTCTGGAGGTTATATCAGGGCTGGAGCATTATAAGAAGAGCGGCTGATATCAGTCACATGTGATGTAATGTCTCTGGAGGTTATATCAGTGCTGGAGCGTTATAAGAGGAGCGGCTGATATCAGTCACATATGATGTAATGTCTCTGGAGGTTATATCAGCGCTGGAGCGTTATAAGAGGAGCGGCTGATATCAGTCACATATGATGTAATGTCTCTGGAGGTTATATCAGCGCTGGAGCGTTATAAGAGGAGCGGCTGATATCAGTCACATATGATGTAATGTCTCTGGAGGTTATATCAGCGCTGGAGCGTTATAAGAGGAGCGGTTGATATCAGTCACATGTAATGTAATGTCTCTGGAGGTTATATCAGTACTGGAGCGTTATAAGAGGAGCGGCTGATATCAGTCACATGTGATGTAATGTCTCTGGAGGTTATATCGGTGCAATGCCCATACAGTATACCACAGGTTTTATACAACTTTTGGTCAAAACATCAAATCAGGCCCGGGCTGGTGGCAGATTCCCGGTGGTCCGTCTAACATGAATGAGCATTAGCTGCACTCATCAAGCAAACCCTGTAGCATCAGTCCCGTTCGGAGTATATGACAGCTCAAGGGCCTGGGATGACATCATCACCACAGGCCCTTAACTGCCCTTAACCCTCTGAGAGTACAGCACTACACTGATAAGTGTGCAGTTCCAAGGTTAGAAGCACTTGAGGACCTGTGATGACATCACAGGTCCTCACCCACCTGACAGTACAGCACAGCACTTAGTAAATAATTAGTCTTTTATGTATTTTCTGTTTTGGGGCTGTGGGACATTTTTCTACATGTTCTGAGGTTTCTTGTGTTGGGTTTACAGTAATGGTTGTTTTGGTGGACAATATTCGTTCTTAAAATGATTTGGGGCCCATACATTCTAGGCACAACCAGCCTCACTGTTTCTATAAATTAACCCCTTCCCAACATCTGCAATACATTTACAGTGGATGTCAGATTTTTAAAGATGGCGCCTGCTCAGAAGCTGAGTGGGTGCCAGTAATATAGAGCAGACATTCGGTGGCAGAGTCTGTGATTGACGATGATGCCAATCACAGACCTTTAATGACCCCCATTGTGGTGAAGTATTTACCGTTACTTACAGATCACAGTGTGCTATCCGATATAGTACATCAGGGGTGTCGTGTTATTCGCAGTAGACTGGCGGCCCCTTCAGGAAACTTGATTGCATGTACGTTGTTACAGAGGATTTTAGAAATGTGGCACTCATCCATGTAAAACATATAATTGTTAGTTCGGATCAACATTTTGACCCCATTTTGTGGGGTTAAATTTAAAAAAAAAAACACAATTCCAACAAGGTTTTTTTCTGTTTTGATATTGCAATGTTCACTGTGCGCTAAAAATGACATGACCTCCTAATTCTGCAGCTCAATAAAATTCCAGCAATACCAAAATTTTTTTTTTTTCATTTTACTACTTAAAGGGTTTCTATCACTTGGAGCACTATGATGTCATCGGCGCAGGCGCAGTGGAGATGTCTGAGCAGGGAAGCGGTCAGACATTCACTGCGCATGCGCAGAACAGAGACGCGCACGGAGAGGATCGCATTCAGGAGGAGATGGGCGGGCTGGAGGGACGCGCTGGGCGGCGGCAGTTTATGAAGGTAGACGGAGCCTCTATGTGCTAATGACGCCCCCATAGCACCTAGAGGCTCATTAGCATATAGATATAAGTTGTTATTTTAGCGAAACGGCTGCCCCAAAACCTATCATATTAGGATGGTTTGTTAGAGCAGACACTAGCGGATCGCTAGTGTCTGACACCTAAATATGTGATACCAAGTGATAGAAACCCTTTAAAAAAAAAAATAGAGACCTTTGAAAAAAATCTAAATTTACTTTGCATCGCCATTTTCTGACAGCCATAACTCTATCTTTTATTACTTTTAGCAGGATGAACTGTAGTTTTTAAAGAAATAGATGATCGCTGCGCTCCTGTAATATGTTGCAAATAAGGATGTCATTTATTTTACTTTACAAAGACATAAAAAGAGTTTCTGATCCAGACATGGATAGTTAATATTCCACAATAAATCACCGAATGTTTCGGTCCGAATGGACCTTCCTCAGCAGTGTGACCTATAGGTAAGTATAATACCAACAATAAGCCATAAATCACATGATAAGAAAAGATGTCAAGGTAAACCCACAGACTGAAGAAAAAGTCAACTAAAAAGACCAGACAAAAAAACTAAGAGAAGGTATAAATCCTAAAACATACACGACACTCGCAAAAAATCCATCCAAGATGGATTTTTCTGTGACTGTCGTGTCACAGTCGCAGCATGTCCCAATGCAATGTGAGATTGAGAAACCGTTCTAAACATTGGAATACTGTTTGTGGGGACTAAGTTAACAAGACTGTTATTTTGCTGTTTGGCCACAAGAGGCCGCTGTTTTCCCACACAGCTAATAGACTGCACAGAATACAATATGCATGAGGGGAGGGGCTATCAAGCTGCAGAGAGACAGGAAATCGCTATCTTGTAAGGAGAGGAACTCAGACAGTGTGGATCCGTCCCCATCCAAGTGTTTGGAAGTGTTCTTTGGCATCCAGAACTACAGCCCAGGGGAGCTAATTGTGTCCAGGACCCGTATCTCGTTCAGAAAGAGGAGTGCTGTTGCCCAGGAGACAGAGGACGTCTGCCAGGAGTGCTGCTGAGAGCTGAGGAACAGATTACCCATTCTGTGGTACCGCATGTTCGTTTGAAAGACTGCTTGTTTGGTTCGGAATCATCAGCGGAGACACAGCAGACCCGGGTCGGTAAGACAAATCGTGCACGCACCTTAATATAGGATTGGCGCCTAAAATACTAGAGACTGAGATTAAAGCTGCTGGTAGTTAGTTATTCTTGCTGTGTGGCAGGCTACAAAGAGTTGCTGCTTATTTATCACAAGGACTTAACAGTTAAAGTTGTGGTTCGCTCCGGAGAACAGAGAGGACTTCACCCTAATCTCCAGTTATCCCAGCGTGTTTATCGGGAGTGATATATTAGGCACGTGTCACATTATGAGTTTTGGGGAAAAGGGAGAGGGAACTTACTGTATAGTCTGGTAAGATTGTAAGCTGCTGTGTTGCACCGCGGGCTAGCCTGTATCTCACACGCACATGATCGTTCCTGTTCTTCAGGGTAATAACAGGTATGGCGAGGCAGCGTTAGCTCTGCTCGCAGTAGGTAAATTGCTCAAGTGTTTTCCGGCTACCATCGGAGGGCACCGGGCTGTGCGACACAGGGTTCTCAGCCTCCGGGCTGAGTGTATGTAACCTCCTTTTATATCCTTGCATTTGGGATTGTGTTTAATACCCTGTTATAGTAAAAAAAAAAAAAAGCCTGTTTTACAAAAGCTGGTGTCAGAGTTGCTTTCCTATTCATGACTTCGCTGTATCCTGGGGAGCCCACCCCGGTACACGGCCTACCGCAACATCATAGACTATCATTATAAAAATTGGCGTGCAACATCAACCCTATGTGTCATGAGACATATTTTCAAGCAACACATGTCATCGTGTAGCCTAAAGCTGATCTACAGCAGTGAAGAAAAATGGCTGGGTTGTTATGGAAACCTGGAGTAAAACTGTGTGTATGTGGAGACTAAGAGCCTGCAAGCTTCTATTGGCTGATAAGGGACATGTGACCGTGTGTATGGCAGTTGGGATTTGAAGAGAAAGGCTTGTATTGGCTAATACAGGTAATTTTTGGGGAATATCTCATGAACGGTACGTCCTAGAGAGCTGAGACACGGTCTAAAACCTTCCCGGACACCTGATGTACCTGTTTGCCAAATTTGGTGAAGATCGGTCCAGTCGTTTGGTAACGCATAAAGAACAGACAGACGTCCAGACAGACAGACACTCATTTTTATATATGCAGTATATAAGAGATATATATATATATTCAAGCATCAGCTCTGCCAAGGTCTCTATATGGTTGCAGCAGATAAGATAGGCGTGTAAGGAAAACATAAGGAAATATACAAGCAGGATTGGTTCTAGGAGTAAAGAATAGAGGATATCCCAGATAGTGGTGGAAGAGGAAGAAGGGTCTGTACTGGAGCGCAGAGGAGAAAGGATCAGTTTTTATTGGTATCATTTTTGGGTTACATATAACTTTTTGATCACTATTGTTCAATCTTTTTTTTTGGGGGGGGTGGGGGGGATAAGGTGACCAAAAAATGAAGAACAGCATGTTTTTTCTGTTATGCTGTACCCCGTGCAGGATTTTTTTAAAATATATTTTAATAGACATTTTCAGGTGTGGCGATACCTGTTATATATATATTTTTATTATTATTTTCTAAACAACTTTTAGTCCCGTTAAGGGGGGGGGGGGGGGGATAAGATGCCCTTTTAATCCACCTGTTCTCTCATTAGACACCTAACACTAGGTAAGTGCTCATACACTTGTGTGTGCTTTGCCGCTATTTTTTTGTTTTATTTTTTACACCTGTAGAAATGTCCAATCCTTGCCCACAAAACGGACAAGAATAGGACATGCTCTTCTATTTTTTGGCAGACCAGCAGAACGGACATACAGATGTGGAGAGCACAGGGTGCGCTGTCTGCATCATTTGTGGCCCCCCTTGACATGAATGGGTCCGTATCTGATCCGTAAAAATTGCAGACTAAAATATGTGTCCATGAGACCTTCATTTGTGATAGTCTGAACATGGCTTTACAAATACACTTCCCCTGCTGTGAATGTCATTAATGGTATTGACCAGTATTTATCCATAGGAAGGTTTTTTTAATGGATATTTTTGCATCCACAAATAATATTGATTTGTGAAGATTCTATACAGCATAGATCGGTAACTATTCACATGAGGCGTTTTATTAGTGACGGTGCAGCTTTATTTACCCCTGGGAGATCGGGTTATGATGTGTGGAGCATTAGCTGCTCATCCCTTGTCTTGTATCTTTGTTTTGTAGCAGAGTTTATCCGGATGTTACTATGTTTGCGGATGTTTTTATATACAACCAATCAAGGTATCTGGGTACAAAGAGTTCATACGGTTGTTACACGTGTTATGTCTTGAATTTTATGTCGACCAATCCTTGCACATATCCTGTGCAAATGAAATGCGTAGGAACTAATGTACTTGCTGTATGCAGCGGTTCTTAATCTGATATAATAGAGAGGACACAGCTTTAATTCCTGTGGAGCTGGATGAATATTTGGCGTGGATTTGCTTACACCCTGGGGGTCTCTTCGTGCTCCCTTCACCGCAGCAGGTGATAATCTGTATTTGCTCTCATGGCGTCTGTACTGTGTCTGAGAAGCCTGATAACAGAGAGTAATAGCCTGATCTCCCTATAGGACGGGTGTATACACTGTAATATATCTGCATGGGGCTCCGCTGTCTCCTGCTGGCAGTGATGATCGCATGGTTAGTATTTTCACCATGGATCCCTTCCGTCACCCGCTCCTTTACTGGCAATGAACAGGTTAAACATATTATAGCGATTTATATTGGCTTCTGTGTTTTCCCACAACCTTAGTCAGCAGCCGCTATCATTGAGACTAATGACCATAAAATTGGATAGAAAGCGGCAGCGGCTCAGTTTATGTACATACACGTTATTTTATATCCTGAAACCAAAGCAATTACGGCGAGTCACCCGCGTTATCTGCTGCTGCCATCACAGTGTCGCCAGCGATTACACCGCCATATCAGGCGGAGCATGTAATAAGCGCCATTATGCGTTCTGTACACAGCGACTATTATATTTTATCTCTTGCATCGCAACCGCCCCAGAATACTGGGACACGGCTCAGGTGTCCTGCACCCCAGCAAGAAGGCTCCCCCAAGTGTCACGACTTAAAGGGGAAACTAACATTCATTCCCAATCCTTGCCTTGTGTAGACCTGTCCGGAGATCAGCCGACTCATATGTACGCCAATCTCGTCTTTTATGGAGACATAAAAATCATCCTTTGTTGTCAGAACATTGCCCCATAAAAACAGCAGACGAGACGGAAACAAGAGCAATTTGAATGGGGGCAAACTGACATTATTCATTTGTTCCTATACATGTTTACTGTTACCTCCTGTATTATACTCCAGAGCTGCACTCACTATTCTGCTGGAGTCACTGTGTACATACATTACTTATCCTGTACTGATCCTGAGTTATATCCTGTATTATACTCCAGAGCTGCACTCACTATTCTGCTGGTGCAGTCACTGTGTACATACATTACTTATCCTGTACTGATCCTGAGTTACATGCTGTATTATACTCCAGAGCTGCACTCACTATTCTGCTGATGCAGTCACTGTGTACATACATTACTTATCCTGTACTGATCCTGAGTTACATCCTGTATTATACTCCAGAGCTGCACTCACTATTCTGCTGGTGCAGTCACTATGTAAATACATTACTTATCCTGTACTGATCCTGAGTTACATCCTGTATTATACTCCAGAGCTGCACTCACTATTCTGCTGGTGCAGTCACTGTGTACATACATTACTTATCCTGTACTGATCCTGAGTTACATCCTGTATTATTCTCCAGAGCTGCACTCACTATTCTGCTGGTGCAGTCACTGTGTACATACATAACTTATCCTATACTGATCCTGAGTTACATCCTGTATTATACTCCAGAGCTGCACTCACTATTCTGCTGGTGCAGTCACTGTGTACATACATTACTTATCCTGTACTGATCCTGAGTAACATCCTGTATTATACTCCAGAGCTGCACTCACTATTCTGCTGGTGCAGTCACTGTGTACATACATTATATTACTTATCCTGTACTGATCCTGAGTTACATCCTGTATTATACTCCAGAGCTGCACTCACTATTCTGCTGGTGCAGTCACTGTGTACATACATTACTTATCCTGTACTGATCCTGAGTTACATCTTGTATTATACTCCAGAGCTGCACTCATTATTCTGCTGGTGCAGTCACTCTGTACATACATTACTTATCCTGTACTGATCCCGAGTTACATCCTGTATTATACTCCAGAGCTGCACTCACTATTCTGCTGGTGGAGTCGCTGTGTACATACATTACTTATCCTGTACTAATGCTGAGTTACATTCTGTATTATACTCCAGAGCTGCACTCACTATTCTGCTGGTGCAGTCACTGTGTACATACATTACTTATCCTGTACTGATCCTGAGTAACATGCTGTATTATACTCCAGAGCTGCACTCACTATTCTGCTGATGCAGTCACTGTGTACATACATTACTTATCCTGTACTGATCCTGAGTTACATCCTGTATTATACTCCAGAGCTGCACTCACTATTCTGCTGATGCAGTCACTGTGTACGTACATTATGTGGCGAAACCAACTTTGCCACTGGGTTTTGGAGGGGCCTGGCTGCTGGCCTCTTGCCCCAGGATTATGGGCCCTCTCATCAGCCAGGCCTCATTTGTTCACAAAGGACTGGAACTAACTTGAACTCCTGGTCTAATTCGTGCCATTTTGGGATGTTAAATGTCTGTGTATTGAAAGGGGTTGTGACATTGTATGTTTGAATGGTGATTTCTGTTCTGTTGTCCCCACATGTGTATTGGTGATACTGATTTCCCTTTGTCTTGAGAGATAATTGGATTGCTCCTTGGGTGTCTCCAGGGCAGAGAGGAGGAAACCATGATGCATTGTGGGGATGTATTGTCTCTGTGTGTCCTGCAGTGCTGCATGTCTGTCCTGTGTCGCAGTCTTCCTTCTGGTCCCCTAGGGGCGTGTACACCAGATGGGCTTGGTTGTTTTATACCTCCCTGTGGGCAGACCTGTATTTGAAACAACTGTAATAAAAACCAGGCTGGGTGTGCCAGCACCTCAGACCACTGCTTGACCCTCAACACGGAGCCTTGTCTCGTTATTGGGGGGATCCACTGTATGATGTTAGAGACTGATTGCCAGGAGTGTAAGCTGATTCCTGTTCGTCTGCTAGCAGCTATTCGTGAGGTCCTAGTTTGGAGTGCTATTTTGTATCCAGTTCGGGAGTTTGGTGTTCTGCAGTAGCTGTGCCTGTCTCTCAGAAAGGGGCATATCGCCTAAGCGGATTTTAACCCCTTGTCTGCTGAAACGGTCCGTTACATTGGTGGCAAGCAGACCGTGGATTCTACAATTTAAGGGCAACGCATGTCTCAGTACAGCGACCCTAAAAGCACCAGGATGGAACCAGCAGTGGAGTACAGATACTCTGTTGAGGAATTTGACCGTATGATGTGATTGCGGCTGAACTTCTTCGGACCCAATCCAGCTGAGAAATCCGTGAAGTTCGTGAGGAGTCTAGTATTCAAGACCCTACTATACCGGGCAGAAGGCGACGGTCAGCTGCCACGTTGGGTGGACCTCCACCGGAAGTTACAGTTCCGGGACAGAGAGAGCTCAGTTTCCTCTCCCCAGCGGCAGAGTGTCCAGCAGGGAATTGGGAGCCCAGTCTCCATTCCCCAGCGGCAGTGTGAATTGCAGGGAATTGGAAGCCCAGTCACCATTCCCCAGCGGCAGGCTGAGTTACAGGGGGCAGAGGTAGTTGTTCCTGCCCCCCAGCAGGAGGGTGATATGCCGGGAAGGCAGTGTGAAATGCAGGGAGAGGAGAGCAGCGTCCTCCCTCCCCAGCGGCAGGCTGAGTTACAGGGGGCAGAGGTAGTTGTTCCTGTTCCCCAGCAGCAGCATGATTTTTTGGGAATTGGGAGCCCAGTCTCCATTCCCCAGCGGCCGAGTGATGTACAGGGAATTGGGAGCTCAGTCTCCATTCCCCAGCGGCTGGGTGATTTATTGGGAATTGGGAGCCCAGTCTCCATTCCCCAGCGGCAGGCGGAGTTACAGGGGACAGAGACAGTCGGTCCTGTCCCCCAGCGGCAGAGTGTCCAGCAGGGAATAAAGAGCCCAGTCTCTTTTCCCCAGCAGCAGGACACTGTATTGGGAGCGGAGACGGTCGGTCGCCCTCCCCAGCGGCTGGAAGGTATGTATGGGAGAGGAGCTCGTTACCCCCTCTCCCCAGCGGCAGCTTAACGCACCAGGGGGAGGCAGTAAGCCCCACAACAGTGCAGATGGGACCGTGGTCTCTGCACTTACAGCACAGGGGGTAGAGACAGTCGGTCTCCCCCTCCAACAACCAGGCTCCAACCAGGCTTCTTCCATGGTAACGCTGGCACCAGGGCAGAGTACCGCTGATACCTGCCCACAAAGCAACCTCCACTCCAAGCCAGGGAGCAACACAGAGACCGGGAGTACCAGCTACCAACATAACCTTGGTGGACTCACTGGACAGAGACAGGCTACCAAATTCAACAGGTCCAGTATTGGGTTGTGAGTGGACTGCCAGACTAACTCAGGTACTGACCGTGAGGTCAGGTATCTGGTTAGTCTTCCTGGGAGGGGGAGATGTGTGGCGAAACCAACCTCGCCACTGGGTTTTGGAGGGGCCTGGCTGCTGGCCTCTTGCCCCAGGATTATGGGCCCTCTCATCAGCCAGGCCTCATTTGTTCACAAAGGACTTGAACTAACTTGAACTCCTGGTCTAATTCGTGCCATTTTGGGATGTTAAATGTCTGTGTATTGAAAGGGGTTGTGACATTGTATGTTTGAATGGTGATTTCTGTTCTGTTGTCCCCACATGTGTATTGGTGATTTCCCTTTGTCTTGAGAGATAATTGGATTGCTCCTCGGGTGTCTCCAGGGCAGAGAGGAGGAAACCATGATGCATTGTGGGGATGTATTGTCTTTGTGTGTCCTGCAGTGCTGCATGTCTGTCCTGTGTCACAGTCTTCCTTCTGGTCCCCTAGGGGCATGTACACCAGATGGGCTTGGTTGTTTTATACCTCCCTGTGGGCAGACCTGTATTTGCAACAACTGTAATAAAAACCAGGCTGGGTGTGCCAGCACCTCAGACCACTGCTTGACCCTCACCACTGTATGCTGTTAGAGACTGATTGCCAGGAGTGTAAGCTGATTCCTGTTCGTCTGCTATCAGCTATTCGTGAGGTCCCAGTTTGGAGTGCTATTTTGTATCCAGTTCGGGAGTTTGGTGTTCTGCAGTAGCTGTGCCTGTCTCTCAGAAAGGGGCATATCGCCTAAACGGATTTTAACCCCTTGTCTGCTGAAACGGACCGTTACACATTACTTATCCTGTACTGATCCTGAGTTACATCCTGTATTATACTCCAGAGCTGCACTCTCTATTCTGCTGGTGCAGTCACTGTGTACATACATTACTTATCCGATACTGGGGATCCTGTTGCTTCCATAGGCTCTTGACTTCCAGTCTCCTTGGCTGTAGTTTTATTCCTCCTGCTTCATGAATAGAATTAGAAAAAAAAATAGCAATAGCAGAAATAGGCCCATCAGAGAGCACTGGAGCGATGGGGTATGTGACGTTTTGTGACATTACCCTCGGACTGTTTTTCTTCACCCCTTTAATACTCCTCTACACCAGACTTCAATACGTGTCCAAGCCATGTGTTTTGGGGTGTAGTGCCCTTTAAGCTGTGCCGATTCTTCTGCTCCTCGGCAGATCTTTGTGCCGGACACCGGTGAGGGATTTCTAAATGATTTTTCTATTTTCTTCTCCCAGATGAAGATCTGAGCGACATAAACCCAAGAAAAGAAGCTCGGTTAATTAGTCGCAGCGTGGTGATGGGAGAGGCGCCTTTATTCCCTGCGGTAAATCCACGGTAATTATTACAGCGAGCACGAACATCTGCACAAGGATCCGAGGATTCGCCGCCGTTCTAAGACGCCCGCATCTGCCAGGTCTTTAACTTTTGCCCATATTCAGCGCTGAATGAAAACTGAAGACACGAAAATCCAAAAGAAATTACAAGAAAAAAAACCTCGGCTGCGAATCGGTGAAATCTGTGATTCGTTATAATAAAGGGGCGCACCGTCTACAGTCTGTGTCCTGTATCTGATTACAGTCTATAGTTCACTGGTATCAACCGTCAGTTTGTACAGAGTACCAAGGGGCGGTACATGCGCACAGTGAAGGCGGGGCTATGGAGTGGAGGCGGAGACAGGAGGCGGGATCACAGAGCAGAGGCGAACCGCTGCAGCTGGGGGAAAATGTATCAAGTGCCAGGCAATAAGATACTGGCTGAGAAAACTAGCAAATTTTGCAAAAAAAAATTTGCAAGGAGTGTTGTCTTGGCAAATTCTGGCTATCCTGACACCTGTAGCCTCTGTGACAATGCCCATTGGTTTGGGGCACTATTGGGGGAGGTTCTTACATATCCAGAATTTACCAACTACAATGTTGGAAAATATAGTGTTATGTGTAAAGACGCACCAAGAATAACTGACTTCTAAAATTTCTTCTTGGTAAATTTTCTCACAGTCCTTTCTGTGCCGTATTTGGCCACATAAATATAAATGCAGGAAAAAACAGCAGAAACAAATGCAAACTGAAACAATCCAAACAATAGGGGATTTATCAAGACCGACGTTCCCTTGATCATCTGTGCACCAGACATTTCCACCATCTAAGGGCAGATGTAGACGTGAGCATTGATTATACCAGTATATTAAACCCAGCGGGCCATGACAGGCTCCACCCACTCCCAATGAGCCCCACCCCTTTTCTTGCCACATTAGAAAGAGAGGAGAAGAAATCTAAAATTCTAAATTTTGGGGCAAATATGGCACTTTCCATATGTTTCAACTTTTTAACACCGTTATTGTGGGGTAAAAGCCTAAATAAGTCTCCCTCTATGGGACGCGAGTCTTCAGAGGGTTCTGCTCATTGCATAGATTATCAGGATTCAGTGCATTGCAGCAAATGACCCTCAGAGGTCTGAAGACGGGGCGTATTGTCAGCGATGTGTTACACGCACCCTGTAACATTTAACACACGTGGCAGCCAGACACCCCCTGTGCTATAAGCCTTGAGTAGGAGTCCCTGTCTGCTAAGGAGTCCCCTGCCTGTCTCCAGATATGGCTATTTCCCTATATAGAGGCATCCTTGGTGGTGTCCCGAAACACTGTTCCGACATCCCGACAGTGTATGGGGACACCCCTGTATATTTAAAATTAACTCAGTCTTAACTCATGACCTTCTGTATGGGAGACTGACGCCGTACCAGTGAGCTACAGAACACAATGTTGATGATGGAAGGGATTTCTCTAACTGAAAACCTTCACAGTAGTATTCCTGTACAGCTGCGGCCCTCCAGCTGTTGTAAAACTACAACTCCCACCATGCCCTGCTGTAGGCTGATAGTTGTTGGCAGTCTTTGCATGCTGGGAGTCGTAGTTTTGTAAGAGCTGGAGAGCCGCAGGTTGGACATCCCTGCTGTACAATATACAGGTAAAATGTAATTAAGTAAAATAATTTAAAATAAACACATTTTAGCTCTGTTTCTGTCTGTGTCTCTGTCTCTGTTTTGTTTCTGTCTGTCGGAGTCTGCCTGTCTGTGTCTGTCTCTCTGTCTGTCTCTCGCTGTCTCTATCTTTCTCTGTCTCTCACTGTGTGTGTGTATATATATATATATATATATATATATATAAAATGCAAAAATTTATTTATTATAATTTATTCTGTTACATTTTTGTGATTAATAAATTAGACTTTTGCTGTTATCCCAGTGTCCTGGATACAGAGATGTATCTGTAGATCCCAGTGTCCTGGATACAGAGATGTATCTGTAGATCCCAGTGTCCTGGTATACAGAGATGCATCTGTAGATCCCAGTGTCCTGGTATACAGAGATGTATCTGTAGATCCCAGTGTCCTGGTATACAGAGATGCATCTATAGATCCCAGTGTCCTGGTATACAGAGATGCATCTGTAGATCCCAGTGTCCTGGTATACAGAGATGCATCTGGAGATCCCAGTGTCCTGGTATACAGAGATGCATCTGGAGATCCCAGTGTCCTGGTATACAGAGATGCATCTGTAGATCCCAGTGTCCTGGTATACAGAGATGTATCTGTAGATCCCAGTGTCCTGGTATACAGAGATGCATCTATAGATCCCAGTGTCCTGGTATACAGAGATGTATCTGTAGATCCCAGTGTCCTGGTATACAGGGATGCATCTAGAGATCCCAGTGTCCTGGTATACAGAGATGTATCTGTAGATCCCAGTGTCCTGGTATACAGAGATGTATCTGTAGATCCCAGTGTCCTGGATACAGAGATGTATCTGTAGATCCCAGTGTCCTGGATACAGAGATGTATCTGTAGATCCCAGTGTCCTGGATACAGAGATGTATCTGTAGATCCCAGTGTCCTGGATACAGAGATGTATCTGTAGATCCCAGTGTCCTGGTATACAGAGATGTATCTGTAGATCCCAGTGTCCTGGTATACAGAGATGTATCTGTAGATCCCAGTGTCCTGGTATACAGAGATGTATCTGTAGATCCCAGTGTCCTGGTATACAGAGATGTATCTGTAGATCCCAGTGTCCTGGTATACAGAGATGTATCTGTAGATCCCAGTGTCCTGGTATACAGAGATGTATCTGTAGATCCCAGTGTCCTGGTATACAGAGATGTATCTGTAGATCCCAGTGTCCTGGTATACAGAGATGTATCTGTAGATCCCAGTGTCCTGGTATACAGAGATGTATCTGTAGATCCCAGTATCCTGGTATACAGAGATGCATCTGTAGATCCCAGTGTCCTGGTATACAGAGATGTATCTGGAGATCCCAGTGTCCTGGTATACAGAGATGTATCTGTAGATCCCAGTGTCCTGGTATACAGAGATGTATCTGTAGATCCCAGTGTCCTGGTATACAGAGATGTATCTGTAGATCCCAGTGTCCTGGTATACAGAGATGTATCTGTAGATCCCAGTGTCCTGGTATACAGAGATGTATCTGGAGATCCCAGTGTCCTGGTATACAGAGATGTATCTGTAGATCCCAGTGTCCTGATATACAGAGATGTATCTGTAGATCCCAGTGTCCTGGTATACAGAGATGCATCTATAGATCCCAGTGTCCTGGTATACAGAGATTTATCTGTAGATCCCAGTGTCCTGGTATACAGAGATGCATCTGTAGATCCCAGTGTCCTGGTATACAGAGATGCATCTATAGATCCCAGTGTCCTGGTATACAGAGATGCATCTGGAGATCCCAGTGTCCTGGTATACAGAGATGTATCTGTAGATCCCAGTGTCCTGGTATACAGAGATGCATCTGGAGATCCCAGTGTCCTGGTATACAGAGATGTATCTGTAGATCCCAGTGTCCTGGTATACAGAGATGTATCTGTAGATCCCAGTGTCCTGGTATACAGAGATGTATCTGTAGATCCCAGTGTCCTGGTATACAGAGATGTATCTGTAGATCCCAGTGTCCTGGATACAGAGATGCATCTGGAGATCCCAGTGTCCTGGTATACAGAGATGTATCTGTAGATCCCAGTGTCCTGGTATACAGAGATGCATCTGGAGATCCCAGTGTCCTGGTATACAGAGATGTATCTGGAGATCCCAGTGTCCTGGTATACAGAGATGTATCTGTAGATCCCAGTGTCCTGGTATACAGAGATGTATCTGTAGATCCCAGTGTCCTGGTATACAGAGATGTATCTGTAGATCCCAGTGTCCTGGTATACAGAGATGTATCTGTAGATCCCAGTGTCCTGGTATACAGAGATGTATCTGGAGATCCCAGTGTCCTGGTATACAGAGATGCATCTGGAGATCCCAGTGTATTGTACATAAATAGCAGTGAAGGTTTTTAGTTGGAGAAATTCCTTCTCTTTATCGTGGTTAAGGCCTCTTTCACACTACAGTATGTCCATTTCAGTGTTTTGCGTTCCGTTTTTCACGGATCCGTTGTCCCGTTTTTGTGTTCCGTTGTGTCTCCGTTTCTGTTCCGTTTTTCCGTTCCGTTTTTCCGTATGCCATATACAGTATACAGTAATTACATAGAGAAAATTGGGCGGGGCATAACATTTTCAATAGATGGTTCAGCAAAAAACGGAACGGAAACGGAAGACATACGGATGCATTTCTGTATGTGTTCAGTTTTTTTTGCGGACCCATTGACTTGCATTGAGCCACGGACCGTGATTTGCGGACAAACATAGGACATGTTCTATCTTTTCACGGCACGGAAAAACGGAAATACGGAAACGGAATGCATACGGAACACATTCCGTTTTTTTGCGGACCCATTGAAATGAATGGTTCCGTATACGGACCGTATACGGACCGCAAAAAACGGACCGCAAAACGGAAAAAAAAAACGGTAGTGTGAAAGAGGCCTAAGCCTGTGGCTCAGGTGGTAAAGTTTTTGCCTCCCATATAGAAAGTACTGGGATCGAGACTAGGCAGTGACAATTTGGATAAAAGGGTAATAAAAGTTTTTAAATCCACAGGGTTGTTCTCGAGCACTATTATAATGCTGAAGGCCCTTTTTATATGGGGATATGACTTATTTTAACCCCTTCCCAGCCTCTGCCACACATAAACAGTGAAAGTTGGGACTTTAAATATGGCACCCGCTCAGAAGCTGGGCAGGTGCTATAGCTGCCGGCTGCCCGTTGGCTTACACAGCAGGCACCCAAAGCTATTGTCTATGATCTGCAATAACTCTGACCACCGACGTTTAACCCTTCACCTGCTTTGGTGAATTGCACCCACGGCATCAGAGGCATCTTACCCTTGGAGTTCTGTGCATGTGGGGCCCGAACTGATCCCCTGTACTGAGACTGAGGGAACCATTCGGTTGCTATGGCAGAGTTGGGCCTTACAAAGACTCTGAGGCCTGCCACAGCATTGTTCATATGGAGTCCTGTCTGTGGCAGGGCTCTGTAGGAACCCAGTACTCTCCTATGGGCTGAAATGGTAAATCATTGCAGTCTATGGGAGAAGGGATCAATCATATCTAAAAGTCACCTAGTGAAAAAATACGTATTTGAAACAGTAAAAATTCACATCAACCCCTTTCCCCATATTAAAAAATAAAAAAAGCTATAAAAAATAAAGATCATTGTGATTTTTGCACACAATATAGCAGTACTATTAAAATGTAAAATTATTTAATCTGTATGGTGAACAACGTAACGCACAAAAAATGTCAGATTATGGGGTATAGAAAACCTCAGAAGTTAGAAGATCCCTAACGCCCAAACAGCGCATTTCCCGGTTCTCAATATAGTCCCCTCCTTAAGAACCATTAGACTGTCACTTTTACCATAGGTTTTGAATTCGCAGCTGACCGTTCACCCTGTAAGATGTGATTACATTTTGTTTTAAGCGCTGTTAAGCAAATTAGATTTTTTCGGCCTCGTCACCCTCGAAGAAAATGAATATAACAAAAATCCCTGACAAGATTTTGTACATGCCGACCCTGTCACCGCTCGCAGCCTCAGCAATAGGCGCGGTCGCATTGTAATTGGGATGTGGAGGTGAAGAGATGATGAGACATTCCCTGTAATATTAACCACCGCAAAAGCGAGAAATTATTAGAAGACAAAGAAAATTACAAACCAACAAATGCAGATATTCCAAAAACAGTGATCTGAAAAATCCATTTATGTTTTGTAATGAATGTTAGTAACTGTAATCTGTCTGCCACTAAAATCTCCCTCACAAGTCAACACTAGTGCAGAAAATACTCCTCATTCACATGGGAAAGTAAAAATAATACAACACTGCCTGCTCTGTATATAAATATAACCATTATAATACTGCTCTTATGTACAAAAATATATCTACTATAATACTGCTCCTATGTACAAGAATATAACTACTATAATACTGCCTCCTATGTACAAGAATATAACTACTATAATACTGCTCCTATGTACAAGAATATAACTACTTCAATACTGCTCCTATGTACAAGACTATAACTACAATAATACTGCTCCTATGTACAAGAATATAACTACTATAATACTGCTCATATGTACAAGAATATAACTACTATAATACTGCTCCTATGTACAGGAATATAACTACTATAATACTGCTCCTATGTACAAGAATATAACTGCTATAATACTGCTCCTATGTACAAGAATATAACTACTATAATACTGCTCCTATGTACAAGAATATAACTACTATAATACTGCTCCTATGTACAAGAATATAACTACTATAATACTGCTCCTATGTACAAGAATATAACTACTATAATAGTGCTCCTATGTACAAGAATATAACTACTATAATACTGTCTCCTATGTACAAGAATATAACTACTATAATACTGCTCCTATGTACAAAAATATATCTACTATAATACTGCTCCTATGTACAAGAATATAACTACTATAATACTGCTCCTCTGTACAAGAATATTACTGCTATAATACTGCCTCCTATGTACAAGAATATAACTACTATAATACTGCTCCTATGTACAAGAATATAACTACTATAATACTGCTCCTATGTACAAGACTATAACTACAATAATACTGCTCCTATGTACAAGAATATAACTACTATAATACTGCTCATATGTACAAGAATATAACTACTATAATACTGCTCCTATGTACAGGAATATAACTACTATAATACTGCTCCTATGTACAAGAATATAACTGCTATAATACTGCTCCTATGTACAAGAATATAACTACTATAATACTGCTCCTATGTACAAGAATATAACTACTATAATACTGCTCCTATGTACAAGAATATAACTACTATAATACTGCTCCTATGTACAAGAATATAACTACTATAATACTGCTCCTATGTACAAGAATATAACTACTATAATACTGTCTCCTATGTACAAGAATATAACTACTATAATACTGCTCCTATGTACAAGAATATAACTACTATAATACTGTCTCCTATGTACAAGAATATAACTACTATAATACTGCTCCTATGTACAAAAATATATCTACTATAATACTGCCTCCTATGTACAAGAATATAACTACTATAATACTGCTCCTCTGTACAAGAATATTACTACTATAATACTGCTCCTATGTACAAGAATATAACTACTATAATACTGCTCCTATGTACAAGAATATAACTACTATAATACTGCCTCCTATGTACAAGAATATAACTACTATAATACTGTCTCCTATGTACAAGAATATAACTACTATAATACTGCTCCAATGTACAGGAATATAACTACTATAATACTGCCTTCTATGTACAAGAATATAACTACTATAATACTGCATCCTATGTACAAGAATATAACTACTATAATACTGCCTCCTATGTACAAGAATATAACTACTATAATACTGCCTCCTATGTACAAGAATATAACTTAATGATTTTCCTATTTCATGATGTAAAGTCATAGTTTTATTAAAGACACGGAGGCGAGTATTGCTTTCTCCTTCTTTACTTCCACCAATAGCAGCAAAGGAGAAATTAACATAATCAAAACAATAAAGGACCCTCCCCTAACAGATCCTATAATAAGCAGTGTCCTCTTTATATCTTCCTCTTTCTTTGAATTCACAACACCAACCGCCAAACCATAACCGAAACGAACCGAACTGGAACTGGTTCCGACACCGACCATTCTGGTCCCTCCAACTGAAGAACTCAAGCCAACAGGGCTAACATCTCAGGAAACCTGGAACAATACGGACTTCCATCTGCCAAGGAGTTTTCAACCTGAAACAAAATAAATAATATAGCCAGTGTAAACACATGGGTACAAATGCGCAATCTCGACCCTATAACGGTCGTACATTAAGAGGTCGCTGAAACAGAACCATAATAAACCTTAACGGTAAAACGTCCTAAATAACAACAAAAGACAGTGTAATAGTCAATAATAATACCATAACAGTAATAATAATAATAGGGGGGGCAGGAGAAACCTAGGGCAGGCAATACTCGCCTCCGTGTCTTTAATAAAACTATGACTTTACGTCATGAAATAGGAAAATCATTAAGTTTTACAGCAAGACACGGAGGCTTCGTATTGCAAGTTCAAAGCTGCTCAATAATAGCTGAAAACACATGAGGGGGAGGACGGAAATAAAACTCTGTGAACGTCGTGGCCCTAGACCAGTCAGCCAGACGCAGAATGTCCTCCAAACGAGCCCCCGAAACTGCCAGGGCAGTAGCAGCCGCGCCCCTGGCCGAGTGAGCGGTAAAGATCGTCGTATCAATCCCGGAAAGGGACATGACCCACTTCATCCAACGCGCCAACGTGGGACTGGTAACCTGGCCAAAGGGATGGCGAATAGAGAGGAAAAGCTGCGGAATGTCCGCAGACCGGTGAGACGGAAAACTGGGATAGGACACAGACCGAATATTGGTCTTGGTACGCCGCGTGATGTTAAAAGTAACACCCTCGGGAGTAAAGGATCTGGCATCATGATCCAGAGCCCTGACATCAGAGACCCTCTTACAGGAAATCAGGCAAAAAAAGGGTCAGCAATTTGGCCGACAGTTGACGGAGGGAAAGAGCCGCGTTGTCGGGCCAGTAAGAGAGGAAAGAAAGGACCAGGGAAACATCCCACGTAGTGGTGAAACGTGGCTGAGGAGGCCGAGCCAAGCGTGAGCCACGTAAAAGTCGAGACACCAAAGGGTGTTGACCAGCAGGAACGCCATCAAAGCCCTGATGAGTCGAGGAAATCGCAGAACGGAACAAATTGATGGTCCGATAAGCTTTCCCTGCTTCAAAAAGAGATGTCAGGAATTGCAATAAATGGGTTACAGATGCCGAAACGGGATCCAGGTCCCGTTCCATGCACCAGCTAACCCAAGATCCCCAAGCTGCCCGGTAAGATTTTCGGGTGCCGGGAGCCCAAGCGTTGTCCAGGAGGCGTCTAGTTGCCTCCGAAATTCCCTCGACCTCTCCTGGAGTCCTGAGATTCGGCACGCAAGAAGTTGAAGGGAGCCTTCTTCCAGCAGGGGATGTGGGGCACCCAGAGGGTCCTGGAGGAGATCCGTCCGCGTCGGGAGTAGGAGAGGTACATCGATTAGGAGTTCTAGGAGGATCGGGAACCAGGCTTGAGATCCCCAGAAGGGAATCACCACCACCAGTTCCGCCACCTGACGCCGAGTCTGTAGCAACATCCTCGGAATCATGGCAAACGGTGGGAACGCGTAATGTAGGGCTGAAGACCAGTCCTGTAGAAACGCATCCACCGCTTCTGCTTCCGGGTCCGGCCGCCAGCTGAAGAACCTGGGCAGGTGAGTATTGAGCCGGGAGGCGAACAGGTCTATGGAGCAAGGACCCCAGATGTCCGAGATTGTGGAGAACATTTCCAGATTCAGCCTCCAGTCGCTGCCGTCCGTAAAGCATCGGGAACTCCGATCCGCTTTGTAGTTGTGAAGACCCGGCAGGTACTCCGCTTGAATCATGATGTCCCTGGACAGACAGTAGGACCAGAACTCCTTCGCCAGTCGGGCTAAGGTGGCCGATTGGGTGCCGCCTAGGTGATTGACGTATCGGACCGCCGACACATTGTCCATGCGTAGACGGATGCATGCGTGAGCAATGCCCTTGGTGAAACTCCTGATGGCAAATGAACCCGCTAGAAGTTCCAGAGCGTTGATGTGAAGATGGGTCTCGGACTCCGACCATCGACCCCCGGTGGAGATACCCTCGCAGTGGGCACCCCAGCCTTGGAGACTCGCGTCCGATTCTACCATGAATTCCGGTTGGAATCCGAAGATTGCTCTGCCGTTCCAGGCTTCCAAGTTGCTTAACCACCAACGAAGTTCCTCCTGAGCTTCCTGATCCAGAATCACCGCGTCTGCAAACGAGGCCCCGGCCCGGAGGTGGGCGATCTTCAGGCGCTGTAAAGCCTGATAATGGAGCGGAGCGGGGAAGACTGCCTGGATAGAGGAGGCTAATAGCCCAATGATGCGAGCCAGGTGGCGTAGAGATAGGGAGGGAGTTGAGAGAGCATGTCTCAACTCCTTGCGTATCGTCCGCAATTTCTCTGCAGGAAGACTGAGAGATTCCGCGACAGAGTCCACCGTGAAGCCCAGAAACTCCATACGTCGAGTCGGTATGAGGCAGGATTTCTCGAGATTGAGTAGAAAACCCAGACCCGTCAGGAGATCCGAGGTCCACTGGAGGTGTTGTAGCAGAGACGACTGACATTGGTGCATAATGAGGATGTCGTCCAGGTATATGACAAGACGAACCCCACGACTCCGCAGCCAGCCATGACTGGGCGCAGTAACTTGGTGAAGCACCAAGGCGCTGAGGAAAGACCGAACGGTAGGCAAGTGAAGCGCCACACTTCGCCCTTCCACAGGAAGTGCAGGAGATCCCTGGAGGAGGAGGCAATCGGGACCGTCAGATAGGCATCTTTGAGGTCCAGCTTCACCATCCAGTCCCCCGGAATCAGCAAGTCCCGAAGGAGGTGAATCCCCTCCATCTTGAAGTGGCGGTAGCGCACCACAGAGTTCAGTGCCCGGAGATTTATGACTGGACGAAATTGTCCCCCCTTTTTCTGAACCAGAAAAATGTGGCTGAGAACGCCCCTTTGGGTAGGAGGGGCCCTTTCTATCGCATCCTTGTGCAATAGGGAAAGAAGTTCTACATCCACTAGCTCCCTGTCCGGTAGTGCCAGGGGAGGGGGAGAAAGGACGAGATCTGGCGAACCCGTAAGTTCTATGTGGAACCCCTGCACAGTGTTCAGCACCCATGGGTCTGATGTGATGCTGGACCAAACGTGGGAACATAGACGGAGTCTGCCCCCTACACAAGGAGTGAAAGAAGTCCCCACTGGGGAAAGACTTACCGAAAGATTTTCTGTAGTTCGGATTCCCTCTAACCGACCTGGAACGCCATTGGCCGCCTCTGGCCGGGAAGAACGAGGGAGGATTCCTTTGGTCCTGGAAAGGAGGTCTCTGGTTGAAGGATCCTCTGCCCGAGCTGCGGGCTTGATAACTGGAGCGGCCGGACAGACGGCCCCTACTACTGCCGGCCCTAGTGGAGACCCGTCCCTGAAATACCCTTTTCAAGGAGGACTGGGCCTTGTCCAATGCGGTAAATGCTCCAACATACCTGCTGAGGTCCTTGATGAAGGAATCCCCGAACAGTTGACCCTGAGCATCCTTCCCTGTCTCAGTGAGTGCCAGGTTGGCCAATTTTGGGTCAATTTTAAAAAGAATGGCTTTACGCCTTTCAATGGACAGGGAGGAGTTGGTGCTGCCCGCAATGCAAATGGCTCTTTGTATCCAGCCAGTAAGCTCCTCCGGATCAATCGGAGAGCCGTCCACTGTGGCCGATTCGGCCATCTCAAAGATTTTGGCGAGGGGGCCAAAAATGTCGAGGAGCTTGTCCTGACAACTCTTTATAGCGGAATCTAGCCCTTTACGGGGATTCCAGCCGGTTTTAGCCAAAAACTGCGTCATCTTTTGATCCACAGATGGCGTATCACAGACCTTGTTGGGGATCAATGGTCTGGGGCATTCTGCACGGAGCTTGCTGCGCGCCTCTTTGCTGAGAGGACGAAGCACCCAATGCTCAAGGTAGTCACATACATGAGCTACCGGCATCCACTCCGCCGACCTAGGGTGGTGGAGGGCATCAGGGTCAAAAAGTGGATTGCCAGAAGGATCCACCAGGGTAGAAGCCGTGTTAGGGGCAGAGGTAGATGCGCCCACGGACCCAGATGTGGAAGGCTTAGGGCCTGAGGTGCCTGGAAACTCAGGTTCCATCTCCAACTCTCCATCAGAGTGGTCACTTGCCTCCGCAAAAGCCTCCATGTCAGATTCATTATCAGAATCTATGTCATCAGTTTGTGCTCTAGCACATTTCCACGTTCGCGCCCTTTCTGCCTGGCGCGGTAAGGCTCTTTTGCGCGATCTAAGCGCGCTCTCATGGGTGGCTTGGATCACACCAGTCAAAGTCTCCTGGGCAGGAGGTTCAATGGTAGGCTGCGGGTTAGTGGGTGTAGGCATTTGAGTAGAGGGGCCGGGAGTATGGGCAGATAAGGCCTGAGATATGGTCTGAGAGATCATGGAGGACATGGATCCCATGGCCTCAATAATGGCACTAGACACTGAGCGTTGTAGCTCCAGGGCCTGTGCACTCATGGCTGGCAAGCTGGGGTCCCCAGTGGGTGGGGGGGGATTAGGCCCAGAGGGAGAGCGGTCTGAGGACATGATCTCGTTTATTCTGAGATAAAATCTAACTGCAGAGTAACCGATGGGGGTACCTAGGCTAATGGTATGTAATATGTGGCCGAAAAACTAACCTAAGCAGGGGTTAATCACCCCAAGCGCCGCAGTGTAGCAGGAGCCGATCCGGAGCCGAGTGGAGCAGGAAAGCACTGGTGAATGCTCCGAAATCCCGCGAGAGGACGGGCGTGAGCTCCCAAGATGGCCGTCGAGATCTCGCGAGATCTCGGAGCCGCGGGAAGCAACAGTAATATGCCGCCGAAAACCTATGCCGCCGGAGACCAGCGGGGAGGAATCGGAGCGGCGACGAAGGTATGGGGAGAGGAAGGGGGTTAAAGAACACACCCCAAGAAAGGAAAGGATTCAACAGGGGATAAAAACGCTGATGAAGCAAGGCAGAGGGGAAAGAGAGGGAGGGGGTAACGACCCCCAGATGAAGGCTGCAATAGGTGTATGGGGGATACAGAAGTACTGTGATAAAATCTCCACAAATGAAGGGAAAAGGGAGACCCTGTTAAAGGTCAGAACAGTATATATATACTAGGCAAGTAATAAAACACCATGTAAAGACATAATTGCTTCCAAATCTAAAATCACATAATCGAATATATAAATAACTTAGCTTTGGTGGAGCAGCAAAGAAAGAGGAAGATATAAAGAGGACACTGCTTATTATAGGATCTGTCAGGGGAGGGTCCTTTATTGTTTTGATTATGTTAATTTCTCCTTTGCTGCTATTGGTGGAAGTAAAGAAGGAGAAAGCAATACGAAGCCTCCGTGTCTTGCTGTAAAACTACTATAATACTGCTCTTATGTACAAAAATATAACTACTATAATACTGCCTCCTATGTACAAGAATATAACTACTATAATACTGCCTCCTATGTACAAGAATATAACTACTATAATACTGTCAATTTAAATTTACAAATTTTATTTTATTTTTTTTCCTCTTTAAAATGGCAGACTTGGTTCAGTGCAGGAATTGTTGTGCATTTATTTCATGTTCCACTCTTTGGAGATTCGGATGCTGTCAGATCTGTAGACAGTTCTCCTTACTGCAGCAGGAAATTGCATTTTTGAAATCTGAGATATTTAAATTATCTGTAAAACAAACTCCAGCTAGGACTGCTGCAATGCCACTGCCACAGAGGACCCCCAGAAATGGCAGATGGGTTACTGTAGGTTCTGGAAGACTTAGAGTGGAGGATAGAAGACATGTCCCACAGTCGGTGGTTCTCCATAATTCATTTGCAGCACTCTCAGAATGTAAGGACAACATGGATATGGACTCAAGCACAGAGGCTGAGAAACCATTGACTCCTATGTCTAATGTATGCAAGACTGCAGCCAAGGACAAAAAAGATAAAGTGAAGTCTCAAAGGAAGCAACTGTTGCTGGGTGATTCAATCATAAGAAGTGTGGAGCTTAAAGAAAATGGTTTTGTGAGATGTCTCCCTGGGGCTACTGCTAGAAGAGATAGAAGACGTATTATTAATATTGTTAAGCAAGCAAAGCAGGAAGGGGGCGTGGATGTTCTTGTCCATCTAGGGACAAATGACCTGGCTTGCAATGAAGTGTCAGAGGTGAAAAAATCTTTTATCACACTTGGTAATGACGTACAGGATTTTGCATCCACCATTTCATTTTCTGAAGTTCTGCCTGTGCATAATGTTCGGAATGATAGGCAGAGGCGCATAAAGGAGTTCAACATATGGCTTGGTAAATGGTGTCAAGAGCAAGGATTTGGCTTTGTTTCTCATGATAGCTCTACTTGGAATAGAAAGGAACTGTACAAAAAAGATGGTTTGCATCTTTCTCTCAAAGGAACAAATGTACTTAGTGAACAACTCCAAGAATTTGCGAAAGAGTATTTAAACTAGGAAGGGGGGGCAAAAGAGTGAAAATAAAAGAGTCCAATTGCCCCCCTAAACAATGCCAGAACAGGTCAGAAGCACAGAGGTTAAGAAATGATAAGCTCAGAGTCCTGTCTACAAATGCTCGCAGTTTAGGTAAAAAAATCAATGAACTTGCGTCAATAATGGCATCTGAGAATGTAGATTTAGTGGCTGTTAAGGAGACATGGTTTAATGAAAGAAATGACTGGGACATAACCATACCAGGGTACTCTTTATACAGAAGAGACAGAGAAGGCAAGAAAGGAGGAGGAGTGGCCCTGTATGTGAAAGATAGCATTAAATCTAACCTAATACAAGTTGGTGAGGCCAACATAGAGTCAGTTTGGGTTACGTTGCAGTTTGCTAACCATGCAGTAACTCGTGTAGGTGTGATATATAGACCACCTGGTCAAGTTAAAGAACTAGATGATCTACTAGTTGAAGAAATAGCTAAAATGACAATGAAAGGAGAAGTTATCATTATGGGAGATTTCAATCTTCCAGATATAAACTGGAAAACCAAAATAGCAAGTTCTACCAGGAGTACAGATATTCTAAATTCCCTACTGGGGTTATCTCTACAACAAGTGGTTGAGGAGCCAACCCGGAGGGAGGCCATTTTGGATTTGGTATTCACAAATGGGGATTCGGTATATGATGTCATTGTAGGCGAAACCTTGGGATCTAGTGATCACCAGTCAGTGTGGTTTAATATAAGAACTGTGAAAGAGTCCCACCACACAAAAACAAAAGTTTTAGATTTTAGAAAAACAGACTTTTCAAAAATGAAATTAGTCATAAATGAGTCCTTATCAGACTGGAACGGATTACATGGAGTCCAGGAGAAATGGGACTACTTAAAAGGTGCATTATTGAACGCAACAGAAAATTGCATTAGACTTGTCAGTAAAAGCAAAAAAAGGAAGAGACCACTGTGGTACTCAGCAGAAGTGACCCAAATCATTAAAAATAAAAAGCTAGCATTTTGTAATTATAAAAAAAACCAGAGCAATGAAGATAAGGAAATCTACAAGATTAGGCAGAGAGAGGCCAAGCAAGTTATAAGAACTTCTAAAGCACAGGCAGAAGAAAAACTAGCTCAGTCTATGAAAAAAGGGGATAAGACATTCTTCAGATATATAAATGAAAAAAGGAAGTTAAAACAAGGAATAACTAAATTAAAAACAAAGGACGGAAGGTATGTAGAAGAGAATAAAGGGCTAGCCGACTGCCTTAATGAATACTTCTGTTCAGTTTTTACAAAAGAAAAAGGAGAAGGATCTCCACTAGAAAGGATGACTAATAAATCGTTTGATGCATGTGTCTTTACAGAGGAAGATGTTCTAAGTTTGCTGTCTAAAGTGAAGACAAATAAGTCACAGGGGCCTGATGAGATACACCCAAAATTATTAAAAGAGCTTAGTGGTGAGCTGGCAAAACCGTTAACAGATTTATTTAACCAATCATTAGTAACAGGAGTCGTCCCGGAAGATTGGAAATTGGCAAATGTCGTGCCCATTCACAAGAAAGGTAGTAGGGAGGAATCGAGCAACTATAGACCAGTGAGTCTGACATCAATAGTAGGCAAATTAATGGAAACCCTATTAAAGGATAGGATTGTGGAACATCTAAAATCCCATGGATTGCAAGATGAAAAACAACATGGGTTTACTTCAGGGAGATCATGTCAAACAAATCTTATAGATTTTTTTGACTGGGTGACTAAAATAATAGACGGTGGAGGTGCAGTAGACATCGCATATCTAGATTTTAGTAAGGCTTTTGACACTGTCCCACATAGAAAACTTATCAATAAACTGCAGTCATTGAGCATGGACTCCCATATTGTTGAGTGGATTAGGCAGTGGCTGAGTGACAGACAGCAGAGGGTTGTAGTCAATGGAGAACATTCAAAACAAGGTCATGTTACCAGTGGGGTTCCACAGGGATCTGTACTGGGACCAATTTTGTTTAATATCTTCATAAGTGATATTGCAAAAGGCCTCGATGGTAAGGTTTGTCTTTTTGCTGATGACACAAAGATATGTAACAGGGTTGATGTTCCTGGAGGGAAACGCCAAATGGAAAAGGATTTAGGAAAACTAGAAGAATGGTCAGAACTCTGGCAACTGAAATTTAATGTGGATAAGTGCAAGATAATGCACCTGGGGCGTAAAAACCCAAGGGCAGAATATAGAATATTTGACACAGTCCTGACCTCAGTATCTGAGGAAAGGGATTTAGGAGTAATTATTTCAGAAGACTTAAAGGTGGGAAGACAATGTAATAGAGCAGCACGAAATGCCAGCAGAATGCTTGGATGTATAGGGAGAGGTATAAGCAGTAGAAAGAGTGAAGTGCTTATGCCGCTGTACAGAACACTGGTGAGACCTCACTTGGAGTATTGTGCGCAGTACTGGAGGCCATATCTCCAGAAGGATATAGATACTCTAGAGAGAGTTCAGAGAAGAGCTACTAAACTAGTACATGGATTGCAGGATAAAACTTACCAGGAAAGGTTAAAGGACCTTAACATGTATAGCTTGGAAGAAAGAAGAGACAGAGGGGATATGATAGAAACTTTTAAATACATAAAGGGAATCAACTCGGTAAAGGAAGAGAGCATATTTAAAAGAAGAAAAACTACCACAAGAGGACACAGTTTTAAATTAGAGGGGCAAAGGTTTAAAAGTAATATAAGGAAGTATTACTTTACTGAGAGAGTAGTGGATGCATGGAATAGCCTTCCTGCAGAAGTGGTAGCTACAAATACAGTGAAGGAGTTTAAGCATGCATGGGATAGGCATTAGTGATGAGCGGGAGGTGCCATATTCGATTTCGCGATATTTCGCGAATATTCGCATGAATATTCGTGTTATATTCGTCGAAATCTAATATTCGCAATTATTCCAATTATCGCGAAATTATTTTTTCGCATATTGCGAAAATTTATCTTGATAGTATAAGGCAACGTTCCTATGCTAATGACTATGGCTAGGCTAATATGTGTATTTTACGAAATTTCGTAATATTGCTCTAACTTCGTCTCTTAGAATATTACGAATATTCTAAAAGACGAAGTTAGAGCAATATTAAGAACATTTGCAAAAGTCGAAATTGCGATGCGAGTAATATAACACGAAATAGTCGCATGAAGATTTAAACTTAGCACTGCTATATTCCATATTCTAGCCTAATATGGAATATAGCTGTGCTAAGTTAGCACTGCTATATTCCATATTAGGCTAGAATATGGAATATAGCTGTGCTAAGTTGAAATCTTCATGCGACTATTTCGTGTTATATTACTCGCATCGCAATTTCGACTTTTGCAAATGTTCTTAATATTGCTCTAACTTCGTCTTTTAGAATATTCGTAATATTCTAAAAGACGAAGTTAGAGCAATATTACGAATTTTCGTAAAATACACAGATTGTATTTAAGCTAATATACTGCTATAGTAATAATTTTTAATAATGTACATATTTTACAAAACTTAAGTTCAGAAGAGGCAAAAAAAAATTACAGGAAAAAAAGGGATTATAGCACTATATTAGCTAAATTACAATCTATATGTGTATTTTACGAAATTTCGGAATATTGCTCTAACTTCGTCTTTTAGAATATTCGTAATATTCTAAGAGACGAAGTTAGAGCAATATTACGAAATTTCTAAAAGACGAAGTTAGAGCAATATTAAGAACATTTGAAAAAGTCGAAATTGCGATGCGACTAATATAACACGAAATATTCGCATGAAGATTTCAACTTAGCACTGCTATACTCCATATTCTAGCCTAATATGGAATATAGCAATGCTAACTTAGCACAGCTATATTCCATATTAGGCTAGAATATGGAGTATAGCAGTGCTAAGTTGAAATCTTCATGCGAATATTTCGTGTTCTATTACTCGCATCGCAATTGCGACTATTGCGAAATTTCGTAAAATACACATATAGATTAGATTGTAATTTAGCTAATATGGAATATAGCAGCAAGTTGAAAACGCCACTGACTGGAGCAGCCAGGAAGCCAGGAATCCAAAGGACAGGTAAGAACAACTTTAGGGAAGTGGGAAAGAAAAAAATTTAATAAAAGAAAAAAAACGAATATTCGATTTCGCGAATATATAGAACGATATTCTAAATATTCGCAAAATCTCGAAATTGCGATATTCGAGAAAAAAATTCGCAATTTGAATATTCGCGCTCAACACTAATAGGCATAAGGCTATCCTTCATATAAGATAGGGCCAGGGACTATTCATAGGATTCAGATATATTGGGCAGACTAGATGGGCCAAATGGTTCTTATCTGCCGACACATTCTATGTTTCTATGTAATATAACTACTATAATACTGCTCTTATGTACAAAAATATAACTACTATAATACTGCTCTTATATACAAGAATATAACTACTATAATACTGCCTCCTATGTACAAGAATATAACTACTATAATACTGCTCCTATATACAAGAATATAACTACTATAATACTGCTCCTATGTACAAGAATATAACTACTATAATACTGCTCATATGTACAAGAATATAACTACTATAATACTGCTCCTATGTACAGGAATATAACTACTATAATACTGTTCCTATATACAGGAATATAACTACTATAATACTGCTCCTATGTACAAGAATATAACTACTATAATACTGCCTCCTATGTACAAGAATACAACTACTATAATACTGCTCCTATGTACAAGAATATAACTACTATAATACTGCTCATATGTACAAGAATATAACTACTATAATACTGCTCCTATGTACATGAATAGAACTACTATAATACTGCTCCTATGTACAAGAATATAACTACTATAATACTGCTCATATGTACAAGAATATAACTACTATAATACAGCTCCTATGTACAAGAATATAACTACTATAATACTGCTCATATGTACAAGAATATAACTACTATAATACTGCTCATATGTACAAGAATATAACTACTATAATACTGCTCCTATGTACAAGAATATAACTACTATAATACTGCCTCCTCTGTACAAGAATATAACTACTATAATACTGCCTCCTATGTACAGGAATATAACTACTATAATACTGCTCCTATGTACAAGAATATAACTACTATAATACTGCCTCCTATGTACAAGAATATAACTACTATAATACTGCCTCCTATGTACAAGAATATAACTACTATAATACTGCTCCTGTGTACAAGAATATAACTACTATAATACTGCCTCCTATGTACAAGAATATAACTACTATAATACTGCTCCTATGTACAAGAATATAACTACTATAATACTGCCTCCTATGTACAAGAATATAACTACTATCATACTGCTCCTATGTACAAGAATATAACTACTATAATACTGCTCCTATGTACAAGAATATAACTACTATAATACTGCCTCCTATGTACAAGAATATAACTACTATAATACTGCTCCTATGTACAAGGATATAACTACTATAATACTGCTCCTATGTACAAGAATATAACTACTATAATACTGCTCCTAGGTATAATATACCGTAACTGCTATAATGCATATATCTGTGTTGTAGGCTCCAGCTGTACCCTGACTCCCTCTGATTGTAGTTCTCTTCCTCAGCTGTTGTCAGATATTTTATGATAGTTTAGTTAATAAAAGTTACAATCACATTTACATAACGTAATAAATACTGACTTTTCCTCTCGTCATTAATCTTCTTGTAACTCGCTCTTCCATCTCGGTAGCTGATTAGAGACATTGTTTATAGTCTCAGGGCGCGGTAATCCTCAGCTCTATTACTTTTCAGGACTGAGCTTCTATTTTCTTGCGCTGAGATTTGCTTATCGGCTGCTCAAATTATTCCCCAGATGCAGCAGAGCTTTAATTGCATTAACTTAGGTTGTGGAGCTGCGTTCATTCTGTATCGAGAGCGACCCAACATCCCCAGCCAATAACCTACAGGAGACGGTGCCGCTGCTTAATGAGATCAGGCTGGGAAACAGAAAAGATTATTTCTGCTCTGGACTAATCTTGACTCTGTGCAGTTTAGTTAAAAAGACCACATTGTAGTGTCCAATAAAGAGCAGCGCCCAGACTTCACTACAAGGGTCTCTGCTGATCTGTGTCTTAAAATTGGAGTCCATGATCCCAACTCGTGTTTAGCTCCATCTCGTTAGATCCAGGGACGGCCCCAAAACAGTTTACGGATAATATGCAATTGAGTCCCATTCACAGGAGAGTCCTGCAAAACACAAGACTGGTGGCAACAGTCAGACAGAAACTAAAAGCCTTGATTTGTAATGAACAAGAGTGACTGACTACCAGTATAGCGAGCATTACATTTCCAAAAGGGGTTGTCAGCCAACTTTCTAGACTCAGGAATGACACATCCTCTACTCCCATGTTGTTTAAAGGGGAGGTCTAGAATTAGAAAAACATGTCTTCCTTCTTACACCCATCCATTCCATTGAACTGAATAGGGTTGAGCTGCAATAACACCCACAACCTGTGGACAGGAGCGGCGCTATATCTGGGGAAAAAACAGCCATGTTTTTATAATCCTTGATAACCCCTTTAAGTCATTTATGCAACCTAAAGGGAATGTATCACCTATAGTCAATTTTAGTAAAAACCAAATAGAATATGTATCACTTTGTTCTAATGTGTTTTTTTTCTGATACATTATATTTTCTGTAGAAAATCACAGAAATAAGATAATAATGCACTTAGTAAAGTAGATGCAAGCATTATATATGGACAAAGTCCTCACTCTGATATGATAATATCTGAGACACTTAGCCAATATATTTTGATCAAAACACATCTGAGCCCGCCTACCAAGCGCCAAGGTGGTCTCAGGTCTGGTGGGTCCTATGCTAAACCTACCTAAGGCGTTGGGCTTCTATGTTCAGGAGCGCATTGGTTGCTTGATGCACATGGAGGTGACTAGGAGCAGCACACCATATGTGCGGCGTCTGCGCTCCTGAACATAGAAGCCCAATGGCTTAGGTAGGTTTAGCGTAGGACCCGCCAGACCTGAGACCACCTTGGCGCTTGGTAGGCGGGCTCAGATGTGTTTTGATCAAAATATATTGGCTAAGTGTCTCAGATATTATCATATCGGAGTGAGGACTTTGTCCATATATAATGCTTGCATCTACTTTACTAAGTGCATTATTATCTTATTTGACATCTGCAGATTTGTATATCATACCGTGCAGGATGTTTTTATCTTAGTTTTTTCTGTGATTTTTTATTTTTTTTGTCTACATTATATTTTCTGTACATGATTTTGGAGGCGGCTCTCGTGCCTGACCCTGTTTTTTTCAGCATTTAAAGGGATTCTGTCACTTCGTTTTAGCTTATAGAGCTGCGGACATGCACGGCTAGATCGCCGCTAGCCCAGCACCGCCTATGTCCTCTGAATCTCCTCCTTTCTTCACAGTTAGATTGCCGTAATCTCGCAATGCGCAGTTCCTTCCCTGAGGCTGATGCCAGCACAGGGAAGGAACACTATACCGGCACTGCGCATGTGCGAGCTCGCGCATCGCAAGATTACGGCAATCTAACTGTAAAAGAAAGGAGGCGATTCGGAGGACGCAGGCGGTGCTGGGCTCCTTCACAGGGGAGCGTGGCTGGTATCCAAGAACGTTAGTACAGCCCCTTAGACTCCTTACCAGGCTCATTTACATATCTAAAAAAAAATTTTTTAACACAATAAAAGGACACCACTTTATGGGACAGGTATATTGCGGACATGCTAGCGGCGATCTAGCCGTGCATGTCCGCAGCTCCATAAGCTAAAACGAGGTGACAGAATCCCTTTAAAGAGATGCTGTACAGCAGCCACATGGACCAAAGGAGAAATGGAAACAAAATGTTCATTAGCATCTAATAGAGGCTTGCTCTCTGACTTGTGCAGAGATCAGTGTGCAGGGAGGGGGAGTAGATAAGTACAATATATAGGGTTCGGACCGCGCTTCTGGTCCAAGTCAGTTTGCAAGTTCTTTAATCCTTCTCACTTCCTCGTTTGCAGAGAGAGGGGGAGTAGATAAGATGTCACATCACCTATTGCGAATGGAAGATCCTGTGTTATCTGTATACAGGTGTTACCTGTCATTGTAATCCTTCCTGTGATAAGAATGAGATCACTGTAAGAACAAGAAAAAAACAGCACCACAAAGCACAATAACCCCAATACACCAGTAGGGGGATGTGAGAACACTGTAGGTATTGTCGTTATCATTAGGAGGTGTGCATATCCCAGGCACAACGTTACAACCACCGGGAAAACGTATTCCATCTCTGGCTAACTACTTTAAGGAAAGCCATCTAAACACTATGGTGGCATATCACTAGGATTTGACACCAATGTCAGATAGGTGCGGGTCCCACCTCTGGAACGGGGCCTCCAACGTGAACGAGGGCACACTGCGCATGCGCGGCCACCCTTTATTCACTTCATTGGAAGTGCTGAAAATAGCCAAGCACTGGTTCGGATATTTCCCCCAATCTTCTTCCTCCACCAGAAGTCCGATGAAGCAAACACTGAAGCTCCAAGAAAGCTCCTCACATGACGAAGAGGCGGATTCCAGATCGGCACTGGTCCCAATCTTGAGGTCAGAATCTGCACTGGAGCATCCTCCTACTTCGGACCAACCTGCCCCCGGCACATTATTGAGGTAAATGCTTTTGACTGTGAGAAACTCTCACTACATGCTGACCTCACTACATACATGGTCTCCCCCATACAATCATCTGCACAAGATCTTGCCTCTAGAGCATTGGCGGATCCATGGGGGTGGGGGGCTTTCAACGGGGCAATTGTAGTAAAACATTTCGGGCCCGGTGGCGGTGGCAGCAGCAGGGAGAGATGAGCGCTTCCATTGTGGAAGCGCTCATCTCCATATTCATCTGTATCACCATCCGGAGGATGGCGATACAGATGGGCGGTGGAGGGCAGGGGAGAGGCGTGCGATGACGTCATCTCGCCGCCTGAGCCGTACAGAGCTGGACACAGGCCGGAAGAGGCTGCATCGCATCGCTGACAAGGAGGTAAGTATAAGTGTTTATTGTTTTAATTATTTTTAGTACAGTATGGCAAGAATGGGGGTGGGGCCCTATATACTGGCACATTATAGGGGAGCACTATGGAGAGGGGGGAAGAAGCACTATGGGGGAATCTAATGGGGGCCCTATGTACTGGCACATTATGGGGGAGCACTATGGAGAGGGGAGAAGAAGCACTATGGGGGAATCTAATGGGGGCCCTATATACTGGCACATTATGGGGGGAGCACTATGGAGAAGGGGGGAAAAGAGCACTATGGGGGCATTATATAGGGGCATTTAATAATGGCACCCATTTTGGTGCCACTATGGGGAAGGGGGGAGAGAAGCATTATGGGGGCATCTATGTGGGGCAGTCTATAGGGGCATTTTATACTGCCACATTATGAAGGGCACTATGGGGACAGGGGAGGAGCACTATGGGGGGCATCTTCTGGGGGCACTATATAGAAGTATTTTATACGGTCAAAAATTATAGGGGCACTATGGGCACCTTAGCTTAACTGGGGGCACTAAGTGTTTTTTGTAGTGGCACACAGTACGGGTCATTGGAACACATGAGGGCATTCTGAGGACATTGACTGGGGGCACTAAGAGGAGTTTTCTTTAAAGTTTTTTTTACTGCCACACAACGGAGCATTTTTTTGTACTGGCGCACATTATAAGGGGGCTTTATTACAACTGGGGAACTATGGGAGCATTATTACTTCTGGGACACAATTACTGCTGGGGGCACTGTAGGAGCACTATTACTACTAAATGCACTCTGGCACAGAATTATTACTATTGTTGGGATTTTGGGTGCGACAAGAAAGAAATTTATCGACAACATTTTTTGCATATGGGCGGGGCCACGTGAGACCCTTGCGTACAGTGTTCATTTTAGGACATGGTCAGATATCATAGTCAAGTATCAAAATAATGCCAATGTGACACCTGACCCTGATACCTGACCCTGACACCTGACCCTGACACCTGACCCTGACTCCTGACACCTGACTCTGACACCTGACTCTGACACCTGACTCTGACACCTGACTCTGACACCTGACTCTGACACCTGACTCTGATACCTGACACCTGACTCTGATACCTGACCCTGACCCTGACACCTGACTCTCATATCTGAGTTTGACTTATGCTCTTCATAGGTCAGGGTCAAAGTGAGAATGAGTTATAGATATATATTATGTATTTGTATGCTAAATCACACAACCGAAGTATGTATATTGCTGAGCTTATAGCTCTGTGCCTAAAATGCTGTAAGCTAACACATTACAGTGTTATGAGCGCATAGCTGATAGCTCAGTGGTAAGGAAGGGAACAAAGGATTTTAGGTTTACTGTGGTTTTGTATGCTACATCACATAGATGAACAAAAAGCCCAAGCTCATACAAGGTAAGCTGGTAGCTCAGTGGTAATGCTGTTGCCCCATGTCCAGGCTTTCTGAGTTCAAAGCTCCTTTCAGCCTCAAAAAAATATTTACATTTTATTATGCCCTAGATAAGAGGCAAATTTAAATGATGTGTGACGCTGATGTGTGACGCTGATATCTCACGTCCTTCACTTCTCAGTGTCACAAAACATTTTAGCTTTACTGTGGTTTTGTATGCTACATCACATAGATGAACAAAAATCACAAGCTCATACAAGGCAAGCTGGTAGCTCAGAGGTAGTGCTGTTGCCCCATGTCTAGGCTTTCTGAGTGCAAAACCCCTTTCAGCCTCTAACAAGTGTTTATATTTTATTATGCCCTAGATAAGAGGCAAATTTAAATGATGTGTGACGCTGATGTGTGACGATGATATCTCAGTCACGTCCTTCATTTGTCAGTATCGCAAGGGATCTTAGGTTTACTGTGTTTTTTGCTATACTACATCTCATAGATCAAAAAAAATCACCACCTTTGTTGTCTAAAGCTATAGCACAGTGGTAAGACACTTGCTTTGCATGCAGTGTTCATGGGTTCAAAACCCCATATAGGCTATTAATAAAATTTATATTTTATTGAGCTCTAGATCAGAGTCAAATTCAAGTGGTGTGTGATGTAAGTAGTCCTTTTTTTTATTTTATTAAGAGTACATGGGCAGCACTATAGTAAAGGGGCCCTGTATACAGAGCTGTATCCTGGATTTTACATATCTACTGTATATATGTGTATTATACACACAGTGTCTATAGCTTCACCACACTGAGATCTGCTCAGAAAGCTGATATACATATTACTGCTTTATCCACAGACACAATATATGATCATACAGATCGCAGTCTATGTGAGAGCTTCTAAGTATAGAAAAACCATGTGCTAATGTTATAGCTTGGAAGTTACATTAGTGGCTTTGAAGTCCCCAGAAAGACATATGTTTTTTTCTTTAATAGCATATACTATAATAAATAATATGTCATTAACCCATAGGATGTCGCTGGAAACACGGTCACAAATCCCAGCGCCATACAGGTACAGCGCTCTGATCGGGGGGCCACAGGAGCTACTCCAGCCCGATCAGCTGCAGGGGTCCGGCAGGCACTAATAGTTGGACCCCTGCTGTATGCACCAGCATCGGTGAAAACACTGATGCCTGCTCATTAACCCTTGCACTGCCGCGGTCAGCGCTGACGGCTGCATGTGCGGTATCCCAGTGGTGCTGTGACATCAGCCTGGTGTCTAGCCCTGTCAGTCAGTGGGAGGAGGGGTGTGTGTGCAGAGCACAGGGGGTGTTATAGAGCATTGCTCAGAATATTCAGCCCCGCCTCTGAGTGCTCAAATTGTTTATTTGCATATGAATCTCTGCAGCTATTTATCATACATAATCAGCATAATGAGCCCTACCAGGCAGTACGTATGGTCTAATAGGGTTGATTCTGGTGACAGAGCCTCTTTAACCTCTTATGGACACAGGGCGTACCTGTGTATTTCCTATCACCGCTGTGCGGCGGGCAGTGTTAGGAACGGTGCACCTGCTGAAATCATTCAGAATGCACCCTGTGACAATGCCGAGGGGGGTTCCTGTGACCCCCCCATACCGGCGATCGCTGCTAACCGCAGGTCAATTCAGACCTGCGGTTTGCAGCATTTCTAGGTTATTCAGGTCTCCGGTGACCCGGAATAGGAGGGTGATCAGTGGTGTAATATACACCACCAATCACCCTCCGCAGATCCTGTGAGGTGGCGGTGACGGAGGATGAGGGTGAGGATCGTCTGTGATTGGTTGGAGGGACTGACCTGGAGATAACGTCTTGGAGCTCCGCTCTCCCCACCCACAGAGGTGCGCTGAATGTGGCCGGCACTCTTAGCTGTAAAAGAGCGCCTGGCCACTGTTAGCACATCGCCCACCCCACCGCTGATCAGTGAGTTTTTGGGCTGTGAGCAATTTTTCGGGGATTCTGTTAGGTTAGGGTGGGTTAGGGTAGGGTATACATAAAAACACACTTCCCCCCACACACACACTAAATAAAGTTTTACACACACACACACACACACTCCCCTTTAGCGTTCTAAGATGGCCCGCCGGATGTTCTCGGCCGAGGAGGCATACACCCAGCTGCTCTCCGACTCCGAGAGCCCCAGTGAGGATGAGGATGACCCCACTTTCCTGTTGTCACCCTCGTTCTCCTCATCATCTAGTGATGATGATGAGCCCCAAGGCGACAGAGACGCCGCCAGGCGGAGCCAGGAGCCCCCCGTGCCAGGAACCCTGTGGCCCACACTAGTATGAGCAGCCCTGGGGCTTGTACTAGTATTCCGGCCCACCTGATCCCTCTACCCGTGAACTTGGCTGGAGTACCCCAGAGGATTTTGAGCCCTTGATTCCTGACTTTGTTGGTCAACCAGGAATCCAGACACAGTGGGCTTCACTGAATGTGACATTTTTAGTTTTTTTTCAATGAACAGTTTGTGAATCTGATGGTGGAGCAAACGAACTTGTTCACCCAACAGTTTATAGCCCAATTTCTCCCGAGTCAGAAAATACCTCATATGTGGATGTAGAGTGATCTGCGGGTGAACTACGCGGCTCAGAAGAGAAAGAGCGCTATTGGGATTTTGGACAACCAAAATCGCAATGGCGCTACTTCTCTTCTGAGCCATGTAGTTCGCCCGCAGAGCACTTTACGTCCACATATGGGGTATGTCCTTACTCGGAAGAAATTGGGCTACGAATTTTGGGGCGCGTTTTCTCCTATTACCCCTTGTAAAAATGAAATAAAAGGGGCTACAAGAACATGTTAGTGTAAAAAAAGGAGATTTTGAATTTTCTCCTCCACTTTGCAGCTATTCCTGTGAAGACTGTGGAGAAATAAATTAAAATGGGGGAAGGGCAGGGGCGGACTGAGAACCCTCAGGGCCCCCGGGCAAAATAAATCAAGGGCCCCCTTACAGGCCCCACCCATGTTCTGCTGCAAGCCCCACCCTTGTCCCGCCTCCATGCCCCGCCTCCAGCCACACCCTACACAATCTTTAATAAGATTTCAAAGTTAAAGCAACACAAAAGGCACCCAGACACCTTCAGCTCATTGACGTGGTCTGGGTACAGTGTCCCTTTTGCAAATCGAGCTGCAATGTTCTAGAGAAACTGCAATGTTTACGTTCCAGCAATAAGTCAGCCTCTAGTCGCCGGCAGCCACCTGAGGGCTTCCTGGAGTAAAACAGACCTTTGGTCCGGTATCTGACGCTGGACGTCCTCACACTCTGCATGATGACCTCCAGGGTCAGATTTTTCCCCATAGGAAAGCATTGATTCAATGCTTTCATATGGGGTGATCTAATCTCAGCGTCCATTAGTGAGCCGCTGTTAGAAGCAGTCCCCTCCACCTTGTACTTGTTCCACTGATCTGCTACTTGCGGGCTACGTGGGCATGAGTTCAGTCACTTCGGCGCGTGATCCCGCGAGACCCGTGACCTACAGCGGCGGGTCTCGCGGGATCACGTGCTGCAGGACGGGATTGCGCACTGAAGTGACTGAACTCATTCCCGCGCAGCCCGCAAGTAGCGGAACAAATACAAGAGGGGTGGGGAATAGCCAAATTAAAAAAATATTTTGAACCAAAAGGTGTGCTTTTGGTGGGTTTTGAACTAATGGTGGTCTGTGAATGGCACTGTTATGGGGGCTCTGTGGATGGCACTGTTGTGGGGGCTCTGTGGATGGCACTGTTGTGGGGGCTCTGTGGATGGCACTGTTGTGGGGGCTATGTGGATGGCACTGTTGTGGGGGCTCTGTGGATGGCACTGTGGGTGACACATATATAGCACCTTATGCTATATATGTGTCATCCACAGATACCCCCATAACAGTTTCCTGTGAGTGAATGACCCCCAATACAGGGTCTGGGGGCCGGCATCTGGTGTTGTAATGGCAGCGGGGCCCGGTGCAGTCACTGTATTCTATTACACCGGGCCCCACTCACTGTAATACTAATTTTCATATGTGAACAAGAACAAGAGAAATCCTCTGCGATCCTCTCCCTCTCTGTACTCACAAACTCAGTAGCAGGCAGGCCGGGCGGCAGCGCAACTCACTGACATCACGCGCCTGCTCCTCCCACTTTATGAATGAAGCAGGCAGAGCAGGCGCGTGACGTCAGTGAGTTGTGCTGCCCCCCGGCCTGCCTGCTACTGAGTTTGTGAGTACGGAGAGGGAGAGGATCGCAGAGGATTTCTCTTGTTCTTGTTCACATATGAAAATTAGTATTACAGTGAGCGGGGTCCGGTGCGATAGAATACAGTGACTGCACCGGGCCCCACTGCCATTACCACCATTACCAGGCCAGCATAACATTCGGAATCGGGGCGCTGGGCCTAATGCATTATGCTATTCTGCAGCGGGCCCCCATCCCGGCCGGGCCCTCGGACCATGTCCGAAGTGCCCGACCGGTCAGTCCGCCCCTGGGGAAGGGGATTATAAATTTAGTACTCCATGGAAGTGTGGTACTCCCTGAAGCAACGTCAATACAGAGGCCCAGATGATCGGGGCACGTGTCACACTGAGTGGTGGTGTCCTTCCGTTACCCCCTCCTGTTACACACCCTGCACTTTTTTTGGGACCGTCCCTTCTTTCCAGTATGGGGGAACCACACCTTGAAAGTGTTGGCCAGGGACGATCCGGGCGCCTCCAATTCCCGAGGTACTCCGGCCTGCTCTTTCCCGGTCAGAAAAGATCAGGTCCTTGAGGACTGCCTCATAGAACTGAAGGAATTTCCCTGTGTTGCCAGCGATCCGTGACAGCACAAAAGAGTTGTACAAGGCAACCTGCACCAAGTAGACCGCAACTTCTTTGTACCATGCTCGGGTTTTGCGCATTGCGTTTAGGGTTGCCACCTTTTCTTCAAGCCAAACCCGAACAGAAGGGAGGGAGGGCCCCCTTCCAGGCCCCACCCATGTCCTGCCTCCAACCACGCCCACGTCCCGCCTCCAGCCACACCCATGTCCCGCCTCCACCCCTGGTCGCTGTCGCACCACGATCATTACGCCCCTGATCCCGTCACTACAGAAATACAGCTCCTCATACCTCTTACATACAGGGTAATACAGAGCACATACCTCTTACATCCAGGGTAATACAGCGCCCCATACCTCTTACATCCAGGGTAATACAGAGCACATACCTCTTACATCCAGGGTAATACAGCGCCCCATACCTCTTACATCCAGGGTAATACAGAGCACATACCTCTTACATCCAGGGTAATACAGCGCCTCATACCTCTTACATCCAGTGACGTCTCTCTGATGTAGATGTTCTCTTTCCTCATCTTCTCCTTTCAGACCTTCAGACCAGACACCATTTTTCAGCCATTTCTCGTCTCTGCAGTTTGACAATAAAAATCTTAGTTTACTACTTTTCCATCATCCTCCCATCTTCTGGACAAATCATCCTACCACCCCCAATACTGTGCCGCTGTGCCCCCCAATACTATACTGCAGAAACAGATAAACCCCCTGATAATAGTAGTACCACACAGAGCCCCCCATATAAAATACCCCTTCTTTGTGGCCTCAGTAGAAGCCCCCAAATAATGTGCCAGTAAGAAGTGCCCCCCATAGATGCCCCCATGTGTCAGTAAGAAGTGCCTCTTTTCTCCCGCCCAATATATGCCAGTATAAGGTGCCTCTTACCCCCCCTTCCCTTATATGTGCCAGTATCAAGTGCCTCATTTCCCCCCCAATATGTGCCAGTATAAAGTGCCTCTTCCCCCCCCCTTCCCTTATATGTGCCAGTATCAAGTGCCTCATTCCCCCCCCAATATGTGCCAGTATAAGGTGCCTCTTTCCCTCCCTTCCCCCCCATATGTGCCAGTATAAGGTGCCTCTTTCCCTCCCTTCCCCCCCATATGTGCCAGTATAAGGTGCCTCTTTCCCTCCCTTCCCCCCCATATGTGCCAGTTTCAGGTACCTTCTCTAAAAAAAAAACTAAAAAACTTTTACTTACCTCCAACGATGCGATGCAGGCCTCTTCCTGGCCTGTGTACCGTGCTGTATGGCTCAGGCGGCGTGATGACATCATCGCGCCGCCTGCACCAGCCTCTGATAGGCTGCAGGCACAAGGTCCTCAGCCTATCAGAGGAACAGGGGAGGGAGACGCCTCTCCCTGCCCCACCGCAGCACAGCCGTCTGTATCGCTGTCCTGAGGACGGCGATACAGATGACTATGGAGATGAGCGCTTCCACGATGGAAGCGCTCATCTCCCTGTGCCCAGCCACCGCCACCATCATTCACAGCTGATCCTGTGCCCGGGTCTGACAAAGGCTTGTACCCGAGCACAGGATTGCAAACCCGGACTGTCCGGGTCATTCCCGTATGGGTGGCAACCCTATTCTGAGCAATGCTCTATAACACCCCCTGTGCTCTGCACACACCCCTCCCCCCATTGACTGACAGGGCTAGACACCAGGCTGACGTCACAGCACCACTGGGATACCGCACATGCAGCCGTCAGCGCTGACCGCGGCAGTGCAAGGGTTAATGAGCAGGCATCAGTGTTTTCACCGATGCCGGTGCATACAGCAGGGGTCCAACTATTACTGCCTGCCGGACCCCTGCAGCTGATCGGGCTGGAGCAGCTCCTGGGATCAGAGCGCTGTACCTGTATGGCACTGGGATTTGTGACCGTGTTTCCAGCGACCTACATGTACAGCGCTGGTATCCTATGGGTTAATGACATATTATTTATTATAGTATATGCTATTAAAGAAAAAAACATATGTCTTTCTGGGGACTTCAACCTGCAAAGCCATTAATGTAACCTCCAAGCTATAACATTAGCACATGGTTTTTCTATACTTAGAAGCTCTCACATAGACTGCCATCTGTATGATCATATATCGTGTCTGTGGATAAACCAGTAATATGTAGATCAGCTTTCTGAGCAGATCTCAGTGTGGGGAAGCTATAGACACTGTGTGTATAATACACATATATACAGTAGATATGTAAAATCCAGGATACAGCTCTGTATACAGGGCCCCTTTACTATAGTGCTGCCCATGTACTCTTAATAAAATAAAAAAAGGACTACTTACATCACACACCACTTGAATTTGACTCTGATCTAGAGCTCAATAAAATATAAATTTTATTAATAGCCTATATGGGGTTTTGAACCCATGAACACTGCATGCAAAGCAAGTGTCTTACCACTGAGCTATAGCTTTAGACAAAAAAGGTGGTGATTTTTTTGATCTATGAGATGTAGTATAGCAAAAAACACAGTAAACCTAAGATCCCTTGCGACACTGACAAATGAAGGACGTGACTGAGATATCATCGTCACACATCATTTACATTTACCTCTTATCTAGGGCATAATAAAATATAAACACTTGTTAGAGGCTGAAAGGGGTTTTGAACTCAGAAAGCCTAGACATGGGGCAACAGCATTACCACCGAGCTACCAGCTTGCCTTGTATGACCTTGTATGACCTTGTATGACCTTGTATGACCTTGTGATTTTTGTTCATCTATGTGATGTAGCATACAAAACCACAGTAAAGCTAAAATGTTTTGTGACACTGAGAAGTGAAGGACGTGAGACATCAGCGTCACACATCAGTGTCACACATCATTTAAATTTGCCTCTTATCTAGGGCATATTAAAATGTAAATATTTTTTTGAGGCTGAAAGGAGCTTTGAACTCAGAAAGCCTAGACATGGGGCAACAGCATTACCACTGAGCTACCAGCTTGCCTTGTATGACCTTGTGATTTTTGTTCATCTATGTGATGTAGCATACAAAACCACAGTAAAGCTAAAATGTTTTGTGACACTGAGAAGTGAAGGACGTGAGACATCAGCGTCACACATCATTTAAATTTGCCTCTTATCTAGGGCATAATAAAATGTAAATATTTTTTTGAGGCTGAAAGGAGCTTTGAACTCAGAAAGCCTGGACATGGGGCAACAGCATTACCACTGAGCTACCAGCTTACCTTGTATGAGCTTGGGCTTTTTGTTCATCTATGTGATGTAGCATACAAAACCACAGTAAACCTAAAATCCTTTGTTCCCTTCCTTACCACTGAGCTATCAGCTATGCGCTCATAACACTGTAATGTGTTAGCTTACAGCATTTTAGGCACAGAGCTATAAGCTCAGCAATATACATACTTCGGTTGTGTGATTTAGCATACAAATACATAATATATATCTATAACTCATTCTCACTTTGACCCTGACCTATGAAGAGCATAAGTCAAACTCAGATATGAGAGTCAGGTGTCAGGGTCAGGTGTCAGGGTCAGGTATCAGAGTCAGGTGTCAGGTGTCAGAGTCAGGTGTCAGAGTCAGGTGTCAGAGTCAGGTGTCAGAGTCAGGTGTCAGATGTCAGGTGTCAGGGTCAGGTGTCAGGGTCAGGTGTCAGAGTCAGGTGTCAGGGTCAGGTGTCAGGGTCAGGTGTCAGGGTCAGGTGTCAGGGTCAGGTGTCAGGTGTCAGAGTCAGGTATCAGGGTCAGGTGTCACATTGGCATTATTTTGATACTTGACTATGATATCTGACCATGTCCTAAAATGAACACTGTACTTGCGTCTTATCTCTCACATCTGAACCACGCGTGCATTGGTCTACAATTTACATTAACCTGTGATAATCACACAGTGAGTTTTCTTGACACAAAGGTAATCAAAGACCCAGATGGTAACCTTTCTACTGACCTATTTAGAAAAGAGACAGACAGGAACAGTATCCTCCACTTTACCGGTGCTCACCCACCCTCTCTGAAAAGGGCATTTCCTAAATCCCAGTTTTAAATTATTGTATAATAAATCATTTATATTTTTTGCATAGATGCTTGTACCTTGTTTTACTAATTGCACAATTTAATTAAATAACCATTTGAACTCTTTTTGAGGTGTTATATATATATATATATATATATATATATATATACAGTACAGACCAAAAGTTTGGACACACCTTCTCATTCAAAGAGTTTTCTTTATTTTCATGACTATGAAGGCATCAAAACTATGAATTAACACAAAGTTTTCCCAATTTTTCGGCTGACTGACTGACCTTCATTTCTTAAAGTAATGATGGCCACTCGTTTTTCTTTACTTAGCTGCTTTTTTCTTGCCATAATACAAATTCTAACAGTCTATTCAGTAGGACTATCAGCTGTGTATCCACCTGACTTCTCCTCAACGCCACTGATGGTCCCAACCCCATTTATAAGGCAAGAAATCCCACTTATTAAACCTGACAGGGCACACCTGTGAAGTGAAAACCATTTTAGGGGACTACCTCTTGAAGCTCATCAAGAGAATGCCAAGAGTGAGCAAAGCAGTAATCAAAGCAAAAGGTGGCTACTTTGAAGAACCTAGAATATGACATATTTTCAGTTGTTTCACATTTGTTTGTTATGTATATAATTCCACATGTGTTAATTCATAGTTTTGATGCCTTCAGTGTGAATCTACAATTTTCACAGTCATGAAAATAAAGAAAACTCTTTGAATGAGAAGGTGTGTCCAAACTTTTGGTCTGTACTGTATATATATATATATATATATATATATATATATATGTGTGTGTCCACCTCAAGGATCAATAATCATTTGAAATCTTTTCTTAGATCCTTTCTTTTATATAAAGCCTTTTGCTTTATATCCCCGACATGCTGCAAGCAGCCAAATCTAGAATTTCCTACCTTCTAGATTTAGAACCTCAATCCTACGTCCTTGTCCCTCTCCTTGCGCAGGGGACTCCAGCAGGCTGTTTTGGCGGGTGAACAGCCTGTCATATCCATCCTGCTGCTAGTTCACGTGTGCCCCCAGACTGCTGCTCCGTCCCAATTGACTATAATGGGGGCGGGGGCGAAGTTCCATGCAGTACTTTTAGTCCGGCTGCCTTTCAGCGTGCGCTGCCATGCTGCCATCGGAACTCCGCCCCCGCCCCCACTATAGTCAATGGAGACGGAGCGGCAGTCCAAGGACACACGTGAACTAGCGGCAGGATGGATCCGACAGGCTGTTCACCCGCCAAAACAGCCTGCTGGAGTCCCCTGCCACTAGTGTGAAAATACCCTTACATCTGGTGGCATTAAAGGCAGAGCTTGTTAAAAGCTCACTTGCATCCCTTTCTTCCCAGAATTCTAGAGGAGCCCATCAGTCTCCTCACGCCGAATAAGGCTCTCTCTCCTCAAAGACAGAGAGAGTACCCCAAAAAACCTTATATTTAATCACACTTAGTAAATATTTTCATCACTTAGCCTGTTAAGCCTATTCTCAAATCGTCGATCCATCACATTGCTTTCTTTGAACTCAATAAAACTTTGAGATCAATAAAAATTGACAAAAAAACTATCTCCCAAGAACAATTTTAAAATCCCCAATGCGCATTAAAAAACAAATGTTTTACTCTACCTTCTTATTTCATACTCATTCACATTTTCATTCCTTGCTACAGCATCATATATTCATATATCCGCACACAGCTAGTAGGTACTATAGGTCATCAAAGACAACACCTTTAACATATTCTTAGTGCTAACCACACATCTATTGACACACACTAGCTACAATTCTCATTCATCATATATTTTGTCCAAAACAATCTCTAATGCTATGGACATAGGTCTTTCCTACTCAGACACGCACAGCATTGCAGTAATAAAGGCTTAAACTGTTTATTTAACATTTAACACAAGTGACACTTTGATTTTTCTAGACACATGTGTGCTTTTGTCTTGCTACTGCCAAAGATTGCAGTCCTTGCACTGCACTGAAAAGAACTCATCAGAACCCCCCTCAGCATCACAGGAGCTCTACCTACTCAAATTCTTACAGATTTGGAGTTCTACAACTACAAAAGATCCTTGCTAGATTCTACAACCGTCCACTACAACCCCACTTGTAGTTTGTTACAGATTTGCACGACCAATGCAACAATTAATATTCCGCCTGTAGATTATTACATTCCCGCAAATGCCTGGGATCCCTTTCGGAGTGGTGATACCATTCTACCCTCTCTATATATCACCCTATTAACAAACATAATCATTTGCTCAAATCCTACTTCTGACACTAAATGTTTTATAAAAATAGGCTTATCAGGCTAAGTGATAAAATATTTTCTAAGCATGATTAAATGGTGTTCCTCAATAGAGTGCCAATTAACAGTTTGTTCACAAGGTTATACTCTTTAGTCCCTCCTCCCAAGGATGTCCAGTGTAAAGCACACATTTCTCTGAGATAAGCCCTCAGGAATGAGGCCTTCTCAGTGCAATGGAGGTTGAGTATGTCTAACTATACCTAACTCATGACATTACAAAGAATATAGAAGGTGATATTAAAGGGGACTGAACCAATCAGTTCCTAAGTATGTAAAATACCCTTACAGCACATCTTCTATTGCTAAGAATAGGTCCCTCCTCATCATTAGCATTATCATTTTTATGATTCAGTGACTTTCCTTTTAATCTGCAAACCATCTTTGCTTTCAACAAAGCTGGCCATAACTAGATACTGGAAGACTACTACACTCCGATTCCACAGAAAATAACAGCTATGGTTAATAGCACATGCTCACATGAAAAATGTTGGACTATAAAGATCCTATCCAAATTTGATTAAAGGTGGGAAGCTTGTCTAACCGCCATATCTCGCAGTACCCACACACTAAGTGAAGGTAATGCAACCCTGGAAGTTTTTCCTTACTCTTACTCCTTACTTTGTATTATTATGGTTATTTTTATTTTACATATTTCTTAGTGTATTTTTTTTAACTTAACATTCTGCATGAGGTACAATCAGATTCTTTGGAGATCAAGATCCACTGATTGTTGTCTGTCTCGTAACCGGACTGTCATCTCATATCTAAGAGATAAGTATTGTGATACCAAACTGTATACCTCTATAAGAAAGTTATTTGGATTGTTCTTTGTCATATACTGAAAACTTTAATAAAAACTATTGACAAGCAAATCCAACCCATTTTCTTTGTTTTGAACCCGGTTTTAAGAAAATGAAACGGGTCAGACTACCGTGGCTCATACTGCAGCCTATTGTTTAGAGTATTGGGTTCAAATCCAACCAGTTTGTTTGTTTTCTGACCTCATTAGCTGATGTAACTTTCATTTTTTATAATGCTTTATTCTATATATGAAACTTTGTAATTGCATTATGGCCTGTGGAAGGCGCTGGTTCAGTGCCGAAACGCATGGCCAATAAAGACATAATTCAATACCTTTTGGATCACCTTGAAGTACGTTCTGCCAGCAGCGCCCAAGGATTTTGCCTGTTCTCTCTTTGGACCTGATAATGAGTTGACTGCTGAGAAGTGATCTCCACAGAACAGAACGTGTCAGGATATTTTTAGGCTTAGTGGCCATTGCAAAATCTGCTGAATTTTTGGATTTTTTCTTAAATATAGAAAGTTACAAAAAATTTTAATAGAAATCACCAAAAATCCTAAAACAAATGTCTAATGTAAAAACTGATTTAACCAAGAGATCACTTTTTGATGAGCAAGGACTTTTTTATTTACAATAACACACTGCCGGGCGGAGGCTCCACCCAGCAGTGTGTTCCTTGACATCACCGGCTCTGATGGGCTGGCTTTAGCGCTGCCCTAGCCCTTTTACAGGCTAGGGCAGCTCTAAAGCCCGCTCATCAGTGCCGGTGACTTCACCATGCTCACTGCTAGGCGGAAGCCTTTGCCTGGCAGCCCTAAGGAGAGCTCGGTATGTCACCAGATGTCCTGAAAATGCCTTTGCCCTGGTGATTCAGAGAAGGGCAAATGAGAGCATCGGAGCATAAAATGCTCCAATGCTTTTGTCAGGGGGGCTGCCTGGGTGAAAATAGGGGTATGTCCGGGTTTGACTCTGAAGTCGGACAACCCCTTTAATTATAAAAATGTAGCAACATTTAAAAAAAGGAAAAGAATGTCTTATAACTGCGTGAACATCTTACACTTCTACCCCAATAATGTCTTGTAGATTGTATTATTTAGTTCTACCAATCTTTGAGGGTCATTTATTATCCAGAAATATGCATATTAAGGGTATTTTTGGCGCAGATTGCGACGCAAGGGTCCTTTGCGCCGTAATCTGTGACTTCTCCCTGCTCACGCCAAGTCTAAAAAAGAGGGCGTGACGTGGGCGGGGAAGGGGACGGGCCTGTTTTAGGTGTAGAAAAACACCGGTCTTAGTAAATGACCATCCTTTGTATTTTTTTTATCTTGATTTCAAAGTTAGATATACATTTTACTGTATGCTTGTACCCAAAATATCAATATCATGAATTTTGGAATTGTCCAAAATGAAGCCATCATTGGGCTGGAGGGAAAATCAGATTGTTAGAAGTATATGTTAACAGATTTATTTTTATTTATTTTAAACTAGAACCATATGGTGACTCTATGGTATCCATCTAATGTATATCTCATGATGTAAACACAGCCTTAGGCCTCCTGCACACGACAGTATTTTTTCACGGTCTGCAAAACGGGGTTCCGTTGGTCCATGATCCGTGACCGTTTTTTCGTCCGTGGGTCTTCCTTGATTTTTGGAGGATCCACGGACATGAAAAAAAAAGTCGTTTTGGTGTCCGCCTGGCCATGCGGAGCCAAACGGATCCGTCCTGAATTACAATGCAAGTCAATGGGGACGGATCCGTTTGACGTTGACACAATATGGTGCAATTTCAAACGGATCCGTCCCCCATTGACTTTCAATGTAAAGTCAGGAGTTAATATACCATAGGATCAGAGTTTTCTCCAATCCGATGGTATATTTTAACATGAAGCGTCCCCATCACCATGGGAACGCCTCTATGTTAGAATATACCATCGGATTTGAGTTAGATCGTGAAACTCAGATCCGACAGTATATTCTAACACAGAGGCGTTCCCATGGTGAGAACTGTGTACATGACTGCCCCCTGCTGCCTGGCAGCACCCGATCTCTTACAAGGGGCTGTGATCCGCACAATTAACCCCTCAGGTGCTGCACCTGAAGGGGTTAATTGTGCATATCATAGCCCCCTATAAGAGATCAGGGGCTGCCCGGCAGCAGGGGGCAGACCCCCCTCCCTCCCCAGTTTTAATTTCATTGGTGGCCAGTGCGGCAACCCCCCGCCCCCCCTCCCTCTATTGTATTATTTTCATTGGTGGCACAGTGTGCGGCCCCCCCCGCCCCCCGTCCCTCTATTGTATTATTTTCATTGGTGGCACAGTGTGCGGCCCCCCCCTCCCTCCCTCTATTGTATTATCATTGGTGGCCAGTGTGCGCCCCCCCGGCCCCCCCTCTATTGTATTAATATCATTGGTGGCCAGTGTGCGGCCTCCCCTCTCCCCCCCATCATTGGTGGCAGCGGAGAGTTAGAAGCATCATACTTACCTGCTGCGATGTCTGTGACCGGCCGAGAGCTCCTCCTACTGGTAAGTGACAGACAATTAAGCAATGCGCCGCACAGACCTGTCACTTACCAGTAGGAGGAGCTCCCGGCCGGTCACAGACATCGCAGCAGGTAAGTATGATGCTTCTAACTCTCCGCTGCCACCAATGATCAGGGGGGGGAGAGGGGAGGCCGCACACTGGCCACCAATGATATTAATACAATAGAGGGGGGGCGCACACTGGCCACCAATTATAATACAATAGAGGGAGGGGAGGCGGGGGGGCCGCACACTGAGCCACCAATGAAAATAATACAAAAGCGGGAGGGGGGTGGGGGGGCGCACACTGTGCCACCAATGAAAATAATACAATAGAGGGGGGGGCGGGGGGGCCGCACTGGCCACCATTGAAATTAAAACTGGGGAGGGAGGGGGGTCTGCCCCCTGCTGCCTGGCAGCCCCTGATCTCTTATAGGGGGCTATGCTATGCACAATTAACTCCTTCAGGTGCAGCACCTGAGGGGTTAATTGTGCGGATCACAGCCCCCTGTAAGAGATCGGGTGCTGCCAGGCAGCAGGGGGCAGTCATGTACACAGTTCTCAGTATATTCTAACTAGAAGCGTCCCCATCACTATGAGAACGCCTCTGTGTTAGAATATACTGTCGGATTTGAGTTTTCACGAAGTGAAAACTCAGCTCTGAAAAAGCTTTCATACAGACGGATCTTCGGATCCGTCTGTATGAAAGTAACCTACGGCCACGGATCACGGACGCGGATGCCAATCTTGTGTGCATCCGTGTTCTTTCACGGACCCATTGACTTGAATGGGTCCGTGAACCGTTGTCCGTCAAAAAAATAGGACAGGTCCTATTTTTTTGACGGACAGGAAACACGGATCACGGATGCGGCTGCAAAACGGGGATTTTCCTATTTTTCCACGGACCCATTGAAAGTCAATGGGTCCGCGAAAAAAAACAGAAAATGGCACAACGGCCACGGGTGCACACAACGGTCGTGTGCAGGAGGCCTTAGAGTATACTCCTTTAGCCCCTTCTTGGACAAGTTGGACAATATAATGGCACCATACAATGTAGTAGGAAGCTGGGGGGAAAAAATACCTAAAAGGAATGGAATTGAAGAAAAAAACATAATTTCACCACAGTTTTGTGGGTTTTATTTTTACAGCATTCCCTATGCAGCAAAACTGACCTGTAAACCTCATTCTCCGGGTCAAGACAATTTCTGCCTTAAAAATGAAAAACTAATAAACATTGAATTTGTTTCTTTTCATTGCCACATTCTGACCCTAATTGGAATGCAGTGATACTAATGATGTTTTTTTTTCTCTTATTTTTCAAAATGGGGGTCATTAGAATTTTTTAGTTTGAAAAACTTTTTTACACAAATTTTTTTGTCCTGCTCAGAGACTTTAATGTGATCATCTGATCACTTCTCCCATAGACGGCGATCATAATCTACCATTGCAGCCTATGGGAGTGTGTTCCTTTGGAGCCACAGACAGGGCTCCATAGGAACTTGGCTGCAAGATGCCTAAGAGTCTTCAGAAGGCCACAGGCTGCCATAGCAAGTGAACTGCTTTGATCTCCTTGCTGAGGAGCCGTTAAGGTCTGGAAAATAACCGCTTAAAATATCTGAGGGGTTAAGTCTGTGGTCAGCATTACTACCATGGACTCTGCTACCAATGTGTCTGCTGCTTAAAACAGAAATCACCCGGTGGCTGTGGCGCCTGTTTAGCTCCTGACAGGGTGCCATCTTTAAAGACCCAACATTGGGCATACATGTCGGTCAATGTCGGGAATAGGTTGAACAGAGCCAGTGCAGTTTCTAGGTAAAATTTCTCTCAGGGCGAGTGTCAAAAAAACTCCCCCTCCCCCCCCCCCCCCCCCCTCAAAACTGCTCGATGAAATAAGTGTCTCCCCATTGTAAAAAATGTGGAACCACATTGCACGGACGGTCACAGTGACCCACAGACTCAGGCTCTCACTCACAGCAGGCTTCTTTCTCAGCACTGCTCCGGGCGGGCGGTAACAGGCAGGCGGTGCGGGCGGCGGCGCTCACCGCACTTACTGTATGTCACGCGGCGCGTGACGTACAGTGAGTGAGCGCCGCCGCCCGCACTGCCTGCCTGTGGGGGGACATTATTTTTAATAAGGATCACTATGGACATTATTTAGAATGGAGGCTGCTGTGCGTGTCATTATAACTGTATAATGTCTGATAGGCCTAGTCCTGAGTTATATTACCCTGCCCTGTATAATAATGTACCCTGATACCCCTTAGTTATATTACCCCAGCCGGGTAATATAACTAAGGGGTATCAGGGATGGGTACATTATTATACAGGGCATGGGCAGGGTGATATAACTCAGCTCAGGACTAGGCCTATCAGACATTATACAGTTATAATGACACCCACAGCAGCCTCCATTCTAAATAATGTCCATACTGATCCTTATTAAACTTAATGTCCCCCACAGTGACAGTGGCCCCCATTTTCATGTCTCCCACAGTGACAGTGGCCCCCATTTTCATGTCTCCCACAGTGACAGTGGCCCCCATTTTCATGTCTCCCACAGTGACAGTGGCCCCCATTTTCATGTCTCCCACAGTTCTCCCCCCCATTGTAATTAATGTCCCCCCCATTGTAATTAATGTGCCGCCCGCACTGTCTGAAGAGTGAGAGGACTCGGCACTCGGGCACAGGTCAGGCGAGATGTCAGAGGGAGGCAGGGCCGGTGCGAGGATTTTTGCCGCCCTAGGCAAGATAAAAATTGCCGCCCCCCCCCCCTTATCAGACATTACATATGTTCCACCCCTTTCTCAGCTTTTAAATTAAAATAACTGCTATGCTTCCCTTACGGTTAATCCAGCTTCTTGTAGCTGTCTTTTTGCGGAATGGAATTGCGGACCCATACATTTCTATGGGGCCGCAATTCCGATCCTGAAAAAAATAGAACATGTCCTATTCTTGTCCACAATAGCGGACAAGAATAGGCATATTCTCTTAGTGCCGGCAATGTGCGGTCCGCAAAATGCGGAACGCACATTGCCGCTGTCCGTGTTTTGTGGATCCGCAAAACATATACGGACGTGTGAATGGACCCTAAATGTGAGGTAAATTTAATTTAATAACTATACAATTACATAATAAACATATTGCATTGTCTACTTACCATCCAGGACAATAAGATGATCTGGTCTCTGGCTGCAGTCTGGCTCTGGGGACTCCCTTGTCACTCTCTTCTACCCCCCCCCCCCCTTGTCACTCATTAACATTTTCCCCCCCTTGTCACTCATTTCCATCCCCCCCCTTGTCACTCTCTTCTACCCCCCCCTTGTCACTCATTAACATTTTCCCCCCCTTGTCACTCATTTCCATTCCCCCCCCCTTGTCACTCATTTCCATCCCCCCCCTTGTCACTCATTTCCATTCCCCCCCCTTGTCACTCATTTCCATCCCCCCCCTTGTCATTCATTTCCATCCCCCCCCTTGTCATTCATTTCCATTCCCCCCCCTTGTCACTCATTTCCATCCCCCCCCTTGTCATTCATTTCCATCCCCCCCCTTGTCATTCATTTCCATTCCCCCCCCCCCCTTGTCACTCATTTCCATCCCCCCCTTGTCATTCATTTCCATTCCCCCCCCCTTGTCATTCATTTCCATCCCCCCCCTTGTCACTCATTTCCATCCCCCCCCTTGTCACTCATTTCCACCCCCCCCCCCTTGTCATTCATTTCCATTCCCCCCCCCTTGTCATTCATTTCCATTCCTCCCCCCCCCCTTGTCACTCATTTCCATTCCCCCCCCCGTCACTAATTTCCATTCTCTCCCCCCCTGTCACTAATTTCCATTCCCCCCCCCGTCACTAATTTCCATTCTCCCCCCCCCTGTCACTAATCTCCATTCTCCCCCCCCCCCCCCGTCACTAATTTCCATTCTCCCCCCCCCCCCTGTCACTAATTTCCATTCTCCCCCCCCCTGTCACTAATTTCCATTCTCCCCCCTGTCACTAATTTCCATTCCCCCCCCCCCTGTCACTAATTTCCATTCTCCCCCCCCGTCACTAATTTCCATTCTCCCCCCCCCTGTCACTAATTTCCATTCTCCCCCCCCCCCCCCCCGCCTGTCACTAATTTCCATTCTCCCCCCCCCCCGTCACTAATTTCCATTCTCCCCCCTGTCACTAATTTCCATTCTATTGTCACCTCTAGTGTAGCGTGGCCGAGCTCTAGTCGGTCCGCGGTACAGGAGCATTTGTTTCCTGTACCCGGCCGGACTGAAAGGAAGTGCACACTAAGTGAGCACTTCCTGTCAGTCCGGCCGGGTACAGGAAACAGAAGCTCCAGTACCGCGGACCGACCAGAGCTCGGCCACGCTACATTAACATGAGCACAGAGCAGAGACAGCAGGCAGGAGATTCTTTAGAGGAGCGGCAAGCGCTTAGCCGCTCAGGAGGCGCAGCATGACGGGCGCCGCCGGCCGGCAATTATATATAACCAATTTTTATTTTTTATTTTTTTACACCACACAGGGCGCCCCTGCCGGCGCCCCCCTTCTGACAGCACCCCGGGCGGCCGCCCGTCCCGCCCGCCCCTAGAAACGGCCCTGAACAGAGCGTGTCACCAGGAAATTCACTGTTACACCAGCCACACTGCCTTGTAAGGATAGATCAGCTGAATCTAATATCTTCACTTAGAAGCTTCATCCTGGAGAAAAAGTACTTTTTAATACATATGTAAATGAGCCATTAAGTGCACCAAGGGCTGGTCGGAGCCACTCTATGCACCCTTGCTCTTCCTGCTTCATTTGCCAATCTCTTCATCTCTTTCACCAGGGCCAAGTAAGATGGTGAAGTAGGAACCTGGCCCTGTCCATCAAGAAGGAAGGAGCTGGGGTAAATTGTAACTACAGCACCTGAACAGTTATTTTCCAGGAGTGTTGAACTCCAAGGGTCTGAACAGCTTCCTGCGCTGAGATAGAAGGAGCCAATTTGTTGATATGGCAGTCTTGGGCCTTCTGAAGGTCATCGTGAAGTCCCTATCAAGCCCTGACTCTGGTGACAAACTCCTTTTAAGTAAGAAACAAAATAATAAAATATCGCCATTGGCGTAGGTTTTGTCAGATCTTTAATAGCCATGAGAAAGGACATTACATCACTGGATTTCATACCCACAGCTGCATATTCTTAATAAACGGAAAAAAGTACACATCACACTAAATAACATGAGGCCATCTGATATGTGGTAAAGAAAATTAGACGAAAGATAAATTATTTCAATATTTTTCAATTATTGTACCTATGTGAATTTGATGAATAAAGAATATTGAAAAGACAGTAAAAAGAACAATTGTATAATTATCCTGTGACAAGTATCTGATACTAAACAAAGCCACACTTATAGGATGAGGTCATGACTTAAAGTTCTTGAAAATTAAATTTAGAAATTATTAGAAAATAATTACAAATCTCAAGTGACGCAAAAACATGACATTATAATTAATGCTCTGGGAATTTGTCGGAATCAATTTGTACATTACAGATCCTCACATCTCCTGGGAATATGAAGCTCTAGGTTGGTCTATATTAGTAAAGCCATAGTAAGTCAACAATTATTCCACAAGATCAACGTGATCCCTGCAGGTGACATGTCTGCTGACCTCTTGTGTCCACAGGCTCTTTTGATTATTAACCCAGTGGCCCTCTGACCCTGGATTTTGACCAGAGCAATGAAGAATTTGACCAAAGACACTGAGTTTATTCTTATCGGCCTCTCAGTTCATCCACACAACCTACATTTTCTCTTTGTTGTCTTCTTCATCATATATGTCTTGACCGTCATCATCAACTTCCTAATCATTGCCTTTGTCTTCACTGACTCCCAGCTTCACACTCCAATGTACTTCTTTCTTGGAAACTTGGCCTTTATAGACATCTTCTACTCATCGGTGACAGGTCCAAGAATGCTTCACGACCTGCTCACCCAGAATCACTCGATGTCTCTGCCAGCCTGCACAACCCAAGTCTTCTTCTTCATTTTCTTGGCCAGTGCAGAACTCTTCTTGCTCTCTGCTATGTCCTATGACAGATATATTGCCATCTGCCACCCTCTGCACTACTCTCAGATCATGTCCTGGACGGTTTGTACACAGATGGCCTCTGGGGTTTGGGTTCTTGGGTTTTTCTATTCACTGGTCCACACTTTATTCTCACTCAGATTGACCTTCTGTGGTCCAAACACCATCCACAACTTCTTCTGTGACCTTCCTCATTTATTCCAGAACTCTTGCACTGATACTTTTATTAACATTTTAGTCATATTAATTGTAGGTGGAAGCCTTGGAATTGGGGCCTTCTCCATCACAATTGTCCCATATACTCACATCTTCAGCACCATTCTCAAGATCAAGACAAAACATGGAAAGCTTAAAGCCTTCTCAACCTGCACCTCTCATCTTACCGTGGTGTTTATTTTCTATGGGTCCATAATTTTTATCTATTTTGTGCCCACCACGAGTAATCTCTTTACTGTTAACAGGGTGGTGTCCGTGACATATGCCCTCATTAACCCTTTACTTAACCCCCTGATATACAGCATTAGGAACAAAGACCTCAAGGGAGCTGTCAAGAGAACCATCCATCACATGAATTGGAAAAACTGACCATCCATGATGTTATCAGAATATCAACTTTAACTGTTGTGTTCCTATAAGACACCGAGAAGGTTTTCAGACAAGACATATGCATGTGTGGCACCAGGGCACTGGCAGATGCACCATATTGGAAGGCCTGTAAAGACAGTGAGGCCAAGTTTAGAGTGGAATCATTCTACATGGTCATTAGAAACCTGCCCATAGCTCCATATATCTGCGCAAGGCAAGGAAAGCTGCCAAAGATGAAATAGTACCGAATTCTCCAGGTTTAGGATAGAGGTATGAAGGCTGAAGACAGGAAGGACCCTCGTCTCCCAATATTAAATATATAAGTTGCCAATATGATGATAAAGAGAAGGCAAGGAAGTTGAATAAGGACAAATGAGCCAAAGATCCTCTATTTTACAAGAAAGAACCAACAGATACTTTATTGCTGTGTATGTCTTTCCTCCTATTGATGGTATTTTATAATGCTGGTGGTAGTAGTCATATATCAAAACCTTGAGCTCTGTATTACAGATGGGAACTTAAACTCTTCAGTAGGAGACTTAATAAAAAATGATTCAATTGGTGAGGTGCAAACTTTGTTTAAACCCTCTTTATTTACACAAATGATGAGCTGCGGTAAATCTAAACCCAGCACCTCCCTGCAACTTTTCCTAGAAAACTCATAATTTCCCCTTACTAATGGTCTTTTTTTTTTTGCCCTTTTTGTTACATTGTTTAATATCCTTGGGTCTTACATAAAAAGTATTTACTAAAAGAACATTTTACATGCAATTATTTAACCACAATAAAACTGCAACAATCATTTGTTCATATGTGCACAATGATAATAATGTCTTTAAAACAACAGAGAAAAAGCTCATTCCGCATAATCGCATTTATTCCCATATCCACAGAGGCGCTGGGGGTGCTTGCACATTCAATTCCAAATGAAAATATGAACTAAATATCAATTTTTAAACTGAAAATGAATTAAAAGGAATAATACTGTAGGCTGTTAAAAAAAAAAATGGAATATTTTCACTATAAACTGAAATTTGTTTGCAGATTTCACTTTTCTGTTAACCACTTCCCATCTGGGCCATTTGCCCCCTTACTGACCAGGCCAAATTTTGCAAAACTGACATATCTCACTTTATGTGGTAATAACTTTGGAACGCCTTTATTTATCCAAGTCATTCAGAGATTGTTTTCTCGTGACACATTGTACTTCATGATAATCATAAATTTGAGTCAAAATATTTCACCTTTATTTATGAAAAAATCCCAAATTTACCCAAAAATTTGAAAAATTCGCAATTTTCTAAATTTCTATTTCTCTGCTTTTAAAACAGAAAGTGATACCTCTTAAAATATTTATTATTTAACATTCCCCATATGTCTACTTTATGTTGGCATCATTTTGGAAATGTCATTTTATTTTTTTAGGACGTTAGAAGGCTTAGAAGTTTAGAAGCAATTCTTCAAATTTATAAGAAAATTGCCAAAACCCACTTTATAAGGACCAGTTCAGGTCTGAAGTCACTTTGTGGGGCCTACATAGTGGATACCCCAATAAATGACCCCATTGTAGAAACTACACCCCTCAAGGTATTCAAAACCGATTTTACAAACTTTGTTAACCCTTTAGGCGTTCCACAAGAATTAAAGGAAAATGGAGATCAAATTTTTAAATTTCACTTTTTTGGCAGATTTTCCATTTGAATCAATTTTTTTCTTTAACACATCGATGGTTAACAGCCAAACAAAACTCAATATTTATTACCCAGATTCTGCGGTTTACAGAAACACCCCACATGTGGTCATAAACTGCTGTATGGGCAGACGGCAGGGCGCAGAAGAAAAGGAACTCCACATGGTTTTTAGATGCCATGTCCCATTTGAAGCCCCCTGATGCACCCTTACAGTAGAAACTCCCAAGAAGTGACCCCATTTTGGAAACTAGGGGATAAGGTGCCAGTTTTATTAGTACTATTTTTGGGTACATATGATTTTTTGATCATTCATTATAACACTTTATGGGGCAAGGTGACCAAAAAATTGGTTGTTTTAGCACAGTTTCTATTTATTTATTTTTACAGCGTTCACCTGAGGGGTTCAGTCAAGTGACATTTTTATAGAGCAGATCGTTACGGACGTGCCGATACCTAATATGTATACTTTTTCTCATTTATTAAAGTTTTACACAATAATAGCATTTTTGAAACAAAAAAATTATGTTTTAATGTGTCCATGTTCTGAGAGCTATAGTTTTTTTATTTTTTGAGAGATTTTCTTATGTAGGGGCTCATTTTTTGCGGGAAGAGGTGACGGTTTTATTGGTACTATTTTGTGGGACATACGCGTTTTTGATCACTTGGTGTTGCACCTTTTGTGATGCAAGGTGACAAAAATTGCTTGTTTTGACACAGTTTTTTTTTTTGTTTTTTTTTACGGTGTTCACCCGAGGGGTTAGGTCATGTGATATTTTTATAGAGCTGGTTTTTACGGACGCGGCAATACCTAATATGTATACTTTTTTTTATTTTTTCTATTTTTAACCTTTTTTTTCATTCCTTACTTGGGGACTTTTTTTTTTTTACATGTGAAACTTTTTTTTATTTTTTTATTTTCAACCTTTTATTTTTTATTTTTTTTATTTTACACTTTTCGTCCCCCATAAGGTCATACAAGACCTCTGGGGGACATTTGCTTCACTTTTTTTTTTTTTTTTCACTGTTGATTTCTCCTGTAACTGGGGCTGACATAGTAGCCCCAGTTACAGGACAAATACACCCCTATAGAGGCTGTGCAGCAGCAATCCAGCGCTGTACAGCCTCAGAGCAGGGCTGATCGAGGTCTCTGAGAGACCTCACACAGCTCCTGCACTCTCCGGTCACGGCGGTCACATGACCGCCGGGCCGGAACAGGAAGCGCACAGCAGCGATCTAGAAGGCAGGGACACCTGGGCACTGTCCCTGCCTTGTCTTAGGGTTGCCCTGCTGTCACTGACAGCGGGCAACCCGATCAGCAGCTGCACGATTAGCGTGCAGCTGCTATTTCTGAAAGGACGTTTTAAAACGTGCTTTCAGAAATAGACGTCCACCCATAGGACGTTTATATCCTATGGGCGGACGTGAAGCGGTTAATGACTGAACTGATATTTAGCAGTAGAACCTTTATTTCTGACAACTGCTTTCCATTGGTGCGGCATCTGACACCTGCCAACAGATATTCCAGCCCAAGCCGACTGGACTACATTCCACACTTCACAGCATTTTTTATGTCGCTCCACAAATTCTCATTTGGATTGAAGTCTGGGAATTGGGCGGCCACTTCATGACATTGGTCTGGAGGCAGGACATTGCCCGCTTGTTGGTGTGTTTGGGGTCGTTGTCCTGCTGAAGCACTCATTTGAAGGGCATTTCTTTTTCAGCATAAAGCAACATGACCTCTTCCAGTATATATATATTCATGGTGCGTGGTATGCGATAAATGGGCCAACTCCAGAATTTGAGAACCATCCCTAAACCATTCTGCTTGCACCTCCATATCTTCCAGTCTTCAGTGTCCTGTGGCTTGGATTCAGTGTTTATGGGTCATCTCACAAGCAGTCTGTGTCCTTTAGACCCAATAAGAACAGCCCTGCTCTCCTCTGTCCGTAGAACGTTCAGACACTTTTCTTTAGACTGCTCAATGTGTTTTTTTGGCAAACTGTAACCTTTTAAACAGGTCTTTTTCTCAGCAGTGATACTTTACCGGGGTTTCTAGCAAATCGTTTGGCTTCACGTCAGCGTCTTCTAATTGCTGCAGGACTCACAGATGACTGAAGATCTTCTTTGATCACTGGAGGCTTGTTTGCCGTTCTTGTTGTTCTATGATGTACACGGACGGCGGTATTTCTTTTCCTACCACGTGTTTCGGGTGTTGTTTGCCATTTTAAAGCTTTGGAGATTATTTTAGCTGAGCAGCCAATTATATTCTGCACTTTATATGTTTCCCCCTCTCCAATCAACTTCTTTACCAAAGTTCTCACTTCTTCTGTAAAATGTCTGGAGCGACCCATTTTACTCACTGAGCGCAGGCTAAAACCAGCAGGTCCAACATCCGCCGCCCTCCTTCTTTAAGGGCCATTCTGTTTCTTCACAGAATTAATGACTCCAGTAATTGACCTTCACACTGCTATTAATCTGAACACCCCCTTTCATTAAACTAGTCAATTCCACCCAATTAGCATCGTGTTTGTCATGACTGATTCTGTTGGTTGCCTATTACTCAGCTACACCTGTGTTACACCTGCTGTTATTCCGCACATCACTGTATATTCCAACAAGACAAATTTCAGCATGCGAAGGATTAAACGTTTTGAGGATTTATTTAGACTCTAAAATTCCTCATGAAAATGCAAGTATTGTTTACGTGTTTCAGGTGCATGTGGTACCCAAAGTAGCTAATAGTACCATGTATACCTGAAAACTTTTGATCCTCCAGTTACTGGAGTCTCTTGGTTCTTGGTAAAATAATACTGCTCCTATGTACAAGAATATAACTACTATAATACTGCTCCTACAGTACAGACCAAAAGTTTGGACACACCTTCTCATTCAAAGAGTTTTCTTTATTTTCATGACTATGAAAATTGTAGATTCACACTGAAGGCATCAAAACTATGAATTAACACATGTGGAATTATATTCATAACAAACAAGTGTGAAACAACTGAAAATATGTCATATTCTAGGTTCTTCAAAGTAGCCACCTTTTGCTTTGATTACTGCTTTGCACACTCTTGGCATTCTCTTGATGAGCTTCAAGAGGTAGTCCCCTGAAATGGTTTTCCTTCACAGGTGTGCCCTGTCAGGTTTAATAAGTGGGATTTCTTGCCTTATAACTGGGGTTGGGACCATCAGTTGCGTTGAGGAGAAGTCAGGTGGATACACAGCTGATAGTCCTACTGAATAGACTGTTAGAATTTGTATTATGGCAAGAAAAAAGCAGCTAAGTAAAGAAAAACGAGTGGCCATCATTACTTTAAGAAATGAAGGTCAGTCAGTCAGCCGAAAAATTGGGAAAACTTTGAAAGTAAGGGCTATTTGACCATGAAGGAGAGTGATGGGGTGCTGCGCCAGATGACCTGGCCTCCACAGTCACCGGACCTGAACCCAATGGAGATGGTTTGGGGTGAGCTGGACCGCAGAGTGAAGGCAAAAGGGCCAACAAGTGCTAAGCATCTCTGGGAACTCCTTCAAGACTGTTGGAAGACCATTTCAGGGGACTACCTCTTGAAGCTCATCAAGAGAATGCCAAGAGTGTGCAAAGCAGTAATCAAAGCAAAAGGTGGCTACTTTGAAGAACCTAGAATATGACATATTTTCAGTTGTTTCACACTTGTTTGTTATGTATATAATTCCACATGTGTTAATTCATAGTTTTGATGCCTTCATAGTCATGAAAATAAAGAAAACTCTTTGAATGAGAAGGTGTGTCCAAACTTTTGGTCTGTACTGTATATACAAGAATATAACTACTATAATACTGCTCCTATGTATAAGAATATAACTACTATAATACTGCCTCCTATGGACAAGAATATAACTACTATAATACTGCCTCCTATGTACAAGAATATAACTACTATAATACTGCCCCTATGTACAAGAATATAACTACTATAATACTGCTCTTATGTACAAGAATATACCTACTATAATACTGCCTCCTATGTACAAGAATATAACTACTATAATACTGCTCCTATGTACAAGAATATAACTACTATAATACTGCTCCTATGTACAAGAATATAACTACTATAATACTGCTCCTATATACAAGAATATAACTACTATAATACTGCTCCTATGTACAATAATATAACTACTATAATACTGCCTCCTATGTACAAGAAAATAACTACTATAATACTGCCTCCTATGTACAAGAATATAACTACTATAATACTGCTCCTATGTACAAGAATATAACTACTATGGGGGGCGGAGCCTGACTGAGCTGCTGAATGGCTGCGTTTGTCTGAGCTCTTCCAGCACGTCGGCAATTACCCTCTATAATCTGCTCCCAGACTGTCTTAATATGGGAAAAACTGGGAAGGAAAAACCCAGGGAAGCTACTGACTCATCCCAGAATCGCTCCAGGCAACTGGAGATGGAGAAATTCCTGAAAAAGACTCCGAAATATGCCACCCCGTCTAGGCCCAAGATGGCGCCGAGCCAAGCGCATGACTTCGATGCAGGAGACCTAACAGACACGGGCAGCTGCTCCGACATCTCTGAGGTGAGGACCGGCGACCCATCGATCTCCACCTCGATCTTCAGAGAGATCCTCGATATTGCTCTGTGTCCCCTGAAATAGGATTTGTCAGATATCAAAGAGGACTTACGCCATATGAGCCACAGAGTCTTGGCGCTAGAAAGCAGCCAAGGAGAAATGCTTCAGTTTCAAGAAAAATCGAGCCAGGCCCTCACGGCGCATCGAGACCTCCTGAACGAAGCTCTCCTCCGGATTGAAGACCAAGAGAACCGGAGCCGCCGGAAGAACATACGGATCCGGGGCTTACCGGAGACCATAGCGGCAGAGGCGCTGCCAGCGATGGCGCAACAGCTGTTCGGCTCACTGTTAGGCCCTGACCGAGCCGCCGTAGTTGTGGAAAGAATCCACAGAGCGTTACGCCCTAAACTCAAGCCCTCAGAGCCCCCTCGGGATGTCATATGCTGGTTACTGAGCTACGTCGATACAGCTGAAATTCTGAAGAAATGCAGAGAGGCCGAGTCGCTAATGTATGAAAACACGGCCGTACAGCTATTCCAGGACATCGCTCCTTCAACCTTGGCTAAGCGGCGCCTCCTGAAACCGCTACTGGAGGCTCTCAGAGCGTCAGCTACTCATTTTCACTGGCTCTTCCCTTTTGGGCTTGCGGTCACCAAAAATGGCCGGCAGATTACGATCCCCTCAAGAGCTACAATCAGCGTGGATTCTCCTAGATATCCCGCCATTAGATCTCCCATCCTGGATGCCTGCAGACCAGGGAGACCTACCTCCACTCCCTCCTAAATCCTCTCAATGGCAGACAGTGACCAGAGGGAAAGCAGATCGCCGAGGAAGAAACCGCCAGTCCAGGCTTCTAACCTGAGGCCCCGCACACCACCTGGGTCCGGCCCTTCTGGAAGGCCCAATATAACTATGGCAAGTGACACTCTAAACGCTTTCTCACCTACCTGATTTATTATCCGGACTATAGGTAGCCTCCGGGACACTTCAATACTCTGTCGGTACCCTTTGTTGCTGTCACCTGACCTTATAGAGTCTTAGGAGTCTAGCAGTATTTTCACCCTGTCGCCTCACTTTATACCTCTCCACCTTGTTACCGTATATACCCTATATACCTCTTCTCATAGTTTGTAATAATGTTGTAATAATCTTATTATTACCATGCTTAAAAATCCTTTATATGCTTCCTTAACCTACCTTCTCCCCCTTTTTCTTCAGGAGACGCACTTCAAAATGGGTAAGATCCTCAATCTTTCTTCCACGCGTTTCTCACACTGGTTCCATAGCACATATTCATCAGCCATTAGGGGAGTCAGTGTCGCCATCCATAGACAGCTCCCTTTCAAACACTTAGCTACGACCATTGATCCTGAGGGGCGATACCTTTTTGTCAAGGGGGTCCTCGCGGATCAACTGGTAACTTTTGCTAACATTTATGCCCCAAAAAGAGGTCAGATTCCCTGGCTCATCCAGACTCTGACTTTGCTTTCCTCATTCCAAGAAGGCATGACAATTCTGAGCAGGGACTTCAATGCTGCCCTAGAGCCAGCCTTGGATTCCTCAACCAAATGCTCAGCAATATCCCACAAGCTGTTAAGGCGGCTAAAAATACACCTGAAGCGACTGGGAGTTGTTGATGTTTGGCGCTCACTGAATCCTCGAGAAAGAGACTTCACCTTCTACTCACATGCTGAGTCCTCATACCAGAGACTAGATTATCTCTATCTATCATCCACTCACATTCAAAAAGCCTCTAAAGCCTCCATAGGGAACATCACCCTCTCAGACCACTCCCCGATTTTGCTCCATATAACTATTATAGATACCCCTAGCAGAGAACGAACATGGCGCCTTAATGAGAAGCTCTTAGCGGATAGTGCTCACAAAGTGAAGCTAACTTCCTTACTAGATGAGTTCTTCACTATCAACAATGCAGGCCCCTCACCCCACCACCCTATCCATTGTATGGGAAGCCCATAAATCCAAGATCAGAGGAGATCTAATAGCTATAGGTGCTTACGTCAAGAAAAAGCGTACCCTAGCAGTCAATGCACTTCTTTCTCAGATTTCAAAGTTAGAATTAGCACACAAGAGACATCAAGCACTAGCCACAGCCAACGCCTTATCTGATGCCCGAACCAACATAAAAAACCTGCTGAATGTCACATCGGCCAAATTGCTTTTAAGGTCCAAATTTCGGGCTTATGCTCATGGAAATGGTGGTAACAAACTAATGTCCGCTATGGCCAAAAAACAGCAGGCCTTATCACATGTCTCAAGTATAAAAGCCATTTCAGGTAATCACCTTAATCCACCCCAGAGATAGCCAAGGCGTTTTGTGATTTCTATGCTCAATTGTACAATTTATCTTCTCCTAGCCAATTGTCTACCCCAGATATAAAATTGGCGACAGACACATTCCTAAACAGTCTGTCATTGCCAGCTGTCGCTCTCGACAAGGGCACGATCATGACAGCTCCAGTAACCGAGGCAGAAGCACTCAAGGTCTTGGCCACCATCCCCCTAGGTAAAAGCCACGGCCCAGATGGATTCCCAATTCTACACTACAAGACCTTCAAAGATAGCCTGATTCCCCACTTTACAGCCCTATGCAACCATCTCTTTACAGGGGGCTCCCTGCCACCACAGGCATTGGAAGCCCACATCACCATCATCCATAAATCGGGCAAAGACCCCACCTCCTGTGATAGCTATCACCCAATTTCCCTCCTGAACACCGATGTCAAGTGGTGGGAAAAGATCCTAGCAATGCGACTCCAAGAAGTCCTTCCAGATATTATAGATGGGGAGCAGGTTGGCTTTGTCCATGGCAGACAGGGCAATGAAAACACGAAGCATCTCCTACATCTCCTCAACTGGTCCAAATCCATGCCCCTGGTGCTATTGAGCACAGATGCTGAAAAGGCCTTTGACCGGGTGAGCTGGAGCTTTATGTCTCCAGCCATGGCAAAATTCGGCCTGCCAGCACAATTTATTAGTGCAGTTCTGACGCTTTATTCAGCCCCCTCTGCCAAAGTCAAAGTCAACGGCTCCCTTTCTCCCTCCTTCGCCATCTCAAATGGGACCAGGCAGGGTTTCCCCGTCTCCAGCACTCTTTGTGATTGTGATGGAAACACTCCTATGCTACATACACCAAGACACTGAGATCCAGGGACTCTCCATAGGTAACCAGACCCACATCACTGCGGATGACTTACTAATAATGACTTCCAACCCCATGACCTCCCTCCCCAAACTGCTCAACATATTTGAGGAGTTTGGAGGAATATCCAACTTTAAAATCAACTATAGTAAATCTCAGGCCCTGAATGTCACCTGCCCCCCAGATGTGGTCAGAACACTGAAGCATTCAGCTCCATTCGCTTGGGCGTCTCGCTCTTTTCAATATCTGGGGATCCACATATCAGCTAATCTAAACGAACTGTTTAGTTTAAACTACCTCCCGTTACTCAAAGAGACTAAGCAGCATCTACAGACATTAAAACTACCCTTTATATCTTGGTGTAATGGATCTCCTGGCACCCCGACCGGGTACCTCAGTTTATGGATGCTCTGAGTGCTTCCCGAGGACTCCAAGCACTCCACTCCACACTGTAACCACCACAGGAACCAGGAACAGGAACCGCTTGGTTGGGGTCTCACCGTCCTCCACCCATGCTGGACCCAAAACCGGGTTTCCGCTTCCAGTGGGTGAACCTCTCCTAAATCCAGAGGGCAGGAACAGCTCTTACAAGAGCTAGTAGTTATAGCCAGGGGAGTATAGCAAATCTTCAGCGTATAGCAATCCCCAGTGTCGATCAGTTACCCAAACACCAGCCTCAACGTGATGAAGGGTAAAACAGGAACTCCCTTTATTGAAGATCAACTCAGTATATATACAGTTCAAGAAGTCTAACAACATAACGCAATCAACCATGAACAACATGCAAACAGACATCTTCACCCCCTCCATAATGAATGAATATGGAGGGAGGAGACACATATGATGGGATTATCTCATGAGTGTATCATATGGTGATCTACTCATCTAGGAGTCGGCTGCTCCTATAATCAGCTACTTAATCCCCATCACTAACACAATCAGTGGAAGTCTCAGTGCAGAGTTAACCCTTTTTGTGTTGCTGAATCCACACCATGCCTATTTAATGGGCAATAGGAAATATGTGGCATATAAATTCCACACATAAATCAGGGTTCATTGTTCCTTGTAACCCCAAAAGGTCTAAGGGGGTCTCCATAGTTCTGGGTCCATAGTCTGTAGGAAGGAGGCTAGCCCTCAGGCTTCTCCAGCAGCCCCAGTGACGGTTCAGTCCGTCACATAGAACATAGAACATAGAATGTGTCGGCAGATAAGAACCATTTGGCCCATCTAGTCTGCCCAATATACTGAATACTATGGATAGCCCCCGGCCCTATCTTATATGAAGGATGGCCTTATGCCTATCCCATGCATGCTTAAACCCCTTCACTGTATTTGCAGCTACCACTTCTGCAGGAAGGCTATTCCATGCATCCACTACTCTCTCAGTAAAGTAATACTTCCTTATATTACTTTTAAACCTTTGCCCCTCTAATTTAAAACTGTGTCCTCTTGTGGTAGTTTTTCTTCTTTTAAATATGCTCTCTTCCTTTACCGAGTTGATTCCCTTTATGTATTTAAAAGTTTCTATCATATCCCCTCTGTCTCTTCTTTCTTCCAAGCTATACATATTAAGGTCCTTTAACCTTTCCTGGTAAGTTTTATCCTGCAATCCATGTACTAGTTTAGTAGCTCTTCTCTGAACTCTCTCTAGAGTATCTATATCCTTCTGGAGATATGGCCTCCAGTACTGCGCACAATACTCCAAGTGAGGTCTCACCAGTGTTCTGTACAGCGGCATAAGCACTTCACTCTTTCTACTGCTTATACCTCTTCCTATACATCCAAGCATTCTGCTGGCATTTCGTGCTGCTCTATTACATTGTCTTCCCACCTTTAAGTCTTCTGAAATAATTACTCCTAAATCCCTTTCCTCAGATACTGAGGTCAGGACTGTGTCAAATATTCTATATTCTGCCCTTGGGTTTTTACGCCCCAGGTGCATTATCTTGCACTTATCCACATTAAATTTCAGTTTCCAGAGTTCTGACCATTCTTCTAGTTTTCCTAAATCCTTTTCCATTTGGCGTTTCCCTCCAGGAACATCAACCCTGTTACATATCTTTGTGTCATCAGCAAAAAGACACACCTTCCCATCGAGGCCTTTTGCAATATCACTTATGAAGATATTAAACAAAATCGGTCCCAGTAAAGATCCCTGTGGAACCCCACTGGTAACATGACCTTGTTTTGAATGTTCTCCATTGACTACAACCCTCTGTTGTCTGTCACTCAGCCACTGCCTAATCCACTCAACAATATGGGAGTCCATGCTCAATGACTGCAGTTTATTGATAAGTCTTCTATGTGGGACAGTGTCAAAAGCCTTACTAAAATCTAGATATGCGATGTCTACTGCACCTCCACCGTCTATTATTTTATTCACCCAGTCAAAAAAATCTATAAGATTTGTTTGACATGATCTCCCTGAAGTAAACCCATGTTGTTTTTCATCTTGCAGATGTTCCACAATCCTATCCTATCCTTTAATAAGGTTTCCATTAATTCCTCTGTAAAGATACATGCATCAAACGATTTAATAGTCATTCTTTCTAGTGGAGGTCCTTCTCCTTTTTCTTTTGTAAAAACTGAACAGAAGTATTCATTAAGGCAGTCGGCTAGCCCTTTATTCTCTTCTACATACCTTCCGTCCTTTGTTTTTAATTTAGTTATTCCTTGTTTTAATTTCCTTTTTTCATTTATATATCTGAAGAATGTCTTATCCCCTTTTTTCATAGACTGAGCTAGTTTTTCTTCTGCCTGCGCTTTAGAAGTTCTTATAACTTGCTTGGCCTCTCTCTGCCTAATCTTGTAGATTTCCTTATCTTCATTGCTCTGGGTTTTTTTATAATTACAAAATGCTAGCTTTTTATTTTTAATGATTTGGGCCACTTCTGCTGAGTACCACATTGGTCTCCTCCTTTTTTTGCTTTTACTGACAAGTCTAATGCAATTTTCTGTTGCCTTCAATAATGCACCTTTTAAGTAGTCCCATTTCTCCTGGACTCCATGTAATCCGTTCCAGTCTGATAAGGACTCATTTATGACTAATTTCATTTTTGAAAAGTCTGTTTTTCTAAAATCTAAAACTTTTGTTTTTGTGTGGTGGGACTCTTTCACAGTTCTTATATTAAACCACACTGACTGGTGATCACTAGATCCCAAGGTTTCGCCTACAATGACATCATATACCGAATCCCCGTTTGTGAATACCAAATCCAAAATGGCCTCCCTCCGGGTTGGCTCCTCAACCACTTGTTGTAGAGATAACCCCAGTAGGGAATTTAGAATATCTGTACTCCTGGTAGAACTTGCTATTTTGGTTTTCCAGTTTATATTTGGAAGATTGAAATCTCCCATAATGATAACTTCTCCTTTCATTGTCATTTTAGCTATTTCTTCAACTAGTAGATCATCTAGTTCTTTAACTTGACCAGGTGGTCTATATATCACACCTACACGAGTTACTGCATGGTTAGCAAACTGCAACGTAACCCAAACTGACTCTATGTTGGCCTCACCAACTTGTATTAGGTTAGATTTAATGCTATCTTTCACATACAGGGCCACTCCTCCTCCTTTCTTGCCTTCTCTGTCTCTTCTGTATAAAGAGTACCCTGGTATGGTTATGTCCCAGTCATTTCTTTCATTAAACCATGTCTCCGTAACAGCCACTAAATCTACATTCTCAGATGCCATTATTTACCCAAGTTCATTGATTTTTTTACCTAAACTGCGAGCATTTGTAGACAGGACTCTGAGCTTATCATTTCTTAACCTCTGTGCTTCTGACCTGTTCTTACATTGTTTCGGGGGGCAATTGGACTCTTTTATTTTCACTCTTTTGCCCCCCCTTCCTAGTTTAAATACTCTTTCGCAAATTCTTGGAGTTGTTCACTAAGTACATTTGTTCCTTTGAGAGAAAGATGCAAACCATCTTTTTTGTACAGTTCCTTTCTATTCCAAGTAGAGCTATCATGAGAAACAAAGCCAAATCCTTGCTCTTGACACCATTTACCAAGCCATATGTTGAACTCCTTTATGCGCCTCTGCCTATCATTCTGAACATTATGCACAGGCAGAACTTCAGAAAATGAAATGGTGGATGCAAAATCCTGTACGTCATTACCAAGTGTGATAAAAGATTTTTTCACCTCTGACACTTCATTGCAAGCCAGGTCATTTGTCCCTAGATGGACAAGAACATCCACGTCCCCTTCCTGCTTTGCTTGCTTAACAATATTAATAATACGTCTTCTATCTCTTCTAGCAGTAGCCCCAGGGAGACATCTCACAAAACCATTTTCTTTAAGCTCCACACTTCTTATGATTGAATCACCCAGCAACAGCTGCATCCTTTGAGACTTCACTTTATCTTTTTTGTTGCATACATTAGACATAGGAGTCGATGGTTTCTCACCCTGTGTGCTTGAGTCCATATCCATGTTGTCCTTACATTCTGAGAGTGCTGCAAATGAATTATGGAGAACCACCGACTGTGGGAAATGTCTTCTATCCACCACTCTAAGACTTCCAGAACCTACATTAACCCATCTGCCATTTCTGGGGGTCCTCTGTGGCAGTGGCATTGCAGCAGTCCTAGCTGGAGTTTGTTTAACAGATAATTTAAATATTTCTGATTTCAAAAATGCAATTTCCTGCTGCAGTAAGGAGAACTGTCTACAGATCTGACAGCATCCGAATCTCCAAAGAGTGGAACATGAAATAAATGCACAACAATTCCTGCACTGAACCAAGTCTGCCATTTTAAAGAGGAGAAAAAAATAAAAAAATTAAAAAATTAATTTGTAACTTTAAATCAAACAAATCAAACAAATCACATTTCTCCCCTCCCAACAGTAGACTAACCATGTATCTGACCTCCTGTCAGTCGGTGCCTGAGTTAGTCGAGGAGCCCGCCCATAAACAAACACTGGTCCTGTTGAACTCTGGGGCCTGGCTCTGTTCTGTATGTCCCCAGCTGTTGAGTGGGCATCTGCTACTCCTTGCTTCATTGTTGTTCTCTAGCTTGGAACTGTGGGTACTTGGTGGAAAGAGGCCAACTGCCCTCTGCCCAGATGCCAGCTCTTCCGCTGGGGTAGCCTGTGGGGAGTCAGCCTCTGGACAAGAGGATAGGGGCGGGCAGAGGCCAACTGCGCTTTGCCCAGATGCCAGCTCTTCCGCTGGGGTAGGCTGTGAGGAGTCAGCATCTGGACAAGAGGATAGAGGAGGGCAGAGGCTGACTGCGCTCTTTCCAGATGCCAGCTCTTCCGCTGGGATGGGGTCAGGCAATCCTACCCCCAGGACCTTGTTGCGGATCGGCTGTGGAAAGGAGAGATTGCTTAAATCCTCCTCCTGGCATTGCTGCGGGGTTGATGGGGGATCTGTACCGACTGTCCAGCATCCCTGTAGGTCTGGTGCAGAGACCGCAGTCCCATCTGAACCATCGGAGTTAGGGGTGCTGTCCCCCTATGGTTGGGGAGAGAGACCGATTGTCTCCTCTCCCTTCAAGGTACCTTGCCGCTAGGGAGCAGGACCGACTGTCCCTACTCTCTGAAACTCCGGCTGTCGTTGGGGATCTGGGCCGACCACCAAGCATCCCTGTAGGGCCTGTGGAGAGATCTCGGTCCCATCTCAACCTGCCATATGGGGTTCCCCCCAGGACCAGTCTATGAGGTCCCCTACCTCCATAGCTGGTACTGAAGCAGGGGATACTTTAGTCGGGTCTTCCCAGCTGTAGGGTTGTAGGTCTGGGACTGCCACCCAGCTCTCCGGAAGTGTATATTGGGGCCGAATTGAGCTGAGGAAGTTTAGGTAATCCTGCTCCACCTCCCACTTCATTGTCACTAGAGATGCCAGGTCTTGTCTCACCTCTCTCACTGTAGCCCAATCATGCATAGCCTCCCTGTAGTCATAGATATCCCAGAACCGGGACTCTCCAGCATCTCCGAACTCCGGTTCTGCAAAGGACTCAAACAACAGGCCAGGGCCATCATAATACTCACCCTCAGGTCTGTCATGCTCAGCCATCCAGGGATAGTGCTGAATCACATACCACCAGAGTGCCTGGTAGGCGTCGTCTATCCAAAGCTCCTTCCATACCAGGCTCTCGAGTTCTGTCACCCACTCATTCAAGAGCTCTCCCAGAAGGGGCATTTGCAGGGCCACTCGCATCTGCAACTGCTGCTCCTCACTGGGGAGACTCTCGCCCCGCCGACGCTGTACATCTTCCAGGGCCTCGTGCCAGACTCCTTTCTGGACTGCATCCCTCCAGTCCATGTAATCCTCCTCATCGTAGTGGAACGCTGTCAGAAGACTAGCTGATTCCATCCTGCTGTAGCCAGGGGGGCTGTACGGATACTAGCGTTGCCCTCAATATGCTCCATGAACGGTGTCTCAGAGCTGCCTCTGATCGCACTAGGATGCCATCCCACTGCTGCCACCACTGTAACGGATCTCCTGGCACCCCGACCGGGTACCTCCATTGATGAATGCTCCTAGCGCTTCCTGAGGACTCCAAGCACTCCACTCGACACCGTAACCACCACAGGAACCAGGAACATGAACCGCTTGGTTGAGGTCTCACCATCCTCCACCCATGCTGGACCCAAGTCCGGCCTTCCACTTCAGGTGGGTGAACCTCTCCTAAATCCAGAGGGCAGGAATAGCTCTTACAAGAGCTAGTAGTTATAGCCAGGGGGGTATAGCAAATCTTCAGTGTATAGCAATCCCCAGTGTTACCCAAACACCAGCCTCAACATGATGAAGGGTAAAACAGAAACTCCCTTTATTGAAGATCAACTCAGTATATATACAGTTCAAGAAGTCTAACAACATAACGCAATCACCCATGAACAACATGCAAACAGACATCTTCACCCCCTCCATAATGAATGAATAGGGAGGGAGGAGACACATGTGATGGGATTATCTCCTGAGTATCATATGGTGATCTACTCATCTAGCAGTCGGCTGCTCCTATAATCATCTACTTAATCCCATCACTAACACAATCAGTGGGAGTCTCAGTGCAGAGTTAACTCTTTTTGTGTTGCTGAATCCACACCATGCCTTTTTAATGGGCAATAGGAAATATGTGGCATATAAATTCCACACATAAATCAGGGTTCATAGTTCCTTATAACCCCAAAAGGTCTGAGGGGGTCTCCATAGTTCTGGGTCCATAGTCTGTAGGAAGGAGGCTAGCCCTCAGGCTTCTCCAGCAGCCCCAGTGACGGTTCAGTCCGTCACACTTGAGTAGGGAGGAAAAATTACCTCACAGACCTTAAGAGACTATTCACATCCTTCATTTGGAAGAGGAAGAAAGCTAGGATAGACTATACAACCCTCACCAGGGAAAAGAGGTTTGGGGGTTTTGGGCTGCCAGAAATCTGCTTATACTATAAGGCCGCACAGCTCAGTAGGGGATTTCACCTGTTAGCAAAGCAACCATCCTCAATATGTTCGCAACTAGAAGCTACCCTTCTCTCTTATAGAGAACAACTCTCTGAGGTATTCACCCCTGCTTGTTTAATACGGCAAATATCTCTCCAATATGGAAAGGAATGCTAACTGAATGGTCCAAACTGTACACGAACAATGACTTGAGGTTCCCACATCCAGCCCTCCTACTGCCGCTTTTACAGGCCTATATCTATGTTGATAGAGAAGTACCTTCTGGAATTTGGTCTTCTCTTCAGGGGTTCACCCTGGACGACATATGCAACTAAGGGGGAGCCCTAGACTGGAACGCCATTTTAGACTTGCCTCAGGTTTAGAGCTCTATGTTCCTACACCTGATGAGCTTTCATAATGACATCAGAGCACTTAAATTGCCCCCCTTTCCAACTAACCTAACTTGGTTAGAAAGTAAAATAGGGTCTAAGCCCTGTAAGGGATCGCCTCTTATTCGGGGGTCATTCTCACAATGATCTTCATAACCACTGGGTTTCAGGTCCAAACAGTGCAATTTATTTTACACTCTTCATACAGAACATGGCATAAAAAAAAAGCCTGCCCGTCTGGGCTCTACCTAAACATAATAAACATCGTATCCCTAACTCGGCTATACGATAGCGTTCCCACATGGAACCAGGTGCGGCTTACCCCAGACATACAGTCCACCAGCCCTCAGGCTGTAACAAATGCAGTACCTTTGGAGGGGGTTGTGGTCTAGCAGTCCTCCTGACTCTGACCTTTCAATGCTTGTTCCAGGGTGTCGCTGAGTCCCCCAAAGTCCAGGTTATTGCATAGCCTCGTGGCCCCTCAGCCTTGCCTAGCTGAGACCACACTGACAGAGCCTCACCAGGCCTCTGTCTGCACACAGACTCTCCAGAGTGAGACCCCCCCAGGATCCAGTAGCAGGATTAAATAGGACCCCTGGACATGAGCATGCCGTAAGTCCCGGACTGGAACCTGGGGAAACAACACTTCAATGTTCACATTGCCACAGCCCCCTGAACGTAGAAGCCTATGCCTTATGTATAAGGAGCTGCTCTCCTCCACACCTCCTGCCCTCCATTACCTAGATGCCTGGGAACGGGAACTCTCTATAATATTCTCCACACCTGAAAAAGCTGCAATTTTAGCAAATTCCCATGGCTTTTCGCGTTGTATCACTATTCAAGAAAACTCCTATAAACTATTAACAAGATGGTACAAAACACCTGTGTTTCTACACAAGATAAACCCGGACATTCCGGACACTTGCTGGAGGTGTGGAGAAGACCCAACAACTGGACCCTAAGCTTATCCTACTTTGGAGCCTGAATGTGTATCTTATCCCGCCAAGAACTGCTTAGTGACAACTCTCATTACTGCTGCCAGACTATTAATTCCACTAAACTGGAAATCTGACTTGCCACCCCTGATTGAAGCTTGGCTGGGAAAAATAGACCAACTGTTCAGATTTGAGGAGTTGGCCTCTTGGGAATTGGGCTCTCGCCAGAAATTCCTTGGCACTTGGGAAAATTGGAAAAAGTTCAGGCACCTCTGATGACTTATGTATGACCACAACCCCCCGCCCCAAACAGCAATAATCACATCATCTCCATCTTCTTACTCCCCTCCACCCCCTTCCTTCCCCCCCTTCCACTTCTCCTTTTCCCCTCCTTTTAGTGAACATGCAAACATATGGCGATGTCCGCTGGTGCCATATTCTTTTGCATTGCTCCGAACTTTGACCCATGACACATCCATCAGGTCATACAGGACAGCCAATTGAGACATTTCAGCACATGGACACCACCCCCTACCCTATAAATATACTCGATCTGGGCGCCCTTTTACATTCAGTCTTTTGCTAGTGTAGGGAGAGGTTGCTGTGTGGAGCAGGGACAGGCTGTTAGGGACACCAAACGATAGCTAATAGGGCCACAAAAGGCCTTTTAACCCATTTAGGACCCATGACGTACATGTACGTCACCTCTGGCCGTGACTTAAGGACCAGAGAAGTACATGTACGTCATGTTGATCGAGCGGGTGCAGGAGCTGCGCCCGCCCGATCAGTGGCAGGGGTCCGACAGTCACTGATAGCCGGACCCCTGCTTCATGTGCCGGCATCGGTGAAATCACTGATGCGGCGCATTAACCTCTGCACAGCCACTGTCAGCTCTGACCGCGGCACATGCGATGTCCGTGGAGGGAGGAAGCAGCCATCGGGTCCCAGCACTGCTGTGGCGGGGACTCGATGGCATGGAAGGCAGCACGATGCCAACCTTAGGCATCATAGCTGCCTTCCAGATGAGCCTGTGAGATCCAGCAACCTGGATCTCACAGGCAGGAAGGCTGTAAGTGTAGTACAGTGTGTAATACACTTACAGCCAATGCAGCACAATACAGAAGTATTAGCAAAGGAATCCCAGCGGACAACGGCTTCTTCAATTCATATGCTTGATATTTATTCCATCAATATTTACAGTAATCTATTTAAATAAATGTCCATGTGGCCTAGTGTATATTGGGGAGACCATGCAGACTGTAAGGGACCGTATATGCAAACATAAGTCCACAATACAGACTACGAATTTGTTGTTACCCACACCAGCCCAATTTCATAGTACATGTCATTCTATCTCTTAATTGATATTCCAAGTATTGGAGCAGGTCACAAGGCATAGGAGAGGTGGAGATATTAAGAAACGATTATTACGTAGGGAAGCCTATTGGATTCATTCCCTGGGCACTTTACAGCCCAGGGGACTCAATAGGGATTAAGAAATTACTCAATTAGATGATATATGATGTATATAATGTATTAAAGGTTATTTGTTTCCCTTTCAGACGGCGTATTCAAGATGACACTTGTGATTTTGTGGTATCGTTTTATATTTGATACTTTATCTTTATAATTTTTTTGCAAGTTTGTATTTGATTATGAGCAACCTTGGGATTAGATTGTTATACTTTGTATATATATGTATCCTATTACTTGCTGTGTAGGTGTCACGGATGATGTACAGGAAACAAGACAATACAATATAAACAATGACTCACTGGATCCACAACTAAGGAACAAAAGGGGAGACCCCTGCAAGAGACCTGCCGCTCTCCCTTATTGCTCAGCCTATGCGACCACCCCAAAGGTGGATGGGCGCATATCCACGAACCTCGACTATCTTACACCTGAAGACCCTACAATAGTGAGGGGACATGACCACCGGCTCCCTACACAGACACGGAGGGAGTCAGGGTCACCTGGATCCAGAAAACAGAAAATCATAAATACATAAACAGAAATTATCTTGCAGACGACTGTGGACTGGGAACAAGGAACAAGGAACAGCATGCGCGCGCGCACACACACTCCAGGAAGTTGTATAAGCCGCACACTACTGCATTCTGGGGAGGAACTTAAAGGGCAGCAATCAGTCCAACAGCATGACAGCTGAGATAGACTAACGAGATGAGAAACTAAACCAAAACAAAGAAATTCAAGGAGGAGGATCTGAAAGGCTCCTGTCAGAGCTTCTCAACTGTCTGGCTGTGACAGTAGGCTGGTGTATACGCCTACCACTTGTGATTGACAGATGGCTATGGCCGCCTCACCTGGGCATCTGACGTCATCCCACGTGTGTGGGGAGTCACTATAACTTGAGTTTGGATCATTTTGTGAAATGTTTGCTGACAAAGGCTGGACGGACCGAAACGCGTCCAATTACTGTAATTATTGATGGAATAAATATCAAGCATATGAATTGATAAAGCCGTTGTCCCCTGGGATTCCTTTGCTACTAATTTGGAGCTCGCTCTTTTCCCATGCGGATGATAAGTCGAGTGCCGATCTTTCCCACTTAATACAGAAGTATTGTCATGCATTGTAAAGGGGATCAGACACCAAAAAGTTGAAGTCCCAGTGTGGGACAAAAAATTAAGTGAAAAAAATTATCCTTTTACCAAAATAAAGGGAAAAAAAATTGTAAATAGCGCAACTCTTCATTCTGAAGCTGAAGAATATTCGGAGGCGGGAAGTGCATCTGACGCTTCCGAGTATAAAATTCGGAAGCGCGGTGCGATTATTTCCAAAGCAGTGCTTCAAGAGGTTCTGGACTCTGCCTTGGCCCCTCTCAAGCAAGACCTGACCGATATTAAAGAAGACCTCTGTGGCCTGGGACACCGGGTGCAAGCGCTGGAAACTTCGCAGGATGCAATTTTTTCGCACGCCGAAAAATCGGGTGAGGCCCTACAATCGCACAAGGTACTGATTAACGAGGCGCTTCTTTGAATCGAAGATCATTAAAATCGCAGCCGCCGAAATAATGTTCGAATCCGAAAATTACCAGAAACATTCGCAATGGAAGCATTGGAAAAAATCGCGAACAAAATATTCGCGACTCTTTTGGGAGCTGGGAAAATCGTAATTGAACGCATCCACCGTGCTCTACGGCCTAAACCTAAGGCATCTGAGCCCCCAAGGGATGTGATTTGCGGCCTCCTCAGCTATGTGGATACAGCGGCCCTCTTGCAAGTGGCCAGAGAAGCAGAACGCCTAGAGTATGACGGCACGCCCATTCTGTTCTTCCAGGACTTGGTGCCTTCCACATTGGCTAAACGCCGTGTGCTTCGCCCGCTCCTGGAATCTCTTAAGACCTCGGCCATCCCGTTTAGGTGGCTATATCAGTTTTTACTTGTCATTATGAAGAACGGGAGGCAGATCACTATCCGCACTCCCTCGGACTTAAAAGCTGCTCGGGGACCCCTGGGAATCTCACCCGTGGATATCCCCTCCTGGATGCCAGCCAACCAAGGTGACCCTCTGCCTGTGCTACACCGAGAAGACCCATGGCAGCATGTCTCTTCTGGAGTGGCCGACAAGCCTGGACAAAACCGCCAAGCGAAATCGGGACCCCTTCCACATCGCTGAGACTCTCTAGCACTTGTATGGTTCCCTCTGTTTGAGTTCTGCCTCGTGAGTTCCGCTGTTTTTCGAACCTCACGCCTACGACCGCAGTTGACCCTACACTGGTACTCTTAGCTTTGAGTTATAGCTAGAATATGTTCGCCAGATTTTCTCAAGGACCTGGTGCTCTGGTTTGTTTCTACCCCCCACCCCAGACGCTGGGGTTATGCCAGTGTTCTTATCAGTTCATTCCCCTTTACCCATGATGGCCTTCCTAAGGCCCTCACATGCTCTGCAGGACCCCCCACCTGATGGATCCCGGCCGTACGCCGTAATGAGAAAGGATCCCCCAAACGTCAGGCGCCTTGTGGAGCTACCAGTTCATATCTTACTGTTTTGGTTGCACCATGTTATTTACCTTTTGCCTCCCTATGATTACAGGTGTTCTCTTCCATCTGACCTAACCTGCCTTACCACTTTTGTGTCTCTTCCCTCATTTTCCACGCTCTCCCGGATCATATGGCGACTACACGCAAACCTTTCCTCTCTTATCCTAAAATGGCTTCCATCGTAGTCTCTTCCCTCAATGTCAGAGGCCTGAACGAGCCATGCAAGAGATCCCAGGTATTATCCCTTCTTCAAAAAGATAAAGTGTCCGTCGACCTAACCTCCCCCCTAAGAAATTCTCCCAATGGTTCCATAGCGCATATAGCTCTGCTAGCAGGGGTGTCAGTATAGCCATTCACAAACAACTACCATTTAAACTTTCTGCCTCCTCCTCTGACTCTCAGGGTAGATATTTGTTTGTGAAGGGCACTATTGCGGACACACCGGTTACCCTGGCTAACCTATACGCTCCTAATAGGGGACAGGTTGCATGGCTGGTTCAGAGTCCTCGCTTTACTATCCTCCTTTAAGGAAGGAATTGTTATCTTAGGTGGTGATTTTAATGTTGCTCTGGACCCTACATTGGACTCCTCCAAGAAATCGGTCATTACACATAGGAACCTTCGGCGCTTAAAACTCGCACTAAGGAAGTTAGGGGTTTTAGACACATGGCGCACACTAAACCCCTCTGGTAGGGATTTTACATTTTACTCCAATGCTAAATCCTCCTACCATAGACTGGACTACCTCTTCCTCTCATCAGCTCAAACCCCATTGCTCATAGATGCCAAAATAGGCAATATTACCCTCTCCGATCACGCCCCCATTTTTCTGTCCCTTTCTTTAACTGCCCTTCCGAGGAAGGAGTGGAATTGGCTCAACTCAACGACACCCTTATTCTAGATTCAGCCAATGCATCAAAACTGTCCTCCTCACTAAACAAATTTTTTCAGCGAAATGCGGCAGGTCCCACCCCGCCCTCCCCCTCCATCATCTGGGAAGCCCATAAAGCAGTGATTCGCGGGGAACTTATAGCCCTCGGCTCTCACATCAAAAAACAACGCTCGCAAGCCTTGGCGACCCTCCTGTCCCAGATTGCATCGCTCGAACTTGTCCACAAACAATCACAAGCCCTGAGTTGCGCGGCTGAGCTTTCGGAGGCCAGAACGAAACATAAGAATTTACTCAATATAACCTCAGCCAAACTCATCCTCCGCTCCAAATTCAGATCCTACGCACACGGCGACAAGGGGAACAAACTCATGTCAGCAATAGCTGAGAAACAATACGCAGACTCCTTCATCTCGGCCATTAAAGACGCCAAAGGGTAACCTCCTCAAAACTACCCCTGATATAGCGAAAGCTGTTAGCTCTTTTTATAAAGAGCTTTATAACTTACCATCCCCCTCTAACTCATCACCAGTGGATCTCTCGGCAGTGGCGGAAAAATTCCTCTCTTCTCTCCAACTATCGAACATAACTCCGCAATCCTCCCAACTCCTAGCCCCAATCACTGATGCGGAAATTCTTAAAGTCCTTTCTTCGATCCCGTCTGGAAAAATTCCTGGGCCTGACGGCTTTTCCATAACTTATTACAAAACTTTCAAGAATATTTTAGTGCCCCACTTCCAGACCTTATGCAACCATTTGCTTACTGGAGGCTCCCTTACCCCCAATCGCTTGAAGCGCACATCACCATTATCCACAAAGAAAACAAAGACCCACTAAACTGTGGCAGTTACCGCCCAATATCCCTACTGAACACAGATCTTAAGTGGTGGGCTAAGATCCTGGCCCAACGGATTCAGACAATTCTTCCTGATATTATCCATGAGGAACAAGTTGGGTTCGTCTCTGGCAGACAGGGCAGTGAGAATACCGTCCGCCTTCTTCACTTTATGAACTGGGCCCAGTGCACATCCACGGCGCTGCTTTGCTCAGTACTGACGCGGAGAAAGCTTTTGACAGGGTCAGCTGGCCCTGTCGAAATTTGGCTTCCCAGAACAATTCATCACAGCTATTTTCTCTCTATACTCGTGCCCCTCTGCCAGAATCAAAGTCAATGGCACCCTCTCACCTACCTTTGCAATCTCCAATGGCACCAGGCAGGGATGTCCACTGTCCCCGGCACTTTTCATTATTGTCATGGAAACGTTACTCTGCAAAATCAGACAGGACCCAGAAATCAAAGGCATCCAAATTGCCTCCCACATTCATCTCACCGCAGCCTTTGCAGACAACCTTCTCATTATAACTACCAACCCCAACATTTCATTCCTTAAGTTGCATGTACTCTTCGAGGAGTTTGGGTGGATATCCAACTTTAAGATTAACTATACCAAGTCCCTCGCCCTAAATGTTACCTGCCCGAACTCCTTGGTAAAATCTCTTAAACGCACCTCTTCCTTTTCTTGGGCCCCCCGAGATATCACATTCCTGGGAGTTCATGTCTCGGCTGATCTCAGGGAACTTTTTGACCTTAATTACGCCCCCCTACTCAAGTCCATTAGATTACACTTGCAGTCCTTAAAACTCCCTTTTACCTCCTGGATAGGCAGGAAAAACTACCTTAAGACCTTTATAGTTCCCAAGCTTCTATATTTATTGCAAACCCTACCAATCTTTCTTTGTGGAAGTGCGCCGCTCGTTCTCTCTCTTTTTATGGGCCGGTAAATCCTCTAGAATAGCCTATTCCACCCTGACCAGAGAGAGGAGATTCGGAGGCTTTGGCCTACCTGATATTTACACGTACTACAAAGCTTCGTTACTAGGTAGATGCCTCTCCTTGACCAACCGCCATCCCCCGAACCTCTGCATCCATCTAGAACGTAATCTGCTATCTTATAAAGAAAACCTTATACTCTGGGGAATCCGCTCTTGCTCTCCTAAAAACTCATACACCTCCCCATTTTGGAAGGGCATGTTAGTCGAATGGGCGAAATTGTACAAATCCCAGGACCTTTGGTTTCCCAGCCCTCACCTACCTTTCCACCTGTTACAGGGACATGTCTATCCCGACACCTCCAAACCAACAAGTGTTTAGTCCCTATTATCGGAAATCACACTACGTGATATCACATCAGATAGCGGCGACCTAGATTGGACCGCTATACGCTCCCTCCCCAAGGTCAGCACCACTTCTTTTCTCTCAACCATGGCCTTTAGCAAAGATACCACTGCTCTCAAAGTACCAAACCTCACGGCCAAATCGCCCACCTGGCTAGAGAAAAAGATAGAGGTGACCGAGGCCCCAAAAAAAACACTTTCAACCTTGTACAGGGAGTTGCTCTCTGCCGCTCCTCCGGCACTGCAATTTAAAGGCGCTTGGGAAAAAGAGCTTTCAATAAGTCTCTCAGACCTAGAGAGAGCGTTCATCTTCTCTCATTCACACGGCTTCAACCGGTGTATTAAAATCCAGGAAAATTCGTACAAATTACTCACGAGATGGTATAAGACGCCGGAATTCCTGCACAAACTCAACCCTGACAGACCAAAGCAGCGCTGGAAGTGCGGGATTGAAGCTGGCTCCCTCTCTCACATATGGTGGCGTTGTAGTAAAATACGTTCATTCTGGGACCAACTGGAGGTACAGATTAATCAGATCTGTTCCTCTCAGGTGCGCTTAGATGCCAACTTAATCTTACTCTGGTGCCCTAATGACTCGCTCATCCCCTCTAAGTCAAATCTGCCGACCATGCTCCTTACGGCTGCCCAACTGTTGATCCCTTTCCTTTGGAAGAATGAGTCCCCGCCTACTATGCAAATGTGGATTGAAAAGACTGACCAACTATATAGATTTGAGGAACTCGCTCATTGGGAAACCCGCTCACGGACCCGGTTTCTCGAGATATGGAAACCATGGGCGTGCTTCCGTAAATTTACATGAAGTGGAAGAGACACCGTTCCCTAATATATATATACAGGGAGTGCAGAATTATTAGGCAAGTTGTATTTTTGAGGATTAATTTTATTATTGAACAACAACCATGTTCTCAATGAACCCAAAAAACTCATTAATATCAAAGCTGAATATTTTTGGAAGTAGTTTTTAGTTTGTTTTTAGTTTTAGCTATTTTAGGGGGATATCTGTGTGTGCAGGTGACTATTACTGTGCATAATTATTAGGCAACTTAACAAAAAACAAATATATACCCATTTAAATTATTTATTTTTACCAGTGAAACCAATATAACATCTCAACATTCACAAATATACATTTCTGACATTCAAAAACAAAACAAAAACAAATCAGTGACCAATATAGCCACCTTTCTTTGCAAGGACACTCAAAAGTCTGCCATCCATGGATTCTGTCAGTGTTTTGATCTGTTCACCATCAACATTGCGTGCAGCAGCAACCACAGCCTCCCAGACACTGTTCAGAGAGGTGTACTGTTTTCCCTCCTTGTAAATCTCACATTTGATGATGGACCACAGGTTCTCAATGGGGTTCAGATCAGGTGAACAAGGAGGCCATGTCATTAGATTTTCTTCTTTTATACCCTTTCTTGCCAGCCACGCTGTGGAGTACTTGGACGCGTGTGATGGAGCATTGTCCTGCATGAAAATCATGTTTTTCTTGAAGGATGCAGACTTCTTCCTGTACCACTGCTTGAAGAAGGTGTCTTCAAGAAACTGGCAGTAGGACTGGGAGTTGAGCTTGACTCCATCCTCAACCCGAAAAGGCCCCACAAGCTCATCTTTGATGATACCAGCCCAAACCAGTACTCCACCTCCATCTTGCTGGCGTCTGAGTCGGACTGGAGCTTTCTGCCCTTTACCAATCCAGCCACCGGCCCATCCATCTGGCCCATCAAGACTCACTCTCATTTCATCAGTCCATAAAACCTTAGAAAAATCAGTCTTGAGATATTTCTTGGCCCAGTCTTGACGTTTCAGCTTGTGTGTCTTGTTCAGTGGTGGTCGTCTTTCAGCCTTTCTTACCTTGGCCATGTCTCTGAGTATTGCACACCTTGTGCTTTTGGGCACTCCAGTGATGTTGCAGCTCTGAAATATGGCCAAACTGGTGGCAAGTGGCATCTTGGCAGCTGCACGCTTGACTTTTCTCAGTTCATGGGCAGTTATTTTGCGCCTTGGTTTTTCCACACGCTTCTTGCGACCCTGTTGACTATTTTGAATGAAACGCTTGATTGTTCGATGATCACGCTTCAGAAGCTTTGCAATTTTAAGAGTGCTGCATCCCTCTGCAAGATATCTCACTATTTTTGACTTTTCTGAGCCTGTCAAGTCCTTCTTTTGACCCATTTTGCCAAAGGAAAGGAAGTTGCCTAATAATTATGCACATCTAATATAGGGTGTTGATGTCATTAGACCACACCCCTTCTCATTACAGAGATGCACATCACCTAATATGCTTAATTGGTAGTAGGCTTTCGAGCCTATACAGCTTGGAGTAAGACAACATGCATAAAGAGGATGATGTGGTCAAAATACTCATTTGCCTAATAATTCTGCACGCAGTGTATATATATATATATATATATATATATATAACTACTATAATACTGCCTCATCTGAAAACAACATGGTGCCCGTAAGCGAATCCATCAAAATCTGTGTTGCAGAAGCCAAAAGGTGGTCTTTCTCTTCTGAACCCTGCAGAGTACCCAAACAGTAACTTACATCCACATTTATGGCATTTCATTGCCCACCTAACAATTTATCAGGTGTGGTGTGTCCTAGATGGCACCAGCAGGGCACAGCATGTTGGGCACTGAAATTCCATATCTGTGGAAAACTTGCAATTTTAACTTTGTACCATCCCCTGCTCATTAATTTCTGCAAAATACTCTCCTCTTCTTAATAATTACCTGGAGGGGTGCAGTTTCTGATATAGGGTCACTTCTCTGGTGTCCATTTATTATTTCACCCCAGAGCCTATATAGTTGTCAGCACAAGATACGTAAGTCACTACCTTGGGCCTCATGTGCATGTGGTGCTCTTATACTGCTGGGCCCTGTTTTATGTCCTGGTATAAGATTAGGGCCACATGTAGGGTGTTCATTAAACCAGGAAGCACGGCGTAATAATAAGAGGGCTGACTCTTCACACTGGCATACAATAGGCGCAACATATTGGACACTGAAATAGCTTATCTGTGGAAAAAGTGCAATTTTCACCTTGCACCATCTGCTGTGCGTTAATTTTTGCAAGAAAAATGTACACACCGTGTGTAAATGCTCGCTACACCCCTTAGTAAATTCTGTGAGGGGTGTGGTTTCTAAAATCAGTCACTTCATAGGGGCTTCTTTATTTCACTTCAGAGCCTCTGCACTTGTCGGCCAGTGTTGTATAAATCCCTAAAATAGGCTACAAATCCACATGGCGCTCCTTTCCTTCTGAGCCCTGCAGTGTGCACAAACAGCAGATTATTTTTTTCTTAGGGGGCCTTGTTGTACTCAATAAAAATTAGGTTACAAAATTTGGGCTGCTATTTCTCCTATTGTTTCTTATGAAAATTTGGGGCTAAAGCAGCATTTTATTAGAAAAAGGGAGTTTTTCATTTTCACGGCTGTGTTTCTGTAGAGTCAAAGCACTCAGTACACCCCTCAAAAAAATCTGCTAGATGTGTATTTTTTAAATAGGCGTACCTCAGAGTCTCTGCAAATTCAATATGGCACCTGAAAACCATTCCAGTGAAATCTACCCTCCACATGCCATATTGCGCTCCTTCCCTTCTAAGTCCTCCAGTGTGCCCATACAATAGTTTTCAACTACATTTTTTTAAACTGCAGAATCAGGGTAATCCATATTGAGGAATGATTTGCAGTTAACCCTTGTGTTACAGAAAAAAAATTGATTAAACTTAAAATTTTAAATTTAATTAGTTTTGATTCAATTTCTGTGGAACACCTAAAAATTAGGTGTTAAAAGGGTTTTCCCAGATCTTCATATTAATGGCACATCCTCAGGACAGGTGATAAAAATGTGATCAGTAGGGTCCGAATCCCTGCACCCTTGCCAATCAGCTGTCTAAGAAAGCTGCTGTGCTAAGTGGAGCTCTGGTGAGTGCCAAGTTTTGCTCATAGCTTACCAAGCAAAGTGCCATCCATTGGATAGTGGCTGTGCTTTGTATTGCAGCTCAGCCACATTCACTTGAAAGGGACTGAGCTGCGTCCCTGCCATGGCGCTCCGTGAGTGCTTAAGCCTCTTCCTAGGTCATATGGCGTCATGATCATTGGTCACACGGCCTAGGCACTGCTTAGTCCCATTCAAGTGAATAGGGTTGAGTTGTGATACCAAGCACAGCTGCTATCCAGTGTACGGCGCTGTACTTGGTAAGCTGTCACGAGGCTACAGCGCTTGCTGGTAAGTGCTACGGCTTCCAGCAGATCAGCAGGGGTGTTAGAAGTCGGACCCCCTGGCGATTTCATACTGATCACGTGAGCATTTATATGTAAATCCCAGAGAAGGTACCACTATCTGTCCTGTCTGTCTTCAAATTTACAAAACTGCTATCTTTTCCAAATTTTCTGTTACTTTTGACGTTTTTTTAACATTGACATTAACAAGTGCAATTTGCCACAGAAAAACATTCTTGGATAAGTAGAAGCATTTCAAAGTTGGCTGCGTCTGGAAGTGGTTAAAAACTGTACGATTTTTTTTCTGCTTAAAAACATGGTCTAAAACATTTCCGCCTTTTGGTGTATACACACACCACCTGGGGTCATGTGATCCTCTTACTGTAAAGAGCCCTTTCTTATACTAATTGAGCAGGTACATTTCCTCCTCATGTACATGATGTCTCCGCTGTCATTGGAAGCAATATATTGTCTTACCCCTGGGGCGCTCGAAGCTCTCACTTTGTAACTATAGTGTAGACCTACAGTACACATGGATCAGACAAAATGGACTCCAGGCAGAAGGACCTCATTAAAGAGCCCTAAAAATAAATAAATCATTGACCCCCACACTGGAGTTTGTCGGGACTCTTGTCATCCTTTCTTGGCCTTCAACACTCTCTTTATTCAGGATATGAAATGACCAAGGACAGACAAACCATATGTACAACCTCTGCAGCCACACGCCGTCCACTAGGTAAGGGGCTCGCGACCACCTTCACAGCAGCTTCCTAAGATAATAAAAGTCAAGGCTCAGATTTACTGTAAAGACAAAATAAGAATGCACTGGAGAGAGGGTCCAAACATTCCGTCATTCCTGTGCATGGAGGCCCCTGGAAATGACCAGTTAAAATGAAACTGTAAAATCCTACACTATAGACAATAAGGGAAAGGTCACAACTTTTAACTTAGGGCCTCACTTCTTCCTGGCCCCAACGCTATATTGCTCTGCATATGACATGACTCACTGTATTTGCCAGAGACCTGAGTTTTGTGGATATTCACTGGTTGAGAGGAACACACAGAAATCCTTCACTATAAACAACCATGAAATTGAGCGTCCTGAGACCTGATTACATTATTCCTGGATGTGCAGAGCAGAGGTCTGGGCCTCTGTGGCTTCAGCTCCTGGGAGAACCAATGACTTTAAAATGATGGACGCCATTAGCAGTTAGCATCAGATATTTTATGTCTTAGCTGAGATTTTAATGTTGGGTTCATATATTCCATCAAATCCTCCTAATGTTTCATTGTTGTCATAATTTTTATTGATTTTTAAAATTTTATGAAGAAAAGAAAATATATAAACATGAAAAACCAAACAACAATTTCCAGCGTTCTTCTCATGAGTCTATTGGATGATCAGAAAATCATCTATGCCCTCTTCATCGTCTTCCTCCTCATCTATCTGATGACTTTTTTGACCAACTTTATTATCATCCTTCTGGTTCTTACTTGTGCTCATCTTCACACACCCATGTATTTCTTTCTTGGAAACTTAGCGTTCTTAGACATGTCCTACTCATCAGTCACTGCCCCAAGAATGCTCTTTGCTGACATCACCCAACATTGGTCTATGTCTCTCTCAGACTGCATAACACAAATGTTCTTTGTTATCTATTTCGGGAGCTCTGAGGTTTATTTATTGACCTCCATGTCTTATGACCGGTATGTAGCCATCTGCCGTCCTCTCCACTACTCTCAGATCATGTCATGGGGCACATGTACTCAGATGATGTCTTTGGTTTGGTCTTCTGGTCTCCTCATGCCCACCATTAGTACTTTATGTTTAAGAAGGTTGACGTTCTGTGGTCCCAACATCATCCACAATTTCTTTTGTGATCTGCCCCATTTGCTCCAGATTTCTTGTACTGATACTTTCATCAATTTTCTAGTTTTAATAGTTGTTGGGGGTCTTCTGAGTTTCATAGCCTTTGTTGCCACATTTTACCCGTATGTCAGAATTTTTAGCACAGTCTTTAAAATTTGCACCAGTGATGGAAGACATAAAGCTTTCTCCACCTGTACGTCTCATCTGACTGTGGTCTTTATATTTTATGCGTCCATAACTTTTATCTACCTTGTTCCTAATTCAAGCAATTTTTCTGCATTGAACCAAGTAGCCACTGTCATATACACACTAATCACCCCCTTACTTAACCCCTTAATCTACAGCCTAAGGAACAAAGACCTGAAGGTCGCACTGAGGAGAGCTTTACATACAGATGGTACAAGAAGACGCACATGACCCCAGCCCAGGACTTATTATAGACTTGTGCATAGACAAAAAAAACTTGTAGCAACTTTGCCTAAATTTACTAAATAAAATTATGATTATCACTACAATTGATCCTCAGGTAGTTACACCTATACCTAACAGGAATACTCAATCTTACTAATATAGTCAATAACACAATGAGTAATACTCAATTCCTTTTAAAATAATCAAAATTTTATTGAACATTATTAAAATACTGATTACTTAATAATACTAACAGTAGGGAATCTACTCAATAGTGCCAAATTGCAATCACCATTTACAGCTGTATAGTAAACAAGGTGCCAATTTTTTTTAGATAATCCACATCTATTTCATATACAAAGGATGGTATAATCCATGGATACAATATACTAGGTACGTTTTATATATTTATCGGGCCATTATGTGCCGCCTGTAAACCAAACCCAGAATAGTAGCAGATTTTACCTCACTACCTCTGAGGGGAAGTTGCCATCTTGCATCTGCACCTCGGTATGTTATAAACCGAAAGTTTTTTTGATTTATGTCACCATATCTAACTATATCAGCGAAAGGTGTTCCCTAGTGAGGTAAAATCTGTTACTATTCTGGGTTTGGTTCAGAGGTGCCACGTAATGGCCCGATAAATATATAAAACGTACCTAGTATATTGTATCCATGGATTATACCATCCTTTGTATATGAAATAGATGTGGATTATCAAAAAATTTTGGCACCTTGTTTACTATACAGCTGTAAATGGTGATTGCAATTTGGCACTATTGAGTAGATTCCCTACTGTTAGTATTATTAAGTATTCAGTATTTTAATAATGTTCAATAAAATGTAAATTATTTTAAAAGGAATTGAGTATTACTCATTGTGTCATTGACTATATTTACTAAATAAAACCACAGGGTACAAGATGGAAGTAACTGGGGGTATATACACCAAAAATCACTACATAATCATGGGGTCCTAGTTTAGATGGTCCCGTCTTGCCTTTTCTTAAACGGTTGAGATCGGCACTGTGCTCCTCCTCCTATAGACAATAGAAGAGGAATTGGCTGAAGGGTCCCTTCTGTGCTGCAAAACATGGTAAGGATGAAAAGAAAAGCAAGAGCTGAGCAACAGATTTTGAAGGACCTGTGGTCACTTAACCAGGTTGTGAAGGTCCTCAATTCACAGGAGAAGACAGCTGTTCCTGTTCTGGCATGTAGTGAGTTATCTTTGGGGAAGTTCCTACTTGTGGTGTCTGGTGCAGCAGTCTGACATCTTTGAGGGTGACATCCTTCCAAAAGAACTGGTTTGCATCTAAAAAAAACAGCTTGTCACAGAAGTTGCATCACAGAGGGATAGATGGCCTCCAGTGGAGATCGCAGTCAGTACTAGAGATGAGCCAATTTATTTAAATTAGCTTCTGACAGTCAGAAAACTCGATTCAGGTACAAATAGATTTGACCCAACTGGCCTGAAAATTGAATGAAACTGAGATCTCCTAGGACCAAAATTTTCTCTCCTCTCCTGTCTTTTTTTTTTTTTGGCTGGCCGGCATTCCCAAACAGACTGTAACATCAGATTTCTTTTGCCCCTTCCAGCAAAAGCCAGTTAGGACAAAATGCCAAAGCCTCATTTTGCAAATATGACATGTCACTTCATGTGGTAATAATGTTGGAATAGCTTTTACTTAACCAAGTGACCCTGTGAATGTTTTCTGGTGACACAAAGTACTTCATGTTAGTGGTAAATTTATGGAAAAAAAAAAACAAATGTATGGAAAATCTGGAAAAAACTGCTATTTTCTAAATTTTAATTTCTCTGCTTTTAAGACATTAAGTGATAACTATTTTGTGAGTTATGTTAACATTAACCATATGTCTGCTTCATGTTTGCATCACTTTGTCATTTTATCTAATTAGGACGTTAGAAGCAATTTTTCCAATTTTTAGGAACATTTTAGAAACCAACTTTAAGGTCCAATTCAGATATAAAGTCACTTTGAGGAGCTTACATAATAGAAACCAACATAAACAGTCCAATTTTAGAAACTATACCCCTCACATTACTCAAAACTGATTTTTAGATCATTGACAACCATTTAAGTGTTCCACAGGAAATAAAGTATAATGAAGGTGAATTTTATATTTCTTTGCAAGGGTTAACAGCAAAACAAACCCCAATATTTATTACCCTGATTCTGCAGTTTACAGAAACACCCCATATGTGGCCGTAAAGAACTGTATGGGCACACAGCAGGGCTCAGAAGGGAAGCGACGCCATATCGTTTTTGGAGGGCATATTTTGCTGGAATGGTTTTCAGGTACCATTTTAAATTTAAAGAGATTCTGAGGTATCCCTAGAAAGGAAACCCTCAAAGAGTGACCCATTTTGGAAACTATACCCCTCCAAGAATTTATAGAAAAGTGTAGTGAGTACTTTGACCCAAAAATAATTCAGAGAATTTAGAAATATTTGGCTGTCAAAAAAATCCAAAAAATGTTGTTTTAGCCCCAAGTTTTTCATTTTCACAAGCTGTAACAGGGGACAATGCACCCACGATTTGATATACACAGCATGCTCAGAAGGGAAGGAGCGGCATTGGGATTTTCTAACATGGAATTTTCTAAAATTGTTTTTAAGGACCATAGCCTTTTCTTTATTTTTTGTTGTTGACTGGGCTGTGAGGGCTATTTTTTTGCAGGACAAGCTGTATTTTTTATTGGTACCATTTTGGAGTACATACTATATGACTTTTGATCGCTTCTTGATATTTTTTTTTTTTTTGGGAGGTAATGTGGGCAAAAACTGAGATTCCGTGTTTTTATTTTATGTGGTTCTCCATGCGGTATATAGGATATGATGACTTTTTTTCTGTGGGTCGATACAATTATGGCGATTTATATAGTTTTATTCATGTATTACTGCTCTTGCATTATAAAATCACTTTTTTTAATTTAAATAAAGTTGTATTTGGCATCGCCATACTCTAACATCCATGAGATTTTTATTTTTATGTCAACATAGCTGAGCAGTTTTTTGTGGGATGAGCTTTATTTCTTATTGGTACAATTTTGGGGTACATATGAGTTTTTGATAGTTTTTTAAACCATTTTTTAGGGGGGATGAGGTAACAAAAATGGCAACTCTGTCATTGTGTTTTCACAACTTTGAGACATACGGGAGAAAAGCGCTTTACAAATGTTGTTGTTGTTGTTTTTTTTTTTTTTATTGCATTCACCACGTGGGATAAGTTACATGATTTTATAGATCAGGTTGTTACAGACACGGCCATACCAATTGTGTGTAGTTTATTTTATTTTTTAACCAATTATAAATGAGCGGCTATTGGAAAAAATTTAAAAAGTTCCTGCACCGGATAAAATTTATGAAAATGCCGCTGCTGGAACTTTTTTCATTTTTTCACATGTGAGAAGAGCCAACCTTGACTCGTTCCGTGCACGGATGCTGGTGAGTGAGCTGGACTTAATTTATTAATGGGAAGAAGCTATATTTTTTTTTAAAGTTTTTTTTGTCTTATTTGGTTTTTGAAATTCCAGTGATTGTACAATTGTATTTCTTTTTTGCAGTGTATTGTAAAGACAGTTTTACAGTGACATTTGGCCTGATCAAACCAGGGCCTGGCAGGTTTCAGTATCTCAACTACAAAGGACACGAGCCTCTTTCAGTTTCATATGTATTTCAATTCATTGTTTGCAACATACATCTTAAAACCAATATTCCATTGAAGTCGATAGGAAGTGCATAGATGAAAAAGTGCTGTGTTATTGCCATATACTTATCAGTTCAGATGGTCGATCTCTGAAAGTGAGTCCACATGAGAGGCAGAAAGTACGTTTAAGGGGACACGCTCCCTTTTTCAAGCCTGTGCAGACTCAGTCCCATGGATTTAAATAGCCTATCCAATTAATGCAAATATATCTGAAAAACAACACCTACAATTCACATCAAAAGCTCCTCACGGAACACGGCTCCAGTGATGAGCAGGGATCTTCTTACTTACAAAAAGACAGGATTAAAACAAAATACATTTTCTTTAGTTTTACACTAAAACCATCCCTTCACCAAGAGCCCCTACCGCGCTGCAGCCACTCCAAAAAAATGACTCAAAAACACACTGAAATTGCAAGCTTCATTTTTACCCCATTAGGGTATGCACATGGGCACAGCAGTTTAGGGAAAACCTTTAGGGATCGCTAGGAGGTGACCCTTTTCTCCCTAGCTTTTCGGCCTAATCATTTGTTCTGTTTGTTTTCCTGTGTTTGGTTATTTCCCTGTTTACCTACCTATAGTCACATTATAACCTGCCTAAAAACTGTAGGCTATGGATGCCTTGGTTGATCGCATGCAGGGATTATGAAGGTTGCTGACCTCCACAGTTATGTTGCACAGTGTCAGAAGGAAATCAGGTCTGCTTAGAGCCTAAAGTCGCTCTCCCTGATAGGTTCTCAGAGGGTGGTGATGACTTTATTCGGTTCAGGGAGTCCTGCAGGTTGTATTTTCGTCTGCGGCCAATTTCATTTGGTGACGAGAATCAAAGAGTGGGGATCATTATATCTCTGCTCAAAGGGGACGTGCAGTCCTGGGCTTTTTCTCTGCCGACCGGTTCACCATCCCTCCGGTCGATGGATGAATTTTTTAGAGCCTAGACGCTTGCTTCCTCCGGATTTGAATAAGCAGGTTGCCTCTTCCCTTTTCCCTACTGCTTAGGGTTTGCCCAGGGTTTATAGGTTTAGGCATGAGGGCATGTGCATATCCACCATTAGGGTATACACATGGGCACAGCAGTTTAGGGAAAACCTTTAGGGATCGCTAGGAGGTGACCCTTTTCTCCCTAGGTTTTCGGCCTAATCATTTGTTCTGTTTGTTTTCCTGTGTTTGGTTATTTCCCTGTTTACCTACCTATCGTGACAGCTGGTTGTTATAATTTTGCTTGTAATAGTGGTATATTGTATTCTGCCGTGTATTAGAAGACTGATTGAAAATACCGCAGACAGAAGTAACTTTTTACCAATTCCGTAGTGAGACAATGGATGAGCTTGGAATCCTGGTTCAACTGACCTTTGCTAGGCTGCCGGCAGATGTACATTTCATCCATGAGGTGAAACATCTGGGGTACGTCCGGATCCTACGGGCTCACTATGGTCTTAAATGGGGGAGATGTGAGGGATGAGACTCCATCTTTGTGTCTGCAGCGGCCATTTTACATTGTATGACCTTTTTGAAGTTAATAGATTAGGGACTTTTCTTGCATGTCAAAATTTCTGCAGGGAGTAACACAGCCCCCACCTTTGCTATTCTCGATAGATGGAAACTGCTAGCTATGACACTTATTTCCTGTATTCTGAATTGTAGGTGTCTGCGGTTAATTGACATTTATATTTTCTGTTTCTGTAAGCATATATATATTCAAATATGGTCATGACCTCCATGAGACGTGTGTGTGTGGCTTCCCCCCCCCCCCCCCCCACCAAATCAGTATAAGATTATGTGTATTTTGCTTTGAATAAACAGAGACTTGTTTGATCACTGAGTGTCGGTCAATCAATGCTCCATGAGTACTCATGATTAAATGGGCAATAATTATTTGGAACTCAGCATAAATTAGAGTAAGGGGTCTTTGTCCCCACAGTAATCCATATTGGGGAATGATTTGCAGTTAACCCTTGTGTTACAGGAAAAATATGAATTTAACTTAAAATTTTAAATTTAATTTGTTTTGATTTAATTTCTGTGGAACACCTAAAAGTTAGGTGTTAAAAGGGTTCTCCCAGGTTTTCATATTAATGGCACATCCTCAGGAGAGGTCATCAACATGAGATCAGTAGGGTCTGAATCCCTGCACCCTCGCCAATCAGCCGTCTAAGGAAGCTGCTGTGCTAAGTAAAGCTCTGGTGAGTGCCATGTTCTACTCATAGCTTACCTGTCACGGCCTATGGTGTATGCTGTGACACTGTTGCCACACTTGCGGTTGCCCGCTGCAACGTGTTGCTGTGAGAGCATGCAGTGGCAGTGTCTCGGCCTTCTGGGCGATTGCCGTGACATGGTTGCCATGCATGCTGTTGCCGGTGGTTACGTGGTTTAGTATGCTTGTGTGTGCATTTCCCTTTAAGTTGTAGCCTCCCTCTGTCTGGTGCTGTAAGGGTTAACTCCCTGACTGGGTGTGGTCACTTGGCTTATATGTTCTGTGGTTTCCTGGCTGGAGTCAGTTGTACTTCAGCTGTGGTTGGTGCTGAAGCTCTGCTCTATTCCAGGGTGTTCCATCTGTCCAGTGAGGGCCACGCTTGTGGTCATACTGTCACGGTGGGGAGTGGGGTAAACCCCCCGCCGTGCGGTGTCAAAGGGTAAAAGGGAATCAGCCTGGCCAAAAGGAGTAATAAGGGAGCAGGTCACCTCCTAAAGCGTCCCTAATCCTCTCCCTGACTCCTCACCGTATGAGCGGACCCCGATGGTAGGACGACTCAAACTCAGGATTCCTAGAGACCCTAAGTCGCCCTGGTAATCCCTCACCAAGGAGCAGGGAAGAGACGACCTGTTCATCCCAGTCATGGAGAAACAGGAGTCTCTATCTGAGGCCAGGCTGCAAGGAGAGGAGAACACATGCAGCATAAGGAGATGGCAGGTAAGTGAAACCAGTAACACACCTACCTGCCACAGACACACTGACTGGAACCTGTGCACTAGTGCTGGTGTCCACACCAACATTAAGGACACAGCACACACCACGAACCACACAGGAACCCAGGACACCCATATCTGCAATAAACATAAAACAGGGAATGTCTAGTAAACATGACACCAAACACCACCAGACATGTAACACCAAACTAGACATACAAACACCCTGAACTTAACCCACTCCAGACAAATAGGGACAGGAAAGGAAGGAGACACCGGGATATCATTCATGACCACAAGGGTGGCCCTCACTGGACAGATGGAACACCCTGGACTGGAGCAGAGCTCCAGCACCAATAACAGCTGAAGTACAACTGACTCCAGCCAGTAAACCACAGAAGATATAAGCCAAGTGACCACACCCAGTCAGGGGGTTAACCCTTACAGCACCAGACAGAGGGAGGCTACAACTTAAAGGGAAGTGCACACACAAGCATACTTATGGGAGAGGCTTAGGGCTATGATGAGGGGGAAGCGCTTCCCTTGACCTAAGCTGGCTGTGTTGTGCTGGGAGCCAGGAGCGAGGGTAAGCCTAGCAGTGGGCGTACCCTAATGGGAGTGTTTGAGAACAGGGGGGGGGTGGGTGGGTATGAACAGAAGCGCCCTGAGGAGCTGGGGCTGGAGCTTAAGAAGGTAAGATGCCCCTCCCACAAATTCAGGCTGACTTTTCAGCCTTCCACTTATGGGAGAGGCTTAGGGCTATGATGAGGGGGAAGCGCTTCCCCTGACCTAAGCTGGCTGTGTTGTGCCGGGAGCCAGGGGCGAGGGTAAGCCTAGCAGTGGGCAAAAATAGACGAGGATAGCAGAGTAGTGTCCAAAACATTTAATTCCTCTCAGAGAGCAAGGTTACAGAAAGCATGGGAAATCTCTACGTTTGGGTTCCGGATGTACCTCGTGAAGCAAGAAGAACTCCAGCGACCCATGCATTTGATCACGTGCGCCGGGACCTCATTTTTGATGCTGAGGACGCGGCCCCGGAGCGAGTGTCCTGTGATGGCCAGCGGGTTGTAACTGAGACCTGAAGCCAGCGTTCTGATGTGGGACACGAACTGGATTGAAGTCAGGAAACTCCCACGCCAAGAAAGCAGCGGGCCATCTAGGGGGGCATCTTGCAACAGGGCTACCAATTGACGGAGGACCATGACCGGGCACCAATCATTCGAAGTTTTGAAGAACCTGACCTCCGAGGGAGGCCCATGCTGATTGGATTTCGTGGAAGGGAGCCAGAGGACAAAAGGGTCATTGGCCCAGGACAATTGCCGCACCTGCAATCCCTGACGTTTAGGGGAGGTGCTGGTGAACTCACCTGCCCTAAGGAATCCATAACTCAAGGTACCTGGCTGCCTTAATAACCAAACTAGGAGAGTGCCCAAAAGGATGTCCATCCAGCGCGGACAACAGTCTCCTAAACATCTCGCTGGAGACAGGCTGTCTACGGGAAGGAGGGGCATCCCCGCACTTCTGTATCCCCCTAAGGGCCGCCTTGACTGCCTGCACTGAAGAAATGGAACCTCCATTTGGATTATGAAGCATGGCGCAGTGCTGTATCCCCGCTAGGTACAGCTTGATGGTGTTAAATGACAGCCTGAGATTGCAGTGACAGTGGGCTATGAACGCCAGGGTGTAGGAGACATCGTCCAAGCCACCTTGCGGGTGGGACCTGGAAAAAACTTTGTAAACCTTGACGCCGGCTTGGTAGTTTCCTGATGGTATGGAAAAACCCCTGAGCGTTTCAGGCAAATATATTGGATCCTGAGCGATTCAGGCAAATGCGTACAACCTGTGGGAAATAAGACCTGAGCGATTCAGGGAAATATGTGACCTGAGTGAATCAGGAAAATACATACAATCTGGAAATACCGTCAACCTGAAAGGGACAGGAAAATACATAAAACCTGAGCGATTCAGGGAAATAAGACCTGGGTGAATCGGGGAAATACGTGAAAATTTTAGCTAATCAGGGAAATACATGAAACCTGAGATTCAGGAAAATACACCCTGAGATATTCAGGAGAAAACACAACCTGAGTGCGTCAGAAAAGACTCCCCCCCCCCGCGAGAGCGGAAAGGAAACAGGAATGACCATGGCATAGAAAGGATCGCAACCTACCTGAATCAACGGACAGCGCTGCCAACTCTCCGGCAATACTGAAGACCTAGGAATGGAGGCTCGTGATGAATGAAGGAAGACTCTGAGTTGCGGAGGAGCGGAAAGCCGCCACTCGGCTGGACCTTACCTGAAACCTGGCACCGTGGAGTGACCGGACACGGAGGAGCCCTGCGACACAATTGAGCATGGATCGAAATTCCGGTGGCCTGAGGCTCTGCTTACATGACAATAAGCTTGCGTTGGTACGAGACCTGGAGAGAGGTGCGATCTGGTGGCACTGGAATGAAGCGACGGAGAACCAGGATGCAGCCTGGGCGCCATGGCCAACTGCTGGATGACCCTGAACTGCCAGAATCAGGGCCCGAAGTCACGCTGCATGCAACAAGACCTGCAGGAAACAGGAATCCAGACATGCAGGACACAAACCGGGTAACCAGGAACCAGCCGGACCCCCGAGCGTTCCAGGCAGATGCATGGAACCTGAGCGATTCAGGCAAATACCTTGAATCCTGAGCGGTTCAGGCAACATGGAATCCTGAGCGAATCAGGCGATTACATACACCTTTCGTGAAAATGACGGACACCTGGGTGCGTCGGGCATTACCTTGAACCTGGGTGGACCTGGCCACTACCTACCCACCAGGAGACAGAGGTAGGTGTGAGCCTGGGCGATCCAGGAGACACAGGTAGGTGTGAGCCTGGGCGATACAGGAGACAGAGGTAGGTGTGAGCCTGGGCGATCCAGGAGACACAGGTAGGTGTGAGCCTGGGCGATCCAGGAGACAGAGGTAGGTGTGAGCCTGGGCGATCCAGGAGACACAGGTAGGTGTGAGCCTGGGCGATCCAGGAGAAAGAGGCAGGTACGAGCCTGGGCGATCCAGGAGACAGAGGCAGGTGTGAGCCTGGGCGATCCAGGAGACAGAGGTAGGTGTGAGCCTGGGCGATCCAGGAGACACAGGTAGGTGTGAGCCTGGGCAATCCAGGAGACAGAGGTAGGTGTGAGCCTGGGCGATCCAGGAGACACAGGTAGGTGTGAGCCTGGGCGATCCAGGAGAAAGAGGCAGGTACGAGCCTGGGCGATCCAGGAGACAGAGGCAGGTGTGAGCCTGGGTGGTCCAGGAGACAGAGATAGGTGTGAGCCTGGGCGAACCAGCGGAAAACAGGAAACAGCATACAACGTAAAAGCACATACATATATCACATGGCCGTGCCGCCATTACGGGTTGCACAGATAATTGCGTCCTGGGGCGAGGTAAGGTACTAATCTACTTCTGAGGAGACCCCCGACTCTCTTCACCTCAGAACCGTAAATAGCGTGCTCCCGCGTCCCCCCACCTAACGCCCCTATGAGCGGAGACAGAGAACAGCTTTTTAATCATATACAGCTTTTTAAACATATACCTAACAATGCCTGGCCCGGCCGAGTGTGCACTCCATAACTGTCTGGTTGCCTGGCAGTACCACTAGTTTCCACAACACCCGCGAATTATGTATGGGCCATTTACCGTGCATAAATAGTTCCTGCCCAGGGGCTGGACCCCCCTACTTACACCATATGTGAGGTAGTGGGTTATCTGACGTGAGTTCCACGCTGGAACGCACGCCGGCCTACCCCCAGGAGCAGGAAGAGATGCGAGTATGACTTGGGGGTAATGGTAGCTGTGACATGAGTGGTGGGCACCGTGGTAGTTGGTGCGTGATGGTTGGGGGTGAACTGAGGGAGGAGCCGTAAGTGGGTAGGGGGGACCGGGTCCGCGAGCAGATATCGGTGTGCGTTCCACGCTGGAACGCACGCCGAACCCGCGACCGGAAGCCTGGAAACATGGGGGCCCGGACCGGAGGGCTCCTGTGAGGGGGGATAGCTTGCGGGGACAGTGCTTACCTGTCCTGAAGCCGTCTGACCGTGGAGAGAGCGCCGGGCCTAGAATGAACTCCGGCGTGCGCTCCACGCTGGAACGCACGCCGATCTCGTGACCGGAAACCGGAAGCCGGAGCCTGCGCCGCTGCTCGGGGAGCCCAGTGAAGGGAACAACAAGTGCCTGCATACGCTACTTCTTCCTAGGGGAGAAACCTGCGACGTACACGGCGGCTGTGGTACCAGCGGGCGACTTCTTATCCAAGGTATGAACACAAGCGCCCTGAGGAGCTGGGGGCTGGAGCTTAAGAAGGTAAGATGCCCCTCCCACAAATTCAGGCTGACTTTTCAGCCTTCCACTAAACCACGTAACCACCGGGAACAGCATGCGTGGCAAGCATGTCACGGCAATCGCCCAGAAGGCCGAGACACTGCCACCGCATGCTCTCACAGCAACATGTTGCAGGGCGGGCAACCGCAAGTGTGGCAACAGTGTCACAGCGTGCACCATAGGCCGTGACATTACCAAGCTGTGCTTTGTATTGCAGATCAGCCACATTTATCAGCAGGGGTGTTAGAAGTCGGACCCCCTGGCGATTTCATACTGATCACGTGAGCATTTATATGTAAGTCCCAGAGAAGGTACCACTATCTGTCCTGTCTGTCTTCAAATTTACAAAACTGCTAGCTTTTCCAAATTTTCTGTCATTTTAAAAGTTTTTTTTTACCATTAACATTAAGTACAATTTGTCACAGAAAATAATTCTTGGATAAGTAGAAGCATTTGAAAGTTATTACCACATACTTAAAGTGACACATGTCAGAATTGGAAAATGAGGCTTCCTGAGGAAGGAGAAAACTGGCTGCGTCTGGAAGTGGTTAAAAACTGTACGATTTTTTTTTCTGCTTAAAAACATGGTCCAAAACATTTTTGCTTTTTGGTGTATACACACACCACCTGGGGTCATGTGATCCTCTTACTGTAAAGAACCTTTTCCTATACTAACTAGCAGGTACATTTCCTCCTCATGTACATGATGTCTCCGCTGTTATTGGAAGCAATATATCGTCTTACCCCTGGGGCGCTCCAAGCTCTCACTCTATAACTATAGTGTAGACCTACAGTACATATGGATCAGCCAAAATGGACTCTAGGCAGAAGGACGTCATTAAAGAGCCCTATAAATAAATAAAACATTGACCACCGCACTGGAGTTTGTCGGGACTCTTGTCATCCTTTCTTGGCCTTCAACACTCTCTTTATTCAGGATAAGAAATGACCAAGGACAGACAAACCATATGTACAACCTCTGCAGCCACACGCCGTCCACTAGGTAAGGTAAGGGGCTCGCGACCACCTTCACAGCAGCTTCCTAAGATAATAAAAGTCAAGGCTCAAATTTACTGTAAAGACAAAATAAGAATACTCTGGAGAGAGGGTCCAAACATACCATCATTCCTGTGCATGGAGGCCCCTGGAAATGACCTGTTAAAATGAAACTGTAAAATCCTACACTATAGACAATAAGGGGAAGGTCACAACTTTTAACTTTGGTCCTCAGTTCTTCCTGGCCCCAACACTATATTGCTCTGCATATGACATGACTCACTGTATTTGCCAGAGACCTGAGTTTTGTGGATATTCACTAGTTAATAGGAACACACAGAAATCCTCCACTATAAACAACCATGAAATTGAGCGTCCTGACTCCTGAGACCTGATTACATTATTCCTGGATGTGCAGAGCAAAGGTCTGGGCTTCTGTGGCTTCAGCTCCTGGGAGAACCAATGACTTTAAAATAAAGGACGCCATTAGCTGTTAGCATCAGATATTTTATGTCTGAGCTGAGATGTTCACTTGTTGGGTTCATATATTCCATCAAATCCTCCTAATGTTTCAATGTTGTCATAATTTTTATTGATTTAGAAAATTTTATGAAGAAAAAAATATATAAAAACATGAAAAACCAAACAACAATTTCCAGCGTTCTTCTCATGAGTCTATCGGATAATCAAAAGACCATCTATGCCCTCTTCATCGTCTTCCTCCTCATCTATCTGATGACTTTTTTGATAAACTTTATTATCCTCCTTCTGGTTCTTACTTGTGCTCATCTTCACACACCCATGTATTTCTTTCTTGGAAACTTAGCGTTCTTGGACATGTCCTACTCATCAGTCACTGCCCCAAGGTTGCTCTTTGCTGACATCACCCAACATTGGTCTATGTCTCTCTCAGACTGCATAACACAAATGTTCTTTGTCATCTATTTCGGGGGCTCTGAGGTTTATTTATTGACCTCCATGTCTTATGACCGGTATGTAGCCATCTGCCGTCCTCTCCACTACTCTCAGATCATGTCATGGGGCACATGTACTCAGATAGTGTCTTTGGTTTGGTCATCTGGTCTCCTCATGCCCACCATTTGTACTTTATGTTTAAGAAGGTTGACGTTCTGTGGTCCCAACATCATCCACAATTTCTTTTGTGATCTGCCCCATTTGCTCCAGATTTCTTGTACTGATACTTTCATCAATTTTCTAGTTTTAATAGTTGTTGGGGGTCTTCTGAGTTTCATAGCCTTTGTTGCCACATTTTACCCGTATGTCAGAATGTTTAGCACAGTCTTTAAAATTTGCACCAGTGATGGAAGACATAAAGCTTTCTCCACCTGTACGTCTCATCTGACTGTGGTTTTTATATTTTATGCGTCCATAACTTTTATCTACCTTGTTCCTAACTCAAGCAATTTTTCTGCATTGAACCAAGTAGTCACTGTGATATATGCACTAATCACCCCCTTACTTAACCCCTTAATCTACAGCCTAAGGAACAAAGACCTGAAGGTCGCACTGAGGAGAGCTTTACATACAGATGGTACAAGAAGACGCACATGACCCCAGCCCAGGACTTATTATAGACTTGTGCATAGACAAAAAAAACTTGTAGCAACTTTGCCTAAATTTACTAAATAAAATTATGATTATCACTACAATTGATCCTCAGGTAGTTACACCTATACCTAACAGGAATACTCAATCTTACTAATATAGTCAATAACACAATGAGTAATACTCAATTCCTTTTAAAATAATCAAAATTTTATTGAACATTATTAAAATACTGATTACTTAATAATACTAACAGTAGGGAATCTACTCAATAGTGCCAAATTGCAATCACCATTTACAGCTGTATAGTAAACAAGGTGCCAATTTTTTTTAGATAATCCACATCTATTTCATATACAAAGGATGGTATAATCCATGGATACAATATACTAGGTACGTTTTATATATTTATCGGGCCATTATGTGCCGCCTGTAAACCAAACCCAGAATAGTAGCAGATTTTACCTCACTACCTCTGAGGGGAAGTTGCCATCTTGCACCTGCACCTCGGTATGTTATAAACCGAAAAAAAATTTGATTTATGTCACCATATCTAACTATATCAGCGAAAGGTGTTCCCTAGTGAGGTAAAATCTGTTACTATTCTGGGTTTGGTTCAGAGGCGCCACGTAATGGCCCGATAAATATATAAAACGTACCTAGTATATTGTATCCATGGATTATACTTTCCTTTGTATATGAAATAGATGTGGATTATCTATAATTTTTTGTCACCTTGTTTACTATACAGATGTAAATGGTGATTGCAATTTGGCACTAAGCTGTATTTTTTTTTTGTACCATTTTGGGGTACATACTATATGACTTTTGATCGCTTCTTGATTGTTTTTTTTTTTTTTTTGGGAGGTGATGTGGGCAAAAAGTGAGATTCCGTGTTTTTATTTTATGTGGTTCTCCATGCGGTATATAGGATATGATGACTTTTTTTCTGTGGGTCGATACAATTATGGCGATACTAAATTGATATAGTTTTATTCATGTATTATTGCTCTTGCATTATAAAATCACTTTTTTTTATTTAAATTTAAGTTGTATTTGGCATCGCCATACTCTAACATCCATGAGATTTTTATTTTTCTGTCAACATAGCTGAGGACTAGAGATGAGCGAACACCTGGATGTTCGGGTTCGACGAGTTCGGCCGAACTTTCGAAAAATGTTCGGGTTCGGGATCCGAACTCGACCCGAACTTCATCCCGAACCCGAACCCCATAGAAGTCAATGGGGACCCGAACTTTTGGGCACTAAAAAGGCTGTAAAACACACCCGGAAAGGGCTAGAGGGCTGCAAAAGGCAGCAAAATGTAGTTAAATCCCCTGCAAACAAATGTAGATAGGGAAATGATGAGTTAACATAAAATAAATAAAAATTAAACAATATTAATTGGAGTGAGGTCCCATAGCACAGAATCAGGCTTCAAGTCACCCACCAATGGAGGAGGTCACTTACTATTATTTTGACCACAGCACCCAGACAAAGGAGAGAGGTCCCACAGCAGAGAACCAGGCATCATATCACCCACCACAGGAGTAGGCCACCATTTAGTTACTTTGACCCCTACACCCAGACGGAGGAGAGAGGTTACACAGCAGAGAATCAGGCATTTAGATCACCCACCACAGGAGTAGGCCACCATTGAATCAGACCCCGGCAACCATGTCAGATGGCACAACCATCAGCTTCATATCAATCAGCACAGGAGAAGGCGACTTTGAAAGACTTTGACCCCTACACCCAGACGGAGGAGAGAGGTTTCACAGCAGAGAATCAGGCATTTAGATCACCCACCACAGGAGTAGGCCCCCATTGAATCAGACCCTGGCAACCATGTCAGATGGCACAACCATCAGCTTTATATCAATCAGCACAGGAGAAGCCACCATTGAGTTACTTTGACCCCCGCACCCAGGAAGAGGAGAGAGGCACCACAGCACATATTCTGGCATCATATCAGCCACCACAGGAGAAGCCACCATTGAGTTACTTTGACCCCTGCACCCAGGAAGAGGAGAGAGGCCCCACAGCACATATTCTGGCATCATATCAGCCACCACAGGAGAAGCCACCATTTAGTTACTTTGACCCCTTCACCCAAACAGAGGAGAGAGGTTCCACATCAGAGAATCAGGCATCATATCAACCACCACAGGAGTAGGCCACAATTTAATGGGACCCCGGCAACCATGTCAGATGGCACAACCATCAGCTTTATATCAATCAGCACAGGAGAAGCCACCATTGAGTTACTTTGACCCCCGCACCCAGGAAGAGGAGAGAGGCACCACAGCACATATTCTGGCATCATATCAGCCACCACAGGAGAAGCCACCATTGAGTTACTTTGACCCCTGCACCCAGGAAGAGGAGAGAGGCCCCACAGCACATATTCTGGCATCATATCAGCCACCACAGGAGAAGCCACCATTTAGTTACTTTGACCCCTTCACCCAAACAGAGGAGAGAGGTTCCACATCAGAGAATCAGGCATCATATCAACCACCACAGGAGTAGGCCACAATTTAATGGGACCCCGGCAACCATGTCAGATGGCACAACCATCAGCTTCATATCAATCAGCACAGGAGAAGGCGACTTTGAAAGACTTTGACCCCTACACCCAGACGGAGGAGAGAGGTTTCACAGCAGAGAATCAGGCATTTAGATCACCCACCACAGGAGTAGGCCCCCATTGAATCAGACCCTGGCAACCATGTCAGATGGCACAACCATCAGCTTTATATCAATCAGCACAGGAGAAGGCGACTTTGAAAGACTTTGACCCCTACACCCAGATGGAGGAGAGAGGTTTCACAGCAGAGAATCAGGCATCATATCAACCACCACAGGAGAAGCCACCATTTAGTTACTTTGACCCCTGCACCCAGGAAGAGGAGAGAGGCACCACAGCACATATTCTGGCATCATATCAGCCACCACAGGAGAAGCCACCATTGAGTTACTTTGACCCCTGCACCCAGGAAGAGGAGAGAGGCCCCACAGCACATATTCTGGCATCATATCAGCCACCACAGGAGAAGCCACCATTTAGTTACTTTGACCCCTGCACCCAGGAAGAGGAGAGAGGCACCACAGCACATATTCTGGCATCATATCAGCCACCACAGGAGAAGCCACCATTTAGTTACTTTGACCCCTTCACCCAAACAGAGGAGAGAGGTTCCACATCAGAGAATCAGGCATCATATCAACCACCACAGGAGTAGGCCACAATTTAGTTTATTTGACCCCTGCACCCAGGAAGAGGAGAGAGGCCCCACAGCACATATTCTGGCATCATATCACACACCACAGGAGAAGGCCTCTTTCAGTGATTTAGGCCTTTGGACCCAGACAGAGGAGAGAGGTCAGAGATTAGCTTCATATCCCCCAGCACAGCAGAAGACCGCTTTATTTGACTTAGGCCTCAGCACCCAGACAGAAGACAGAGGTAGCATGGCAGAGGTTATGGCTTCATGTCACCCGTTAGTTTAACCGGCCACTTTCATCTGGTTAGGCCCCGGCGCCCAGACAGAGAAGAGTTTCATTCAACTGTGGGTTTCATAAAATTTGTATCAAATAAAGAAGTGGCCCGTAGCACAACAAGACATGTTTTAGGCAGTTAATAAGGACTACTCTGCACAAGGGAGGGACAGGTCCTGCTGGATCCATGCCTGGTTCATCTTTATGAAGGTCAGCTTGTCCACGTTGGCTGTGGACAGGCGGCTGCACTTGTCAGTAATGACGCCCCCTGCCGTGCTGAATACGCGTTCAGATAAAACGCTGGCCGCCGGGCAGGAAAGCACCTCCAAGGCATAACATGCTAACTCTGGCCACGTGGACAATTTCGAAACCCAGTAGTTGAATGGGGCCGAACCATCCGTCAGGATGTGGAGGGGTATGCAGACATACTGTTCAACCATGTTAGTGAAATGCTGCCTCCTGCTAACACGTTCCGTATCAGGTGTCGGTGCAGATAGCTGTGGCGTGGAGACAAAACTTTTCCACATTTCTGCCATGCTAACCCTGCCCTCAGATGAGCTGGCCGTGACACAGCTGCGTTGGCGACCTCTTGCCACTCCTCTGCCTTCACCTTCCACCTGTTCCCCTGTGACATGTGGGAATGCTCTCAAGAGCGCCTCTATCAGCGTGCGCTTGTACTCGCGCATCTTACGGTCGCGCTCCAGTTCAGGAATTAAAGTGGGCACATTGTCTTTATACCGGGGATCCAGCAGGGTGGCCACCCAGTAGTCTGCACACGTTAAAACGTGGGCAACTCTGCTGTCGTTGCGCAGGCATTGGAGCATATATTCGCTCATGTGGGCCAGGCTACCCATGGGTAAGGACAAGCTGTCCTCTGTGGGAGGCGTATCGTCATCGTCCACCGTATCCCCCCAGCCACGCACCAGTGATGGGCCTGGGCTGCCACCCCGCTGTGAACTTGCGTCATCCTCGTCCCCCTCCACCTCCTCCTCCTCATCCTCCTCGTCCTCCAGTACAGTGCCTTGGCTGGCGACTTGTGAACCTGTCCTCTGCTGCTTAAACAAACCTCCCTCTGAGCCACTTCGAACAGACTGGCCCGAAAGTGTTAGAAACGAGCCCTCATCCTCCTCCACCTGGGCCACCTCCTCTAACATCATTGCCCTAAGTGTTTTCTCAAGGAGATATAGAAGTGGTATTGTAACGCTGATAACAGTGTCATCGCCACTGGCCATGTTGGTGGAGTACTCGAAACAGCGCAGCAGGGCACACAGGTCTCGCATGGAGGCCCAATCATTGGTGGTGAAGTGGTGCTGTTCGGCAGTACGACTGACGCGAGCGTGCTGCAGCTGAAACTCCACTATGGCCTGCTGCTGCTCGCACAGTCTCTCCAGCATGTGCAAGGTGGAGTTCCACCGGGTGGGCACGTCGCATATGAGGCGGTGAGCGGGAAGGCCGAAGTTCCGCTGTAGCGCAGACAGGCGAGCAGCGGCAGGATGTGAACGGCGGAAGCGCGCACAGACGGCCCGCACTTTATGCAGCAGCTCTGACATGTTGGGGTAGTGGTGAATGAACCTCTGCACCACCAAGTTCAGCACATGCGCCAGGCAAGGGATGTGCGTCAAACCGGCTAGTCCCAGAGCTGCCACGAGATTTCGCCCATTATCGCATACCACCAGGCCTGGCTTGAGGCCCACCGGCAGAAACCACTCGTCGGTCTGTTGTTCAATACCCCGCCACAACTCCTTTGCGCTGTGGGGCCTGTCCCCCAAACATATGAGTTTCAGAATGGCCTGCTGACGTTTACCCCGGGCTGTGCTGAAGTTGGTGGTGAAGGTGTGTGGCTGACCGGATGAGCTGGTGGAAGCAGTGGAGGAGGAAGCCGAGTAGGAGGAGGAGGCTACAGGAGGCAGAGAATGATGCCCTGCGATCCTAGGGGGCGGAAGGACGTGCGCCAAGGAACTGTCCGCCGGGGGCCCAGCCGCCACTACATTCATCCAGTGTGCAGTTAGTGAGATATAGCGTCCCTGGCCGTGCTTACTGGTCCACGTATCTGTGGTTAGGTGGACCTTGCCACAAATGGCGTTGCGCAGTGCACACTTGATTTTATCGGACACTTGCATGTGCAGGGAAGGCACGGCTGTCTTGGAGAAGTAGTGGCGGCTGGGAACCACATACTGCGGGACAGCCATGGCCATCAGCTGTTTGAAGCTGTCTGTGTCCACCAGCCGGAATGACAGCATTTCAAAGGCCAGCAGTTTAGAAATGCTGGCGTTCAGGCCAAGGGCTCGAGGGTGACTCGGGGGGAATTTGCACTTCCTCTCTAAGGTTTGAGATATTGAGAGCTGAACGCTGCTGTGTGATATAGTGGAGACGCTAGTTGACGGTGGCGGTGGTGGTGGTGTCGGTGGCACATCCTCTGTTTGCTGCTCGGCAGGTGGCAACATTCCTCTCGAGGCGGAAGCCGAGGCAGCAGCGGTAGAGGGAGCAGGGGGAGCCTCAGCGAGTGCCTGGTTTTTAAGGTGTGTACCCCACTGCAGTTCATGCTTTGCATGTAGATGCCTGGTCATGCAGGTTGTGCTGAGGTTCAGAACGTTAATGCCTCGCCTCAGGCTCTGATGGCAGAGCGTGCAAGTCACTCGGGTCTTGTCGGTAGGACATTGTTTAAAGAAGTGCCATGCCAGGGAACTCTTTGAAGCTGCCTTTGTGGGGCTGGGTCCCTGTTGGCGATGTCCAGTAGCAGGCGAACTCTGGGGGCGGCGGCTCGTCTGCTTTGGCCCCCTGCTCCCTCTTTGGCTTCGCTGTTGTCTCGGTCTCACCACTACCTCTTCCTCTGAACTGTGAAAGTCATCGCCACGACCTTCAGTCCATGTGGGGTCTAAGACCTCATCGTCCTCTGCATCGTCTTCCACCCAGTCTCCCTCCCTGACCTCCTCCTGTTCAGTCTGCACACTGCAAAAAGACGCGGCAGTGGGCACCTGTGTTTCGTCATCATCAGAGAGTCGGTGACTCTGCTGTGGTGGTATTCCCATGTCCTCTTCATCTGGAGACATAAGTGGTTGTGCGTCAGTGCATGGTATGTCTTCCTCCACTGGGGAAGGGCTAGGTGGACGCCCCTGGGAAACCCTGGAAGCAGAGTCTTCAAACAGAAGAAGAGACTGCTGCATAACTTGTGGCTCAGACCGTTTCCCTGATATGCTTGGGGGTGATGTGACAGACTGATGGGCTTGGTTTTCAGGTGCCACCTGTGCGCTTTCCGCAGAAGACTGGGTGGAAGACCATGTGGTGAACGTGCTAGAAGCACTGTCGGCCACCCAATCGATTAATGCCTGTACCTGCTCAGGCCTTACCATCCTAAGAGCGGCATTGGGCCCCACGAGATATTGCGGTACATTCTGCCGGCTAGTTGAGGGAGTTCGTTCCCTACTGTGTGCGCCTGGGGCCGAACGGCCACGTCCTCTACCAGCAACAGAGGCTCCACGGACACCACCACGACCGCGTCCTCGTCCCTTAATAGTATTTTTCTTCATTGTTGCGATTCAACTCGCACCACAATGAAATATATTATTTTTTATAAGCAAAATCCCCTCACTGGAATACTTTCAGTCTTTTGACTGTATGGATTACAGATGGAATGACTGTTATATGTGAGTACCGCTTTCTTTGACAGATTCTAGTATGGGTACATATATGTTTTCCCAACCCCAGCACATTAGTTTGCTAATTCCAGATGTATGAAACGCAGGCCTAACTGTATCTAGTATATTGAACGCCAGATAAACTAACTTGGCCTTTTTTAAATAAAAAAAATCCCCTCACTGGAATACTTTCAGTCTTTTGACTGTATGGATTACAGATGGAATGACTGTTATATGTGAGTACCGCTTTCTTTGACAGATTCTAGTATGGGTACATATATGTTTTCCCAACCCCAGCACATTAGTTTGCTAATTCCAGATGTATGAAACGCAGGCCTAACTGTATCTAGTATATTGAACGCCAGATAAACTAACTTGGCCTTTTTTAAATAAAATAAAAATTCCCTCACTGGAATACTTTATGGCTTTTCACTGTATGGATTACAGATGGACTGGTATTAGTAGGGGTGACACAAGCACACCCAAGTCCCTGATGTAGGATTTCTATGGCACAGACCACTATTACAAGTGATTAATGGACGTTGGGAGAGATTGTGCTGCAGCACTAGTCCCAAGATGGCCGCCGCCTATCAGCCCAGTAACATGTGCCACAAAATGGTCTGCACAACCTTTAAAAAAAATAGCCTTGGACTGTGCTGCTAAATCGCTATTGGTCTGAATCCCAGGTGTAGATGTCTGACTTGTTTGGAGCTTTGGAATGCACACTGTGGCAGCTTCTGCTGCAGCACTACAAGTCGCAAAATGGCGGCCGGCGGTCAGCCCAGGTACATGTGGATGGAAAAATCACTCTGGCCACTCTAAAAATAGCCAATCCCTATCAAAAATGCAGCTCAGCTGCAGTTGTTCAGATGAATCACAGGTGGAGGAGAGAAATTTGCTTCCAGTTATTCAATTATCCCTGCCTATTCTCGCCCTAGCATCAGCTGCGTCTATCCCTGTTCTATTCACATCGGGAGTGAGCACGTCCCGACGTGCGCACAAGCTTATAAAGAGGAAGAGTCACATGCTGCACTTGGCCAATCACAGCCTTGCCAATAGTAGGCATGGCTGCGATGGCATCTTAGGGCAAGTAGCATGATGCATGTTGATTGGCTGCTTTGCAGCCTTTCAAAATGCGCCAAAATACATGCCGAACGACGAACCCGAACCCGAACTTTTACGAAAAAGTTCGGGTTCGGGTCCGTGTCACGAACACCCCAAAATTCGGTACGGACCCGAACTATGCTCGAACTGTTCGCTCAACACTACTGAGGACTTGTTTTTTGTGGGATGGGCTTTAGTTCTTATTGGTACCATTTTGGGGTACATATTAGTTTTTGATTGTTTTTTATACCATTTTTTAGGGGGGGATGAGGTAACAAAAATGGCAATTCTGTCATTGTGTTTACACAACTTTGAGACCTACGGGAGAAAAGCGCTTTACAAATGATGTTGTTGTTGTTATTTTTTTTTTATTGCATTCACCAAGTGGGATAAGTTACTCGATTTTATAGATCAGGTTGTTACAGACACAGCCATACCAATTGTGTGTAGTTTATTTTATTTTTTAACCAATTGTAAATGAACGGTTATTGGAAAAAGTGAAAAAATGAAAAAAGTTCCAGCATCGGATAAAATTTATGAAAATGCTGGAACTTTTTTCATTTTTTCACACGTGAGAAGAGCCGACCTTGATTCGTTCCGTGCACGGATGCTGGTGAGTGAGGTGGACTTAATTTATTAATGGGAAGAAGCTATATTTTTTAAGTTTTTGTTGTCCCATTTGGTTTTTGAAATTCCAGTGATTGTACAATTGTATTTCTTTTTTGCAGTGTATCGTAAAAACTGTTTTACAGTGACATTTGGCCTGATTAAACTAGGGCCTGGCAGGTTTCAGTATGTCAACTACAAACGACACGAGCCTCTTTCAGTTTCATGTGTATTTCAATTCATTGTTTGCAACATACATCTTAAAACCAATATTCCATTGAAGTCAATAGGAAGTGCATAGATGAAAAAGTGCTGTGTTATTGCCATATACTTATCAGTTCAGATGGTCGATCTCTGAAAGTGAGTCCACATGAGAGGCAGAAAATACGTTTCGGGGGACACGCTCCCTTTTTCAAGCCTGTGCAGACTCAGTCCCATGGATTTAAATAGCCTATCCAATTAATGCAAATATATCTGAAAAACAACACCTACAATTAACATCAAAAGCTCCGCACGGAACACGGCTCCAGTGATGAACAGGGATCTTCTTACTTACAAAAAGACAGGATTAACCCCTTAGGGACGCATGACGTACCGGTACGGCATGTTTTCCGAGTCCTTAAGGACCCATGACATACCGGTACGTCATGGGTTTAAAATGCGATTGCGGCACCGCGGGGGTTAATCGGAACAGGATGCCCGCTGAAATCATTCAGCGGGCATCCTGTGACTCCCCCGTATCGGCGATCGCAGAAAACCGCAGGTCAATTCAGACCTGCGGTTTGCTGCGTTTTCTGGTCCATTCGGGTCTCCGTTGACCTGATGAACCGGAAAAAGACTGCGATTGGTGGTGTGATTACACACCACCAATCGCAGTACTAACATTTGGAGAGGCGGTGCTGTCCAGGGTGCTGATTGGTGCAGGGAGAGAGGTGCGAGATTCAAACTTCCTGCGCTCCTCTCTCCCCTCCTCTTCCTGTTCAGCACCTGCACCCTGCAGCACCGTCCTCACCAGGCTCCTGCGATCGGCACCCATCACCCTCCTACACCCATCACCCTCCAGGAAGGTTAGGGTCAGTGAGGGAGAGGCACCGTTAGGCAGGGATAGAAGGGAAAATGTAGTTAGGAAAAAAAAATTGAAACTCACTTTATCTAAACTTTTTATTTTCTAGCTTTGAGACCCTAGACCCCCCTGCCACAAAAAATATTAGTTTTAGTGCAGGCATCCTCAAACTGCGGCCCTCCAGATGTTGTAAAACTATAACTCCCAGCATGCCCAGACAACCTACAGCCATCAGCAGGGCATGGTGGGAATTGTAGAGAGCCATACATATTGGGCATCGCGGCGTCCGTAAAAATATTCTCTATAAAAATAACATTTAACCCAACCCTCCCGGATGAACAGCGTTAAAAAAAAAACGTGTAAAAAAAAGCCATTTTTTGTCACCTAACATCACAAAAAGTGTAATAGCGAGCGATCAAAATGTCATATGCACCTCCAATTAGTGCCAATAAAACCGCCATCTCATCCCGCAAAAAATGAGCCCCTACATTAGATAGTCGCCCAAAAAAAAAAAAAAAAGTAGCTCCCAGGCTATAGAGATACTAAAATATTTTTTTTGGGTTCCTAAAATGATAATATAATATATAATCAAAATAAATAAAAAATTTTAGACATATTAGGTATCGGCGCGTCCGTAAGAATCTGCCCTATAAAAATAAGATTTGACCAAACCCCTCGGATGAACAGCGTTAAAAATATAAAAATAAAAACGGTGCCAAACACCAATTTTTGGGCAAAATTTCAATTTGAATCCTTTTTTTCCGGTAATAAAGCAAGGGTTAACAGCCAAACAAAACTAAATATTTATTGCCCTGATTCTGTAGTTTGCAGAAACACCCCATATGTGGTCGTAAATGGCTATATAGCCGCACGGCAGGGCATAGAACGAAGGGAATGCCATATGGTTTCTGGAAGGCAGATTTTGATGGACTGTTTTTTTTTACACCATGTCCCATTAGAAGCCCCCCCTGATGTAGCCTAGACTAGAAACTCCAAAAAAGTGACCCCATCTAAGAAACTACACCCCTCAAGGTATTCAAAAGTTACTTTACAAACTTTGTTAACCCTTTAGGTGTTCCACAAAACTTAATAGCGAATGTAGAAACAATTTTAGAATTGAAATTTTTTGTTACCTTGCCTCAAAAAAGTGTAATATAGAGCAACCAAAAATCATATTTACCCTAAAATAGTCCCAAAACAACAACCACCTTATCCCGTAGTTTCCTAGATGGGTTCACTTTTATGGAGTTTCTACTCTAGGGGTGCATCAGGGGGCTTGAAAGGGTACATGGTGTAAATAAACCAGTACAGCAAAATCTGCCTTCTAAAAACCATATGGCGTTCCCCTTCTTCTATGTGCTCCCGTTTGGCCAAACAATAGTTTACGACCACATATGGGGTGTTTCTGCAAACTACAGAATCAGGGCAACCCATATTAAGTTTTGTTTGGCAGTAAACCCTTACTTTATTACTGGAAAAAATGGGTTAAAATTTAAAATTTTCCAAAAAATTGAAATTTCTAAATTGTTTCTCCATCTGCTATTAACTCTTGTGGAACACCTAAAGGGTTAACAAAGTTTGTAAACCCAGTTTTGATACCTTGAGGGGTGTACTTTCTTAGATGGAGTCACTTTTTTGGAATTTCTATTCTAGGGGTGCAAGGGGGGGCTTGAAATGGACATGGTATAAACAAAACCAGTCCTGCAAAATCTGCCTTCCAAAACCCAAATGGCGTTCCCCTCCTTCTATGTCCTCCCGTTTGGCCAAACAGTAGTTTACGACCACATATGGGGTGTTTTTGCAAACTACAGAATCAGAGCAACCCATATTGAGTTTTGTTTGGCAGTTAACCCTTACTTTATTACTGGAAAAAATGGGTTAAAATGGAAAATTTTCCAAACAATTTACATTTCTAAATTGTTTCTCCATCTGCCATTAACTCTTGTGGAATACCTAAAGGGTTAACAAAGTTTGTAAACCCAGTTTTGAATACCTTGAGGGGTGTACTTTCTTAGATGGAGTCACTTATTTGGAATCTCTATTCTAGGGGTGCAAGGGGGGGCTTGAAATGGGACATGGTATAAACAAAACCAGTCCTGCAAAATCTGCCTTGCAAAAACCATATGGCGTTCCCCTCCTTCTATGGCCTCCCGTTTGGCCAAACAGTAGTTTATGACCACATATGGGGTGTTTCTGAAAACTACAGAATCAGGGCAATCCATATTGAGTTTTGTTTGGCAGTTAACCCTTGCTTTTTTTCTTGAAAAAATTGATTATATTGGGAAATTTTCCCAAAAATTGAAATTCTTAAATTTTATGTCCATTTGCCATGAAGTCTTGTGGAAGACCTAAAGGGTTAACAAAGTTTGTAAAATCAGTTTTGAATACCTTGAGGGGTGTAGTTTCTAGAATGGGGTCATTTTTGGATGGTTTCTATTATGTAAGCCTCACAAAGTGACTTCAGACCTGAACTGGTCCATAAAAAGTGGGATTTGGAAAATTTCTGAAAAATTTCAAAATTTGCTTCTAAACTTCTAAGCTATGTAACATCCCCAAAAAATAAAATATCATTCCCAAAATGATACAAACATGAAGTAGACATATGGGGAATGTAAAGTCATCACAATTTTTGGGGGTATTACTATGTATTAGAGAGGTAGAGAAATTGAAACTTTGAAATTCGCTAATTTTTCAAAATTTTGGGTAAATTTGGTATTTTTTTATGAAAAAAAAATTAACTTTTTTGACCCAATTTTAGCAGTGTCATGAAGTAAAATATGTGACAGAACGGCCTGGGTAAGTAAAAGCGTTTTAAAGTTATCAACACTTAAGGTGACACTGGTCAGATTTGCAAAAAATGGCCAAAACCTTAAGGTGAAATAGGGCTGAGTCCTTAAGGGGTTAAAACAAAATAACTTTTCTTTAGTTTTACACTAAAACCATCCCTTCACAAGAGCCCATAACGCGCTGCAGCCACTCCAAAAAAGTTACTAAAAAACACACTGAAATTGCAATCTTCATTTAACCCCTTAGGGCTCAGGCAATGCAATGTAAATATCCAGTATACTTTCCCCTGCAATAGCAAGGTTGTAATCTATTGTTAAACTTCTCCCTCAATTTCCTCCAAAATCATCCATTCTAACTCTGACACAAAATGCCTCAGCTCAAAAAAGTGCCTCGCAACACTAGCCTCCTAGGTTTTACCTTCTTGCTCCTCCTTCTTTTGTTAAAAACGACCTTATGTGGACTCAGAGATGGACTATCTGAAACAATACTGTAAGGCAATAGCACAGCACTTTTCCTCCATGCACTTTCTATGGAATATTGATTTTAAGATGTATGTTACAAGCAATGAATTAAAATACATATAAAACTGAAAGTGGCTCGTGTTGTTTTTCCGTTTGGCCCGTTAAGGTGTATTGTGGACTGTGGTCATTTCGCTGGCGATGGTCTTGTGTGATGGCTCAATTTTTGAAAGAGCGCACTCCTTTACACCGTCGTCAGCTGATTCCACATTCACAGTCTGCTTAAACTAATAACACACAAAGAATTAAATGTTACCATGTTTTTATTGAACACACCATATAAACATTCACTGTGCAGGTGGAAAAAGTATGTGAACCCCTAGACTAATGACATATCCAAGAGCTAATTGGAGTGAGGTGTCAGCCAACTGGAGTTCAATCAATGAGATGAGATTGGAGGTGTTGGTTACAGCTACCCTATAAAAAACACACACCAGTTCTGGGTTTGATTTTCACAAGAAGCATTGCCTGATGTGAATGATGCCTCGCACAAAAGAGCTCTCAGAAGACCTACGATTAAAAATTGTTGACTTGCATAAAGCTGGAAAGGGTTATAAAAGTATCTCCAAAAGCCTTGCTGTTCATCAGTCCACGGTAAGACAAATTGTCTATAAATGGAGAAAGTTAAGACTGCTGCTACTCTCCCTAGGAGTGGGCATCCTGTAAAGATGACTGCAAGAGCACAGCGCAGACTGCTCAATGAAGTGAAGAAGAATCCTATAGTGTCAGCTAAAGACTTACAAAAGTCTCTGGCATATGCTAACATCCCTGTTAGCGAATCTACGATACGTAAAACACTAAACAAGAATGGATTTCATGGGAGGATACCACAGAAGAAACCACTGCTGTCCAAAAAAAAACATTGCTGCACGTTTACAGTTTGCACAAGAGCACCTGGATGTTCCACAGCAGTACTGGCAAAATATTCTGTGGACAGATGAAACCAAAGTTGAGTTGTTTGGAAGAAACACACAACACTATGTGTGGAGAAAAAGAGGCACAGCACACCAACATCAAAACCTCATCCCAACTGTAAAGTATGGTGGTGGGGGCATCATGGTTTGGGGCTGCTTTGCTGCGTCAGGGCCTGGAGGGATTGCTATCATCGAAGGAAAAATGAATTCCCAAGTTTATCAAGACATTTTGCAGAAGAACTTAAGGCCATTTGTCCACCAGCTGAAGCTCAACGGAAGATGAGTGTTGCAACAGGACAACGACCCAAAGCATAAAAGTAAATCAACAACAGAATGGCTTAAACAGAAGAAAATCCGCCTTCTGGAGTGGCCCAGTCAGAGTCCTGACCTCAGCCCGATAGAGATGCTATGGCAGGACCTCAAGAAAGCGATTCACACCAGACATCCCAAGAATATTGGTGAACTGAAACAGTTCTGTAAAGAGGAATGGTCAAGAATTACTCCTGACCGCTGTGCAAGTCTGATCTGCAACTACAGGAAACGTTTGGTTGAAGTTATTGCTGCCAAATGAGGTTCAACCAGTTATTAAATCCAAGGGTTCATATACTTTTTCCACCTGCACTGTGAATGTTTACATGGTGTGTTCAATAAAAAGATGGTAACATTTAATTCTTTGTGTGTTATTAGTTTAAACAGACTGTGATTGTCTATTGTTGTGACTTAGATGAAGATCAGATCACATTTTATGACCAATTTGTGCAGAAATCCATATCATTCCAAAGGGTTCACATACTTTTTCTTGCAACTGTATATCTCAGGTTGTAGGAACTGCTTGTTGCCATTATATAAATCCCCAAGGCAACCTACAGGTAAAAGTTGGAATAGAAAAGGTGAAAGCCATGAGAGACAAATGGTTCCAGGAAAATAGTGCAGACAAAGACTCATGGAGGGGAGACACTTTTTCCTTTCTCAATCCTGCCAACTGGTTCACAGGGCTGGGTGGCTGGTTAATGGGGCTTATTCAAACAGTAGTACAAGTAGTGCTAATTATACTAGTTATTTACATTATAATCAAGCTGATTATCCCGGAAGGGATCCCAAAGGGCAGAATAGGATTTAGCTTGTTCTGAAGTACTTCTGGGCGGTGACAGTCCACAGATGTCTTAAAGATGGAGGGTCCATCTTGAATATTTGCATCACTGCTTGTGTCAGTAAATGTGCAAAGGTCTGTCAGACTGGCTGCACATGTCTGACTTCTCTGTTTGTTTTGGTTTGGGTTTGAGCTGGATCCACCTTCCCTCAGGTGTACTGGGTTTGATTGTTAGTGAGGCTATTTATCTCTCCTTCCCCCAGTGGCCTGTACGGGTTATAGTTCTTTCCTGGGAGCTCTGGATGTGTGGTGGATCGTCTGCTCCAGCTCTGCTCAAGATAAGTCCTCTCTGTTATTTCCCATTGTGTCTTTAATCTAGGCTTCTAGGGAGACGCTTGCTTGCTCCGGGTTTGAATAAGCAGGTTGCCTCTTCCCTTTTCCCTACAGCTTAGGGTTTGCCAAGGGTGTACAGGTTAAGGCACGAGGGCATGTGCATATCTACCATTAGGGTATGCACATGGACACAGCAGTTTAGGGAAAACCTTTAGGGATCGCTAGGAGGTGACCCTTTTTTCCCTAAGCTTTTTGGGCCTAATCATTTGTTCTGTTTGTTTTCCTGTGTTTGGTTATTTCCCCGCTTACCTACCTATAGTCACATTATAACCTGCCTAAAAACTGTAGGCTATGGATGCCTTGGTTGATCGCATGCAGGGATTATGAAGGTTGCTGACCTCCACAGTTATGTTGCACAGTGTCAGAAGGAAATCAGGTCTGCTTAGAGCCTAAAGTCGCTCTCCCTGATAGGTTCTCAGAGGGTGGTGATGACTTTATTCGGTTCAGGGAGTCCTGCAGGTTGTATTTTCGTCTGCGGCCAATTTCATTTGGTGACGAGAATCAAAGAGTGGGATCATTATATCTCTGCTCAAAGGGGACGTGCAGTCCTGGGCTTTTTCTCTGCCGACCGGTTCACCATCCCTCCGGTCGATGGATGAATTTTTTAGAGCCTAGACGCTTGCTTCCTCCGGATTTGAATAAGCAGGTTGCCTCTTCCCTTTTCCCTACTGCTTAGGGTTTGCCCAGGGTTTATAGGTTTAGGCATGAGGGCATGTGCATATCCACCATTAGGGTATACACATGGGCACAGCAGTTTAGGGAAAACCTTTAGGGATCGCTAGGAGGTGACCCTTTTCTCCCTAGGTTTTCGGCCTAATCATTTGTTCTGTTTGTTTTCCTGTGTTTGGTTATTTCCCTGTTTACCTACCTATCGTGACAGCTGGTTGTTATAATTTTGCTTGTAATAGTGGTATATTGTATTCTGCCGTGTATTAGAAGACTGATTGAAAATACCGCAGACAGAAGTAACTTTTTACCAATTCCGTAGTGAGACAATGGATGAGCTTGGAATCCTGGTTCAACTGACCTTTGCTAGGCTGCCGGCAGATGTACATTTCATCCATGAGGTGAAACATCTGGGGTACGTCCGGCCGGATCCTACGGGCTCACCATGGTCTTAAATGGGGGAGATGTGAGGGATGAGACTCCATCTTTGTGTCTGCAGCGGCCATTTTACATTGTATGACCTTTTTGAAGTTAATAGATTAGGGACTTTTCTTGCATGTCAAAATTTCTGCAGGGAGTAACACAGCCCCCACCTTTGCTATTCTCGATAGATGGAAACTGCTAGCTATGACACTTATTTCCTGTATTCTGAATTGTAGGTGTCTGCGGTTAATTGACATTTATATTTTCTGTTTCTGTAAGCCTATATATATTCAAATATGGTCATGACCTTCATGAGACGTGTGTGTGTGGCTTTCTTGTTTTGGTTTGGGTTTGAGCTGGATCCACCTTCCCCCCCCCCCCCCACCAAATCAGTATAAGATTATGTCCATTTTGCTTTGAATAAACAGAGACTTGTTTGATCACTGAGTGTCGGTCAATCAATGCTCCATGAGTACTCATGATTAAATGGGCAATAATTATTTGGAACTCAGCATAAATTAGAGTAAATGAATTTAACTTAAAAATTTTAATTTTATTTGTTTTGATTTAATTTCTGTGGAACACCTAAAAGTTAGGTGTTAAAAGGGTTCTCCCAGATTTTCATATTAATGGCACATCCTCAGGAGAGGTCATCAACATCAGATCAGTAGGGTCTGAATCCCTGCACCCTCGCCAATCAGCCGTCTAAGAGGGAACACCCCGGACTGGAGCAGAGTTCCAGCACCAACAACAGCTGAAGTACAACTGCGTTCAGCCAGGAAACCACAGAAGATATAAGCCAAGTGACCACACCTAGTCAGGGAGTTAACCCTTACAGCACCAGACAGAGGGAGGCTACAACTTAAAGGGAAGTGCACACACAAGCATACTAAACCACGTAACCACCGGCAACAGCATGCGTGGCAACCATGTCACGGCAATCGCCCAGAAGGCCGAGACACTGCCACTGCTTGCTCTCACAGCAACACGTTGCCGCGGGCAACCGCAAGTGTGGCAACAGTGTCACAGCATACACCATAGGCCGTGATATTACCAAGCTGTGCTTTGCATTGCAGCTCAGCCACATTTATTTGAAAGGGACTGAGCTGCGTCCCTGCCATGGCGCTCCGTGAGTGCTTAGGACTCTTCCTAGGTCATATGACGTCATGTTCATTGGTCACATGGCCTAGGCACAGCTCAATCCCATTCAAGTGAATGGGGTTGAGTTGTGATACCAAGCACAGCTGCTATCCAGTGTACGCCGCTGTACTTGGTAAGCTGTGCGGAGGCTACAGCACTCGCCTAAGCTCTGGTAAGTGCTACGGCTTCCAGCAGATCAGCAGGGGTGTTAGAAGTCGGACCCCCTGGCGATTTCATACTGATCACGTGAGCATTTATATGTAAGTCCCAGAGAAGGTACCACTATCTGTCCTGTCTGTCTTCAAATTTACAAAACTGCTATCTTTTCCAAATTTTCTGTCCTTTTTGAAGTTTTTTTTACCATTAACATTAAGAACAATTTGTCACGGAAAAACATTCTTGGATAAGTAGAAGCATTTCAAAGTTATTACCACATAAAGTGACACATGTCAGAATTGGAAAATTAGGCTTCCTGAGGAAGGAGAAAACTGGCTGTGTCTGGAAGTGGTTAAAAACTGTATGATTTTTTTTTTTCTGCTTAAAAACATGGACCAAAACATTTTCGCTTTTTGGTGCACACACACCACCTGGGGTCATGTGATCCTCATACTGTAAAGAACCCTTTCCTATACTAATTGATCAGGTACATTTCCTCCTCATGTACATGATGTCTCCGCTGTTATTGGAAGCAATATATCGTCTTACCCCTGGGGCGCTCCAAACTCTCACTCTATAACTATAGTGTAGACCTACAGTACACATGGATCAGCCAAAATGGACTCCAGGCAGAAGATCCTCATTAAAGAGCCCTATAAATAAATAAAACATTGACCCCCACACTGGAGTTTGTCGGGACTCTTGTCATCCTTTCTTGGCCTTCAACACTCTCTTTATTCAGGATATAAAATGACCAAAGACAGACAAACCATATGTACAACCTCTGCAGCCACACGCCTTCCACTAGGTAAGGGGCTCGCGACCACCTTCACAGCAGCTTCCTAAGATAATAAAAGTCAAGGCTCAAATTTACTGTAAAGACAAAATAAGAATGCTCTGGAGAGAGGGTCCAAACATACCATCATTCCTGTGCATGGAGGCCCCTGGAAATGACCAGTTAAAATGGTTTGTCCCACTGAGCCGGATCCATTGGTGAGCATTGGGGGGGGTCCCCACTTGGAGCTCGTGTCCAGACCTTCTTGTTTGGGATCCCCCACACCAACTGCCGCTGAAGGTTTTGACCCAGAAATCCTTTCCAATTGTGCACCTCTCAATCTTCCCCCCACTTCTTTTTCCCCCAACAGTAGATCTAGTCACTTTAAGGTTCACCAATTGCCACCCTCACCTCCTCCCACTACTGATCTGGAGTTAGACTCCATCATCACGCTCCATGATCTCTCCTTCACTCAGACTCCTATTCACATGTCCCCCAATCATTCTAGTTCTGAGGTTAGTCCGAAACCTATAAAGACACTCGACCTGACGTCCCAGGCAGGTCAGAGCTCCTCTTCTTCTTCTTTTTTATCCCTTCCTACGGTACTCACACCAACTATGATATACCCGATAATGAAAAGCTCGAATACGGTAACGATCACAAACTTTTTTCACCCCCTGGGGAAAAGATCAGTGAAAAGAAAAAATTTAGAAGAGGATGTAGGGGAGGCAAAAGTAAAAAGAAAATTTTGAAAACAGATAAAGAGAAATCAGATCATGAAATTAAAATTTTCAATTTGTCTTCCTATTTATTAAATGTGGAGGAAACATCACTTTTAGCAAGAGGCCTTTCCTTCTGTCCAACATCAAGCATAAAGGGTTTCGATCTTTTTTTAGACTTACATAAGTTTGTTAGAAAACTAACATTAAAAAGACATTTCAGTTTACTGGAGAGTCTAAATAAACCCAGTATTGAACATACCAATGAGACTTTATCTACTCCGGTAACAACAACACAATATGTCTCTACAAGTTTAAAACCCCCCTCAACCTTTTATCCGACCCACCACAAGGGGAATTTTATAGATACTTTTTATCATCTAGTGATGGACGATTTTCGATCCATCCATCAAAAACCCATTTTGAATCACAACCTCAATCCCAAAGAATCCAAGGCGATAAAAAGCCTATACGAAAATACCTCAATAGTAATCCGTAATGCCGACAAGGGTGGAGGCGTGGTCATCCAAAATAGAGATGACTACGTGAAAGAAGCTCTCCACATCTTGTCGGATACTGATTACTACCTTCCTCTAGACAAAGATCCGTCTGGGGAACATAGGGTTGCATTGAGGACCTTGATTGACTCAGCAAAACACATACTGAGTAAAAAAGAACAAGAATATATTCTCAAAACAGACTCAGTAATGGCACTTTTTTACCATCTACCCAAAATTCATAAGGATGTTCAGAATCCTCCAGGCCGCTCCATCATATCTGGGATATCCTCTTTGACTTGCAATCTGTCCCATTATGTGGACACCTTGCTACAGAAATATGTCATCCAATTACCTTCCTATTTGAAAGATTCCACCTCTTCAATAACTACACTCAAAGGAATCACATGGAAGGATACATATTCGTGGATAGCCCTTGATGTTGCGGCCCTATATTCAAATATTAATCATGAATTGGGAATAAAATGTGTTGATTCTTTTCTTGGTAAAGATTCTTCTGTACCTGTTGATCAGAAGTCGTTTATACTGAAATCCATTCATTTTATCCTGACACATAATACATTCTCTTTTGGTGAACAACTATACCTCCAGTGCAAAGGTACCGCAATGGGTACGCGTTTCGCGCCCAGTTTTGCCAACCTTTTCATGGGAGCATTTGAAGATCAATATATTCATAAGTCCACCCAGTGGTCGGATATTATTGTACTATATCGTCGTTTTATAGACGACCTGTTCTTCATATGGGATGGAGATTCTGATTCTATTAAGGATTTTATTCAATATTTAAATTCCTCGGATTGGGGTATTACTCTATCTGGGACTCATGACTGTTCAAGAATTGAATTCTTGGATTTAGAAATGGATGCTGATGGTGACAAAATTGTAACACGCACGTTTTTCAAAAAGGTTGACTGCAACAGTTACCTTGAGTACTCTAGCCTCCATTTTAAGAAATGGAAGACAAATATCCCCTTTAGTCAATTTAAGAGATTAAGGAGGAACTGTTCGCTAACTAGGGATTTCATCTCACAAAGTGAAATTATTCGTAAAAGGTTTCAGAATAAAGGTTACCCTCATGGAGTTATTGAGGCGGCTTATAATCGAGCTAAGGCTCCTACACAAGACAATTGCCTATTAGTTAGCCAGAAAGATCAGGCAAAGGATAATCAGCAAGATAATAAATGGGGTGCCAATTTTATCACTACCTACAGTAGCAATCACAAGGACGTGAGGAACATTCTTTCTAAATATTGGCATATCATCAAAAAAGACCCATATATAGGCAAATCTCTACCAAGCCATCCGCCCCTAACTTTCAGGAGAGCAAAAACCCTAAAAAATCTGTTAGCACCCAGCAAGCTACGTGAATCTCATCACAAAGCAACTGGGCTAAATATCAGTTCATTTATACCATCTAGACCAGCGGGTAGCACAAAATGCAGACAATCTAAATGTCTATGTTGCCTCTCTATACAAAATTCTACCTCTTTTCGTAGTAACACTACTGGGGAAATTTTTAATATCAAGCAATCAATGGACTGTGGGTCAAATAATGTGATCTACGTGCTGGAATGCCAATGTGGATTACAGTACGTGGGCCGCACCACACAGACGTTACGGAATAGGTTGAACAAACATCGTTCAAACACTAAGAAGAAATTTATGCAGCATAGTGTATCAAGACACATTACGGATAAACATCAGGGTCTTTTTTCAAGTATCTCTGTCATACCTATAGAGAAAATCTATGCCGATACCCGGAACATTACACAAACAATCAAAAGACGTGAAATGTTCTGGATTTATAAACGTAATAGCCTGAGTCCTCAGGGCTTAAATGAGGCATTTGAAATTAATCTATAAACTGATGATATCAATTCACTCACCATTGAAAATTTGAGAAATAGATCCTTCTCTCTATTAGATTCAGACCCTAATTATACAACTGTAGTTTTGAACTTTCTCTCTTTTTTTTCAAAAAAATCTTTGCTGATAGATTAACAAGTCTACAACAACATCACTAATATGACATATTTTGGTGGTGGCTGTTGATCATCAGGTACTTCGGGATGGTGGCGACATGCGTGTATTTTTACATACGCATACGCCCACTTACATCCCCTAGATCCTGCATTAATAATGGCAATATATTATTGGGTGGATTGGACAGTGTTCCACCCATATACATGTTCATTTTTAAGTTTTTTTTTTTTTATTCCAATTCTTTCTATCAGAAGGATTGTCTTATCTAGTTTTTTATACAAGTGGCTACCTTGCATCATTTATATATAAAATTATGCATTCCCCTCTTCTTTTATATATTTATATATATATATATTTATTTAATAATTTTAATGTTTCCCCTAAAAAACATTTTTTAAAGGTCATATTGTGCCACTTTGCATTTAATATTCTTTTTTTTCCCTAGGAATCTAATCATTGTACTTGTAGGGTACCATTGCATGTATATCCTTACATGTATATGACCTCTTCTATTATATGATCCCTCCCCCTCTTTTATTATACATTTGAACACTACTTTACATTTTGTAAACAATTTTACAAATGTTTTTGTTGTATCATAGTAGTCTTCAGGTGAGAGTGTCCCTTGTCATATAGAAGCGGCCCTCATAAGTTCTTACTGTATCATGCGATGTTAGATCGCATAAGTATAGGCCAGACGGCACTCTCACCATTGAAGCGTCTTTAAAGATAGGTAACGGCCCTCACGTGACCGGAATCTGCTCATGTGATCCGGGTCACGTGACGTCAGGCCGAATGATGTGGGTCAGCTTCCTCATAGAGGACGGCCTTTCTACCATTGAAACATCCTTGTAACTTAGCAATGGTTTTCACGTGATCCGCTCATGTGATACAGAAGCTCCACCCCTCACCAGGATTCGCCCATGTGATACAGGTCCTTTACTCCTAACAGCACTATATTATAGTCCGCTCACGTGACACAGAATCTCCACCCCTCACTAGGATTCGCCCATGTGATACAGGTCCTTTACTCCTAACAGCACTATATTATAGTCCGCTCACGTGACACAGAATCTCCACCCCTCACCAGGATTCGCCCATGTGATACAGGTCCTGTACTCCTAATAGGACTATATCACAGTCCTGTGCGCCCAGAAACCTTTGCGATGTGTCTTGTGATGTGCTTCTAATTACACACCTCATAGGGTCGGCCCCCATATGGGCGTATTGTTTTGAGATTCATTATAAAACTGACTGTTGTCATTACGATTTTTCTATTCTGTACAATATAAATATGTTTAGAATGTGCACATCGGCGGTCTATTATGAGAACCTGCTGATGTGCACATTTTATATGCCATTGTTCATTTAAACAACACCCAAAACTCCTCCCTTATGACCTTGTGACCCCTTTAAGGCGGTATGTTTGTAAGTATAAATATGTGTAGCTATGTGCTGTTACCCTTGTGCAGCTTTTTTTGTACCTGATGAAGGGGAGTGATTCCCCGAAACGCGTTGTATCGCTGCAATAAAAGATTCCTTCTTGATCCTGGTGACTGGCTGACGGTAATTTGCGCCGTGGGAAGTGGTTTGTTCTTTTGCATCATTCCTGTGCATGGAGGCCCCTGGAAATGACCAGTTAAAATTAAACTGTAAAATCCTACACTATTGTAACGGTTGCGTACACACACACAGGGGGGAGGATAGTGACCACTGCGCTCCACCCTTACCCCTGGCCCTGCCTACTTGCCTCATGAGTCCTGATGACAGGGGACAACTGGACGGCAGTCCCTAACTTAGTATACTTGCGGGAAGGACAGACAAGACAAATAACGGATAGTGAACGGACGGGGTCAAAACCAAGAGGACAACGCAGTACAGAGGGATAAGCAAAGAAAGGTCAGGAGAAGCTGGGTCATAAATACCAGGAGAGTTGAGAAGTACCAAAGGAGTCCGCAAAGAATAGTCAGGTGGAAGCCGAGGTCAATATACCAGGAAGGATGCGCAGTACAGGAGGAGCAGGCAAAGGATCGTCAGGGAACAGGATCAGGTAAGTACACAGGTATCCAACAACTGCCAGGAACCTAAATTAACAGGCAACCTGTGGCCAGCAGGCTGCCTGTATTTATAGTGGGGAGTGAGGGTCATGTGACGTGGCCAGCGTCACATGACCGACAGACCGACCAGTTGAGCACCGAGTGATCAGCTCGGTGCTCAAGGCAGATCTAGGAGCAGGGAGCCTCCCAGCTAGCAAAGCCGCCCTGGGAATGAGGTCAAACACAGATCCTCGCTCCTGAAGCTAAGCAGCAGGTCTGCGGCTGATGGAAGACCGAGTGTGCCATCGGCACCCCGTTACAACTATAGACAATAAGGGGAAGGTCACAACTTTTAACTTTGGGCCTCACTTCTTCCTGGCCCCAACACTATATTGCTCTGCATATGACATGACTCACTGTATTTGCCAGAGACCTGAGTTTTGTGGATATTCACTAGTTAATAGAAACACACAGAAATCCTCCACTATAAACAACCATGAAATTGAGCGTCCTGAGACCCGATTACATTATTCCTGAATGTGCAGAGCAGAGGTCTGGGCTTCTGTGGCTTCAGCTCCTGGGAGAACCAATGACTTTAAAATGAATGACGCCATTAGCTGTTAGCATCAGATATTTTATGTCTGAGCTGAGATGTTAACTTGTTGGGTTCATATATTCCATCAAATCCTCCTAATGTTTCATTGTTGTCATAATTTTTATTGATTTTGAAAAAAAATGTAATAAAAAAAATATGAAAACATGAAAAACCAAACAACAATCTCCAGCGTTCTTCTCATGAGTCTATCAGATAATCAGAAGACCATCTATGCCCTCTTCATTGTTTTCCTCCTCATCTATCTGATGACTGTTTTGACCAACTTTATTATCCTCCTTCTAGTTCTTACTTGTGCTCATCTTCACACACCCATGTATTTCTTTCTTGGAAACTTGGCGTTCTTGGACATGTCCTACTCATCGGTCACTGCTCCAAAGATGCTCCCTCACCTCACCACCCATCATTGATCCATCTCCTTCCCAGACTGCATAGCACAAATGTTCTTTGTCATCTATTTCGGGTGTTGTGAGGTTTACTTGTTGTCCTCCATGTCCTATGACCGGTATGTAGCCATCTGCCGTCCTCTCCACTACTCTCAGATCATGTCTTGGAGCACCTGTACTCAGATGGTGTCTTTGGTTTGGTCTTCTGGTCTCCTCATGCCCACCATTTGTACTTTATGTTTAAGAAGGTTGACATTCTGTGGTCCCAACATCATCCACAATTTCTTTTGTGATCTGCCTCATTTGCTCCAGATTTCTTGTACTGATACTTCCATCAATGTTCTAGTTTTAACAGTTGTTGGGGGTCTTCTGAGTGTCACAACCTTTGTTGCCACATTTTACCCGTATGTCAGAATTTTTAGCACAGTCTTTAAAATTCGCACCAGTGATGGAAGACGTAAAGCTTTCTCCACCTGTACGTCTCATCTGACTGTGGTTTTTATATTTTATGCGTCAGCAAATTTTATCTACCTTGTTCCTAACTCAAGCAATCTTTCTGCATTGAACCAAGTAGCCACTGTCATATACACACTAATCACCCCCTTACTTAACCCCTTAATCTACAGCCTAAGGAACAAAGACCTGAAGGTCGCACTGAAGAGAACGTTACATACAGATGGTACAAGAAGACGCACATGACCTCAGCCCAGGACTTATTATAGACTTGTGCATAGACAAGAAAACCTTGTAGCAACTTTTCCTAAATTTACAAAATTGAATTATGATTATCGTTACAATTGATCCTCAGGTAGTTACACCTATACCTAACAGGAATACTCAGTCTTACTAATATAGTCAATAACACAATGAGTAATACTCAATTCCTTTTAAAATAATCAAAATTTTATTGAACATTATTAAAATACTGATTACTTCATAATACTAACAGTAGGGAATCTATTTAATAGTGCCAAATTGCAATCACCATTTACAGCTGTAAAGTAAACAAGGTGCCAAAAAATTATAGATAATCCACAGCTATTTCATATACAAAGGATGGTATAATCCATGGATACAATATACTAGGTACGTTTTATATATTTATCGGGCCATTATGTGCCGCCTCTGAACCAAACCCAGAATAGTAGCAGATGTAAATGGTGATTGCAATTTGGCACTATTGAGTAGATTCCCTACTGTTAGTATTATTAAGTATTCAGTATTTTAATAATGTTCAATAAAATTTTTATTATTTTAAAAGGAATTGAGTATTACTCATTGTGTTATTGACTATATTTACAAAATAAAACCACAAGGTACAAGATGGAAGTAACTGGGGGTATATACACCAAAAATAACCACATAAGCATGGGGTCCTAGTTTAGATGGTCCCGTCTTGCCTTTTCTTAAAGAGATTGGCACTGTGCTCATCCTCCTATAGACAATAGAAGAGGAATTGGCTGAAGGGTCCCTTCTCTGCTGCAAAATATGGTAAGGATGAAAAGAAAAGCAAGAGCTGAGCAACAGATTTTGAAGGACATGTGGTCACTTAACCAGGCTGTGAAGGTCCTCAATTCACAGGAGAAGACAGCTGTTCCTTTTCTGGCATGTAGTGAGTTGTCTTTGGGGAAGTTCCTACATGTGGTGTCTGGTGCAGCAGTCTGACATCTGTGAGGGTGACATCCTTCCAAAAGAACTGGTTTGCATCTACAAAAAACTGCTTGTCACAGAAGTAGCATCACAGAGGGATAGATGGCCTCCAGTGGAGATCGCAGTCAGTACTAGAGATGAGCCAATTTATTTAAATTAGCTTCAGGTCTGATTCTAACAAACCAGTCAGAAATCTCGATTCAGGTACAAATAAATTCAACCCAACTGGCCTGAAAATTTAATAAAACTGAGATCTCCTAGGACCTAATTTTCTCTCTTCTCTTTTTTTTTTTTTTGGACGGCATTCCCAAACAGACTGTAACATCAGATTTCTTATGCCCCTTTCAGCAGAAGCCAGTTTGGACAAAATGCCAAAGCCTCATTTTGCAAATATGACATGTCACTTCATGATGATGATGATGTATAGTCTTGTGTACACGCAGTCTTACCCTTAGGGCCTCGATGCGCTTAGCTGGCTGATTGAACAAGGGAGGAAAAAGAAGAAGGCATGACACTTTACCATGGGCCGCAAAGACCTAGAGAATAAGGCAGTAGGTGAATAGATAGCGGCTCACCCTTCCTGCTTACACAGATAGGTGCTCTCACTAGTAAGTGATTCACCCTGATCACAGATTGATTGATTGAGAGAGTTGTAGATATAGTGGGCACTCAATATCTGGACGTACATAGTGGATACAACATATTTATTTGCATAATTTCATCTTAAAATCAATATAAATATAAAGGAAACAATTAAAATATTATATAAAAGATGGTAAAAGGTAATAAGAGGTTAACCAATAAAAGGTGATAAGAGGTTAACCCATAAATGACATATCTTGTAAAAAAAAGTTAATCGATAGTATAACTTCTAATATTGCTTGATAAGGTGCGCTTGATAGGATCCTATTGTTGAATTCCAATATGCTGGTTGTGCTTTTCTGTTTATTGTCAATGATTCATTCAGTAATGGGTCATATGTTAGTCTTGGTTATACAATTTTAGCATATGTTGTTTGACATCACAATCACCACTGTAGGATACCAATTCCAATCAATGTTGGTTAGTCCTTATAGGGGTTATTGTGTATACATGCAGTTAGTTATACTCACTGCTGGCTGTTTAGTTCTTTGTATAATCTGGCCGTGGTGGCGTCCCACCATAGGTCAGTACACTCACCCCTCTTCCTTCACCCGATAGCGTGCTTCTGCTTGTGGTATCCGTCAGTGCTGTGGCTTAGATGTCCAGGACTTTCTTCCGGTTTGGATTGGGTGTCCCGCGTGTTCGGAGCGGCTCACATGATTGGGGCGTCCCACGTGACCTGGAAGCTATTCAATTCACGTGATTTAGGCTCCTTACGTCTTCAGGAGGTGGTACCAACCTCCGTTCATATGCTATCGTGTGACTTGTTGTTTATCTTTCTGCAATAGTCAGCTGTATATTTAGGCGATATTACTATAGGACTTCTTTCAATATGGGGATCTCAGCAACTCCTGCTAGACGTGTTTCGAGGTTGCCCACCTATTCCTCAGTAGCTGAGAATAAGGCACCTATTCCAGAGACCAATTTCCTAGCACTTATCAAAATAGAGAATCAAGAAAAAGAGAGGGAAGGTAGAGGGGTCTCAAGGTTCAGAGGGTTCAGGCGAGATATAGAGAATGTGAAGAGAACAAAATTTATAAACGTGAGGAAAAAGTATCTTTAAAAAAAGGAGAGACATTACCAACCGTGAATTTATAGACTAAGATTTAGAAAAAAAAACAAAGATCAAATGCCTGTTTGAAAAGTAAGGTTTTCAGTGCACGTCTGAATGAGAGAAGACTGGGAATCATTTTCAGGGCCAGAGGTAGGTGGTTCCAAAATCTGGCCCCTTGAGCCGAAAAGGATCTACCTCCACGTCTGATCTTATTAACTTGCGGGATGTTAAAATTTGCAGAGTTACTAGACCTCAATGTCCTCAACGGGGCGTACCTGGTGAATTTACGCCGCAGGTACAAGGGCCCCACACCATGGAATACCCTATGTATTAAGCATCCAATCTTGAACATTACCCGTTGTTGGACGGGGAGCCAGTGCACAGCATTAAGAGAGGGAGTGATATGCTCTCGGCGGGCAACACCCATTAGTAGCCTTGCTGCGGCATTCTGCACAAGTTGAAGTCTTTGCAAGTTCTTCTTAGGGAGTCCCATCCATGTACAAAGCATTACAATAGTCCAACCGACTGCTGATCGCTGCTCCGACCAAGGCTTTCCTGAGAGGGGATTCGATGTATTTTAAGATCCTCCTCAGAAGTTTCAGCTGGTAGTGGTAGGTACTAACCACCTGATTTATCTGAGGAGCCAGGGTAAATCTGGAGTCCAAGACCACTCCCAAGTCCCTGACCTGGATGGCTGTCTCAGGGACAGGTCCAAAAGACAATGGCCATTGGGGTGCTGAGGGTGTAATTTTCTGGTCACTGAATGTAATGCATTCAGTTTTGGTGCCATTAAGCTTTAGATAATTGGCACTCATCCAGTGATCGATCTCCAAGAGACATCCGGCCAGATCGACTTGATCAACTGTACCTTTGGCAAGCCTAAAGTAAAGTTGTGTATCATCCGCATAAACATGAAACTGAAGATTGTGGCTCCTGATGATGTCGACCAATGGTCTCAGATAGATGTTGAACAAGACTGGAGATAGTGCCGAGCCTTGTGGTACTCCACAGGACAGTGGGAGATCGGCTGAGTGAAATACTCCCAGCTTCACTCGTTGTACCCTGTCCTGGAGAAATGAGACCATCCATGCCAAGGCCTTTCCATCTAGTCCGGCTACCACTTTCAACTGTTTCAGTAACACTTGATGGTCAATAGTGTCAAAAGCGGATGATAGGTCCAGAAGGACTAGGACCATAGAATCGTTCTGGTCTAATGCCATCAGTAGATTGGACATTGACCAGAGCGGTCTCAGTACCCCTTCCGGGTCGGAATCCCGACTGGAATTCTTCAAGAATGTGATTGGCCTCCAGATATCCCTGTAGTTGTGCAACAACCTCCCTCTCGCCAATCTTTGCAGCGAACGGCAGTCCCTAAATCGGTCTAAGGTTACTCAGATCGGTCACAGGTAGCGCCGGTTTCTTAGGCAGGGGTGTTACCACTGCCTGCTTCAGAATAGCCGGCACCCGACCGCTGGAAAAGGAACTATTTATAATGTCTCGAATGTATGGTGCCATTGCAACCGCGGCGGACTTCACAACGGCCGCCGGGCATGGGTCTAGAGGCGAGGAGGAGGATCTGAGAGCTCCAATGATTTCAATCGTTCTCTCCTCAGAGATGGGCTGAAATTCTGTGAGGGAATAGGGTAAGGTTGAGAGTGAAGAGGAAAGTGTCTCCTCCGTCCTATGAACCGTTGGGATATTGTCCCTAGGTTTCTGGATATTTTCAGCAAAGTAGTCGGCCATTTGCTGACACAGTGCTTGAGAGTGCTCTTTCGTTGCAATCTTACATCTAGGATTGGCTAGTTATTTAGCCACTTTGAAAAGTTCTCTGGAGTTGTTAACCGCATTGCCTATTTTATTTGAGTAGTATGTTCTTTTAGTATTTTTAATATTATCTCTGTATTTTCTCATACTTAGTTTGTATTTAATTTTGGTGTCTTCTATGGGATTTTTTTCTCCAGGCCTTTTCAAGGTCTCTGGTAGTCTTTTATACATTTTTAATTCAGCAGTGAACCAAGGCGGGTTTTTATTAGGGGGACGAGGTTGCTGTTTATGTTTCATAGGTGCTAAGGTGTTTAGTGTAGCCTCTATACAATCATTAAAAGCTGTTAGCTTTGCTTCCGTGGATTCTATGGGAGCGGAATAAATCTATATTCAGATTCTCCTTAAAGCTATTGCCAAATTCCTCCAAATTAAAAATTTTCTAATTTCTTTGTTGAGTGAGAGTCTTATCTCTCACTGCAAAATGGGGAGCTTTTTTTAAAGGGGGGATAGTTTGAGTAAAAAGTATATTTTTGTGATCAGTCCACACCAGATCATGTATGGATTGGACCTGTATCTCCACCCCGGATGTCAGAATCCAGTCCAAGATGTGGCCGCCCCTGTGAGTCGGGGAGGTCACCTCTGTATGAAGCTAATGGTCTCAAGGGATGTTAATAATTGCTGGGTTTGGATGTTGGACACATCATCGGCCCAGCAATTTATGTTGCCCACAATGATGTTCTTCTGACTATATAGGAAGGCCGATGTGGCCAATTCCAGCATGTGGTAATAATGTTGGAATAGCTTTTACTTATCCAAGCGACTCTAAAAAATGTTTTCTGGTGACACACAGTACTTCATGTTAGTGGCAAATTCAGGTCGATATGTTATATCTTTATTTATAAAAATATGGAAAATATGGAAAAAATTGCTATTTTCTAAATTTTCATTTCTTTGCTTTTAAGACAGATAGTGATAACTTTTTTGTGAGTTATGTTAACATTAACCATATGTCTGCTTCATGTCTGCATCACTTTATAAATGTCATTTTATCTAATAGAAGCAATTTTTCAAATTTTTAGGAATATTTTCGAAACCAACTATAAGGTCCAATTCAGATATGAAGTCACTTTGAGGAGCTTACATAATAGAAACCACCATAAATAATCCAATTTTAGAAACTATACCCCTCACATTATTCAAAACAGATTTTTAGAAACATTGATAACCATTTAAGTGTTCCACAAGAATTAAAGTAAAAATGAAGGTGAATTTTATATTTCTTTGCAGATGTTCCATATTAATCCATTTGTTCTCGTAACACAGCAAGGGTTAACAGCAAAACAAACCTCAATATTTCTTACCCTGATTCTGCAGTTTACAGAAACACCCCATATGTAGTCATAAACAGCTGTATGGGCACACAGCAGGGCTCAGAAAGGAAGGGGCGCCATATAGTATTTGGAGGGCATATTTTGCTGGAATGGTTTTCAGACATGTCAAATTTAAAGAGATTCTAAGGTACCCCTAGAAAGGAAACCCTCAAAAAGTGACCCATTTTGGAAACTATACCCCTTCAAGAATTTATAGAAAAGTGCAGTGAGTACTTTGACACAGAAAATATTTAATAGAATTTAGAAATACTTGGCTGTCAAAAAAAAATCCAATAAAATGTTGTTTTAGCCCCAGGTCTTTCATTTTCACAAGGTGTAACAGGGGACAATGCACCCACGATTTGATATACACAGCATGCTCAGAAGGGAAGGAGCGGCATCGGGATTTTCTAACATGGAATTTGCTCAAATTGTTTTTAAGGACCATAGCCTTTTCTTTATTTTTTGTTGTTGACTGGGCTTGAGGGCTCATTTTTTGCGGGACAAGCTGTATTTTTTATTGGTACCATTTTGGAGTACATGCTATATGAATTTTGATCGCTTCTTGATTGGTTAATGTGGGCAAAAACTGAGATTCCAGTTTTTTATTTTATGTGGTTTTCCATGCGGTATATAGGATATCATGACTTTTTTTCTGTGGGTCGATACAATTATGGTGATACTAAATTAATATAGTTTTTTTCATGTATTACTGATCTTGCATTATAAAATCACTTTTTTATGTAAATAAAGTTATATTTGACATCACCATACTCTTAACATTCATGAGATTTTTATTTTTCTGTCAACATAGCTGAGAACTTGTTTTTTGTGGGATGGGCTGTAGTTCTTATTGGTACCATTTTGGGTACACATGTCTTTTTGACATTGTGTTTTAATTATTATTATTATTTTTTTTATGGCATTCACCACGTGGGATAAGTTACATGATTTTATAGATCAGGTTGTGTGTAGTTTATTTTATTTTTTAACCAATTATAAATGAACGGTTATAGGAAAAAGCAAATTTTTTTTTTTACGTTTTTGTTATCCCATTTGGTTTTTGAAAATCCAGTGATTGTACAATTGTATTTCTCTATTGCAGTGAATTGTAAAGACAGTTTTACAGTGACATTTGGCCTGATCAAACCAGGGCCTGGCAGGTTTCAGTATCTCAACTACAAAGGACACGAGCATCTTTCAGTTTCATATGTATTTCAATTCATTGTTTGCAACATACAGTCGTGGCCAAAAGTTTTGAGAATGACACAAATATTAGTTTTCACAAAGTTTGCTGCTAAACTGCTTTTAGATCTTTGTTTCAGTTGTTTCTGTGATGTAGTGAAATATAATTACACGCACTTCATACGTTTCAAAGGCTTTTATCGACAATTACATGACATTTCTGCAAAGAGTCAGTATTTGCAGTGTTGGCCCTTCTTTTTCAGGACCTCTGCAATCCGACTGGGCATGCTCTCAATCAACTTCTGGGCCAATTCCTGACTGATACAACCCATTCTTTCATCATCACTTCTTGGAGTTTGTCAGAATTAGTGGGTTTTTGTTTGTCCACCCGCCTCTTGAGGATTGACCACAAGTTCTCAATGGGATTAAGATCTAGGGAGTTTCCAGGCCATGGACCAAAAATGTCAATGTTTTGGTCCCCGAGCCACTTAGTTATCACTTTTGCCTTATGGCACGGTGCTCCATCGTGCTGGAAAATGCATTGTTCTTCCCCAAACTGTTGTTGGATTGTTGGAAGAAGTTGCTGTTGGAGGGTGTTTTGGTACCATTCTTTATTCATGGCTGTGTTTTTGGGCAAAATTGTGAGTGAGCCCACTCCCTTGGATGAGAAGCAACCCCACACATGAATGGTCTCAGGATGCTTTACTGTTGGCATGACACAGGACTGATGGTAGCGCTCACTTTTTCTTCTCCGGACAAGCCTTTTTCCAGATGCCCCAAACAATCGGAAAGAGGCTTCATCGGAGAATATTACTTTGCCCCAGTCCTCAGCAGTCCATTCACCATACTTTCTGCAGAAGATCAATCTGTCCCTGATGTTTTTTTTGGAGAGAAGTGGCTTCTTTGCTGCCCTTCTTGACACCAGGCCATCTTCCAAAAGTCTTCGCCTCACTGTGCGTGCAGATGCGCTCACACCTGCCTGCTGCCATTCCTGAGCAAGCTTTGCACTGGTGGCACTCCGATCCCACAGCTGAATCCTCTTTAGGAGACGATCCTGGCGCTTGCTGGACTTTCTTGGATGCCCTGAAGCCTTCTTAACAAGAATTGAACCTCTTTCCTTGAAGTTCTTGATGATCCTATAAATTGTTGATTGAGGTGCAATCTTAGTAGCCACAATATCCTTGCCTGTGAAGCCATTTTTATGCAACGCAATGATGGCTGCACGCGTTTCTTTGCAGGTCACCATGGTTAACAATGGAAGAACAATGATTTCAAGCATCACCCTCCTTTTAACATGTCAAGTCTGCCATTTTAACCCAATCAGCCTGACATAATGATCTCCAGCCTTGTGCTCGTCAACATTCTCACCTGAGTTAACAAGACGATTACTGAAATGATCTCAGCAGGTCCTTTAATGACAGCAATGAAATGCAGTGGAAAGGTTTTTTTGGACTTAAGTTAATTTTCATGGCAAAGAAGGACTATGCAATTCATCTGATCACTCTTCATAACATTCTGGAGTATATGCAAATTGCTATTATAAAAACTTAAGCAGCAACTTTTCCAATTTCCAATATTTATGCAATTCTCAAAACTTTTTGCCACGACTGTACATCTTAAAACCAATATTCCATTGAAGTCGATAGGAAGTGCAAAGATGAAAAAGTGCTGTGTTATTGCCATATACTTTTCAGTTCAGATTGTCGATCTCCGAAAGTGAGTCCACATGAGAGGCAGAAAGTCGGCGTACCAAAGCGCTTGACAGCGACGTTTCGGGCTACACGATCCCTTTTTCAAGCCTGTGCAGACTCAGTCCCATGGATTTAAATAGCCTATTCAATTAATGCAAATATATCTGAAAACCAACACCTACAATTAACATCAAAAGCTCCGCACGGAACACGGCTCCAGTGATGAACAGGGATCTTGTTACTTACAAAAAGACAGGATTAAAACAAAATAACTTTTCTTCAGTTTTACACTAAAACCATCCCTTCACCAGAGCCCCTACCGCGCTGCAGGCACTCTAAAAAATGACTCAAAAACACACTGAAATTGCAAGCTTCATTTAACCCCTTAGGGCTCAGGCAATGCAATGTAAATATCCAGTATACTTTCCCCTGCAATAGCAAGGTTGTACTCTATTGTTAAACTTCTCCCTCAATTTCCTCCAAAATCATCCATTCTAACTCTGACACAAAATGCCTCAGCTCAAAAAAGTGCCTCGTAACACTAGCCTCCTATGTTTTACCTTCTTGTACTTCCTTCTTTTGTTAAAAACGACCTTATGTGGACTCAGAGATGGACTGTCTGAAACAATACTGTAAGGCAATAGCGCAGCACTTTTTCGTCTATGCACTTTCTATGGACTTCATTGTAATATTGGTTTTAAGATGTATGTTACAAGCAATGAATTAAAATACATATGAAACTGAAAGTGGCCCGTGTCGTTTTTCCGTTTGGCCCGTTAAGGTGTATTGTGGACTGTGGTCATTTCGCTGGCGATGGTCTTGTCTGATAGCGCAATTTTTGAAAGAGCGCACTCCTTTTGCACCGTCGTCAGGTGATTCCACATTGATGTCTACAGAACCTATTCAATTAACCCCTTATACAAGTAGAGCCCCCGGACAGAGTGGAGAGGGGGTCAGCAGTAAGTTTGTGTTGATGTCAATGATTATTTTGCCCTTCCTCTGATCCGTCAGAACAATAACCCCCAAAAAATGGATCCTGTCTGTGGAGCATCCGCCTTCACTGGGTCAGCATTTGGTCAGTTATCCATCAGTATTGCTAATGCCAAAAAAACAGGAGTGGATCCAAAACAGAGATGACACGTGAATGGAATATTTGCATGTCTTCTGTGTTTTGTACCCACTCCTGCTTTTGGCTACCAAATCACAAGCCAATTCTGTTGGGACCATACAGGCCTTACAGCTGCTGCACAGACAGTATCCATTGTGCGTTTCATTTTTCCTACCTGAACGGATCTCACAAACGGAAATCAAAACGCCAGTGTGAAAGTAGTAAATTTTGTGTGGGGTGTGGTTACTAAAATCAATCACTTCTTAGGGGCTTCTTTATTTCACTTGAGAGCCTCTGCAGTTGTCGGCCAGTGTTGTATAAATCCCTAAAATAGGCTACAAATGCACATGGCGCCCCTTTCCTTCTGAGCCCTGCAGTGTGCCCAAACAGCAGTTTATGACCACTTAGGGGGCATTATTGTACTCAATAAAAATTAGGTAACAAAATTTGGGCTGCTTTTTCTCCTATTATATCTTATGAAAATTTGTGGCTAAAGCAGCATTTTATTAGAAAAAAGGGAGTTTTTCATTTTCACAGCTGTGTTTATGTAGTCAAAGCACTCAGTACACCCTTCAAAAAAAATCTGCTAGATGTGTAGTTTTTAAAATGTGGTCACTGTGAGGAATATGGATTATCATCTACAGGCAGCCCTGATTGTCATTTGATTCACCTTTTGGCATGTACACAGTCAGTGTCAGCAAAATATGTTTTCACCCCCCAGCCATCTGCTGTCAGCTAGCAAGGGAAGAAGCCCCAGGGATACAGCCTTCAAGGAGGCCCCAGGTGGATAATGTCACACCTCAACCAGCCAGGTTGGAGGCAGGCTAATCCTGCAGGAAAACCCCCAGCAGGAGGTCCCAGCCCTTGCCCAGGATCAATGATACCTCCCAGACATGTTGGCACCTATATTTCATAAGGAATTATGAATCGTCCGTCCATCCCAGGCATAATTCGGTTATTTTTGCGATCCTGGGGCAAAGCCAAACATCCACGTGGTCCTGGCTTGATGCTAGGATGCCCGGGAGGGGAGATATACAAATCTCCCCACAGAAAGCAAATAACGGTACCATGCTTTGACTCTAGTTGTAGCCGGAGCCCAGGCGGATCAATTGGGCCCGGAACCATCTTCCTGCGACATTCTGGTCTGGAGCTATTAGCCCTAAGTGGTTTTATGGGTCATTTTCTGCCAGCACCAGAGAAGAAGGAGTGGACCCTAACCATAGTTGGAGAGGGGAGCAGCCGGCTACAGGTCATAAGCCCATGCAAGCCCATGCAAGGGGGGTCACATCGTGCCAATGTGTTTGGAGAGACCGGGAACCAGCTGACATCACTGCCGCCACGTGACTGCAGCTAAGGACTATACCACCTCATAACCCAAAGGAACTTTCTTCTACCCGGTAACTGACTTTTGCTCTGCTTAACCCTGTTGTACCTATATCACCTGTATCTGTAACCTCAGACCACTGTATATATTCTCTGTGTATAGTGTCATTTCTAGTGTGCCCTTAAGGCGATTAAATATTTAATTTAATCTTGTGCTATCTTGTATCTCGATCACGAATCCCCACGTCCGTGTTTCGGTCTAGTTATAAGCTACTGTGGGTTGGTTTCTCACCATATATAACCCCGTTAGCGGACCGGGCTTATATCAAACAAGAAGCTGGTGGCAGATTATCCGAGCTGAGGACGCGCTGTTTCATTGCGGCAGTGAAAAGGCTCTCTCAGCTTGTTGCCTCTCTGTACCCGCTTTGTAAACTGTACCAAGCTGACCTTACCTGCTCCTCTGGAGGGAGTAATGTCATGCGTTGGTAACAAGTGACCATGCTGCATCTCGCGAGCTCGACGTAGGTGACGTCAAGCGGGCACTAAGTCCGGTATTCGTCACAGTCACTTTTTGGAGATTTCCACTTTAGGCGTCCCTCAGAGTCTCTGCAAATTCAATATGGCACCTGAAAACCATTCCAGTAAAATCTACCTTCCACATGCCATATTGCGCTCCTTTCCTTCTAAGTCCTGCAGTGTGCCCATACAGTAGTTTTCAACCACATTTTTGCAAACTGCAGAATCAGGGTAATCGAGGAATGATTTGCAGTTAACCCTTGTGTTACAGGAAAAAATGGGATAAACTTAAAATTTTAAATTTAATTCATTTTGATTTAATTTCTGTGGAACACCTAAAAGTTAGGTGTTAAAAGGGTTCTCCCAGATCTTCATTATAATGGAACATCCTCAGGACAGGTCATCAACATGAGATCAGTAGGGTCTGAATCCCTGCACCCTTGCCAATTAGCTGTCTAAGGAAGCTGCTGTGCTAAGTGGAGCTCTGGTGATGCCATGTTCTACTCATAGCTTGCCAAGCAGAGCGCCATCCATTGGATAGTGGCTGAGCTTTGTATTGCAGATCAGCCACATTCACTTGAAAGGGACTGAGCTGCGTCCGTGAAATGGCGCTCCATGAGTGCTTAGGCCTCTTCCTAGGTCATATGATGTCATGTTCATTGGTCACATGGCCTAGGCACAGCTCAGTCCCATTCAAGCAAATGGGGTTGAGTTGTGATGCTAAGCTCAGCTGCTATCCAGTGCACGGCGCTGTACTTGGTAAGCTGGGAGGAGGCTACAGCACTCGCCTAAGCTCTGGTAAGTGCTATGGCTTCCAGCAGATCAGCAGGGGTGTTAGAAGTCGGACCCCCTGGCGATTTCATACTGATCATGTGAGCATTTATATGTAAATCCCAGAGAAGGTACCACTATCTGTCCTGTCTGTCTTCAAATTTACTAAACTGCTATCTTTTCCCAATTTTCTGTTATTTTGAAAGTTTTTTTTAACATTAACATTAAGTACAATTTGTCACGGAAAGACATTTTCAGAATTGCTTGGATAAGTAGAAGCATTTCAAAGTTATTACCACATACGTAAAGTGACACATGTCAGAATTAGAAAATGATGCTGCCTGAGGAAGGAGAAAACTGTCTGCATCTGGAAGTGGTTAAAAACTGTGCGATTTTTTTTTCTGCTTAAAAACATGGTCCAAAACATTTTTGCTTTTTGGTGTATACACACACCACCTGGGGTCATGTGATCCTCTTACTGTAAAGAACCCTTTCCTATACTAATTGATCAGGTACACTTCCTCCTCATGTACATGATGTCTCCGCTGTTATTGGAAGCAATATATTGTCTAACCCCTGAGACGCTCCAAGCTCTCACTCTATAACTATAGTGTAGACCTACAGTACACATGGATCAGCCAAAATGGACTCCAGAATGAAGGACCTCATTAAAGAGCCCTATAAATAAATAAAACATTGACCACCGCACTGGAGTTTGTCGGGACTCTTGTCATCCTTTCCTGGCCTTCAACACTCTCTTTATTCAGGATAAGAAATGACCAAGGAAAGACAAACCATATGTACAACCTCTGCAGCCACACATCGTCCACTAGGTAAGGGGCTCGCGACCACCTTCACAGCAGCTTCCTAAAATAATAAAAGTCAAGGCTCAAATTTACTGTAAAGACAAAATAAGAATACTCTGGAGAGAGGGTCCAAACATTCCGTCATGCCTGTGAATGGAGGCCCCTGGAAATGACCTGTTAAAATAAAAAACTGTAAAATCCTACACTATAGACAATAAGGGGAAAGTCACAACTTTTAACTTTGGGCCTCACTTCTTCCTGGCCCCAATGCTATATTGCTCTGCATATGACATGACTCACTGTATTTGCCAGAGACCTGAGTATTGTGGATATTCACTGGTTAAGAGGAACACACAGAAATCCTTCACTGTAAACAACCATGAAATGGAGTGTCCTGAGACCCGATTACATTATTCCTCGATGTGCAGAGCAGAGGTCTGGGCTCCTGTGGCTTCAGCTCCTGGGAGAACCAATGACTTTAAAATAAAGGACGCCATTAGCTGTTAGCATCAGATATTTTATATCTGAGCTGAGATGTTAAGTTGTTGGGTTCATATATTCCATCAAATCCTCCTAATGTTTCATTGTTGTCATCATTTTTATTAATTTTTAAAAATTTATAAAGAAAAAATATGAAAACATGAAAAACCAAACAACAATCTCCAGCGTTCTTCTCATGAGTCTATCGGATAATCAGAAGACCATCTATGCCCTCTTCATCATCTTCCTCCTCATCTATCTGATGACTGCTTTGACCAACTTTATTATAGTCCTTCTGGTTCTTACTTGTGCTCATCTTCACACTCCCATGTATTTCTTTCTTGGAAACTTGGCATTCTTGGACATGTCCTACTCATCAGTCACTGCCCCAAGGATGCTCTTTGCTGACATCACCCAACATTGGTCTATGTCTCTCTCAGACTGCATAACACAAATGTTTTTTGTCATGTATTTTGGGAGCTCTGAGGTTTATTTATTGACCTCCATGTCTTATGACCGGTATGTAGCCATCTGCCGTCCTCTCCACTACTCTCAGATCATGTCATGGGGCACGTGTACTCAGATGTTGTCTGTGGTTTGGTCTTCTGGTCTCCTCATGCCCACCATTTGTACTTTATGTTTAAGAAGGTTGACGTTCTGTGGTCCCAACATCATCCACAATTTCTTTTGTGATCTGCCTCATTTGCTCCAGATTTCTTGTACTGATACTTCCTTCAATTTTCTAGTTTTAATAGTTGTTGGGGGTCTTCTGAGTTTCATAGCCTTTGTTGCCACATTTTACCCGTATGTCAGAATTTTTAGCACAGTCTTTAAAATTTGCACCAGTGATGGAAAACGTAAAGCTTTCTCCACCTGTACGTCTCATCTGACTGTGGTTGTTATATTTTATGCGTCAGCAACTTTTATCTACCTTGTTCCTAACTCAAGCAATCTTTCTACATTGAACCAAGTAGCCACTGTGATATATGCACTAATCACCCCCTTCTTAACCCCTTAATCTACAGCCTAAGGAACAAAGACCTGAAGGTCGCACTGAGGAGAGCTTTACATACAGATCATACAAGAAGACGCACATGACCCCAGCCCAGGACTTATTATAGACTTGTGCATAGACAAAAAAAACTTGTAGCAACTTTTCCTAAATTTACTAAATAAAATTATGATTATCACTACAATTAATCCTCAGGTAGTTACACCTATACCTAACAGGAATACTCAGTCTTACTAATATAGTCAATAACACAATGAGTAATACTCAATTCCTTTTAAAATTATCTAAATTTTATTGAACATTATTAAAATACTGAATACTTAATAATACTAACAGTAGGGAATCTACGCAATAGTGCCAAATTGCAATCACCATTTACAGCTGTATAGTAAACAAGGTGCCAAAAAATTACAGATAATCCACATTAATTCATATATAAAGGATGGTATAATCCATGGACACAATATACTAGGTACGTTTTATATATTTATCGGGCCATTATGTGCCGCCTCTGAACCAAACCCAAAACAGATTTTACCTCACTACCTCTTAGGAGAAGTTGCCAGACAATAGAAGAGGAATTGGCTGAAGGGTCACTTCTCTGCTGCAAAATATGATAAGGATGAAAAGAAAAGAAAGGGCTGAGCAACAGATTTTGAAGGACCTGTGGTCACTTAACCAGGCTGTGAAGGTCCTCAATTCACAGGAGAAGACAGCTGTTCCTGTTCTGGCATGTAGTGAGTTGTCTTTGGGGAAGTTCCTACATGTGGTGTCTGGTGCAGCAGTCTGACATCTTTGAGGGTGACATCCTTCCAAAAGAACTGGTTTGCATCTAAAAAAAACTGCTTGTCACAGAAGTTGCATCACAGAGGGATAGATGGCCTCCAGTGGAGATCGCAGTCAGTACTAGAGATGAGTCAATTTATTTAAATTAGCTTCAGGTCTGATTCTAACGAACCAATCAGAAAACTCGATTCAGGTACAAATAAATTTGACCCAACTGGCCTGAAAATTGAATGAAACTGAGATCTCATAAGACCTAATTTTCTCTCCTCCTCCTTTTTTTTTTTTTTTTTGGCTGGCCGGCATTCCCAAACAGACTGTAACATCAGATTTCTTTTGCTCCTTCCAGCAAAAGCCAGTTAGGACAAAATGCCAAAGTCTCATTTTGCAAATATGACATGTCACTTCATGTGGTAATAATGTTGGAATAGCTTTTACTTATCCAAACTACTCTGAGAATGTTTTCTGGTGACACAAAGTACTTCATGTTAGTGGTAAATTTTAGAGAGAAAAAAACAAATGTATGGAAAATCTGGAAAAAATAGCTATTTTCAAAATTTTAATTTCTATGCTTTTAAGACATTAAACTATTTTGTGTGTTATGTTAACATTAACCATATGTCTGCTTCATGTTTGCATCACTTTGTAAATGTCATTTTATCTAATTAGGACGTTAGAAGCAATTTTTAAAATTTTTAGGAACTTTTTAGAAACCAACTTTAAGGTCCAGTTCAGATATGAAGTCACTTTGAGGAGCTTACATAATAGAAACCAGCATAAATAGTCCAATTTTAGAAACGATACCCATCACATTACTTAAAACTGATTTTTAGAAACATTGATAAACATTTAAGTGTTCCACAGGAATTAAAGTAAAATGAAGGTGAATTTTATATTTCTTTGCAGATGTTTCATATTAATCAATTTGTTCTTGTAACACAGCAAGGGTTAACAGCAAAACAAACCTCAATATTTATTACTCTGATTCTGCAGTTTACCTTAACACCCCATAGGTGGCCGTAAAGAGCTGTGTGGGCACACAGCAGGGCTCAGAAGGGAAGGGGCGCCATATAGTTTTTGGAGGGCATATTTTGCTGGAATGGTTTTCAGGTGCCATGTCAAATTTAAAGAAATTCTGAGGTATCCCTAGAAAGAAAACCCTCAAAAAGTGACACATTTTGGAAACTATACCCCTCCAAGAATTTATAGAAAAGTGTAGTGAGTACTTTGACCCCAAAAACATTTCAGAGAATACAGAAATACTTGGCTGTCCAAAAAAATCCAATAAAATTTTGTTTTAGTCCCAAGTTTTTCATTTTCACAATGTGTAACAGGAGACAATGCACCCACGATTTGATTTACACAGCATGCTCAGAAGGGAAGGGATTTTCTAACATGGAATTTGCTAAAATAGTTTTTAAGGACCATAGCCTTTTCTTTATTTTTTGCTGTTGACTGGGCTCATTTTTTGCAGGACAAGCTGTAGTTTTTATTGGTACCATTTTGGGGTACATACTATATGACTTTTGATCGCTTCTTGTTTTTTTTTTTGTTTTTTTGGGGAGGTGATGTGGGCAAAAACTCAGATTCCGTGTTTTTATTTTATGTGGTTCTCCATGCGGTATATAGGATATGATGACTTTTCTTCTGTGGGTCGATACAATTATGGCGATACTAAATTGATATAGTTTTTTTCATGTATTACTGCTCTTGCATTATAAAATCACTTTTGTTTATTTAAATAAAGTTGTATTTGGCATCGCCATACTCTAACATCCATATTTTTCTTTTTCTGTAGTTCTTATTGGTACCATTTTGGGGTACATATGACTTTTTGATTGCTTTTATACAATTTTTTTGGGGAGGCGTTGAGGTAACAAAAATGGCAATACTGTCATTGTGTTTTCACAACTTTGAGACCTACAGGAGAAAAGCGCTTTACAAGTGTTTTGTTGTTGTTATTTTTATTTTTTATGGCATTCACCACGTGGGATAAGTTACATGATTTTATAGATCAGGTTGTTACAGACACGGCCATACCAATTTTGTGTAGTTTATTTTTGTTTTTAACCAATTATAAATGAACGGTTATGGGAAAAAGTGAAAAAATGAAAAAAGTTCCAGCACCGGATAAAATGTATGAAACTTTTTTCACATGTGAGAAGAGCTGACCCTGACTCGTTCCGTGCACGGATGCTGGTGAGTGAGCTGGACTTAATTTATTTCGTTTGAATTATGGGGAAAAGCTATATTTTTTTAAAGTTTTTGTTGTCCCATTTGGTTTTTAAAAAATCCAAAGATTGTACAATTATATTTCTCTATTGCAATGTATTGTAAAAACTGTTTTACAGTGAAATTTGGCCTGATCAAACCAGGGCTCGGCAGGTTTCAGTATCTCAACTAGAAACGACACAGGCCTCTTTCAGTTTCATATGTATTTCAATTCATTGTTTGCAAAATACATCTTAAAACCAATATTCTATTGAAGTCAAAAGGAAGTGCATAGATGAAAAAGTGCTGTGCTATTGCCATATACTTATCAGTTCAGATGGTCGATCTCCGAAAGTGAGTCCACATGAGAGGCAGAAAGTCGGCGTACCAAGGCGCTTGACAGCGACGTTTCGGGGGACATGCTCCCTTTTTCAAGCCTGTGCAGGGTTAAATAGAATAAGCTATATGATCTGTATGAATAACTGTAATGATCAACGTCACGCACAAGGAGGATAAAAGGGAAAGCCCTGCCCAAGGGAGAGGGAAAGGTGGTGACCCCTAACTCACCTTGCGGCTGGCACCTGACTGCCCTGACGTCCCTAGACGGGTTCCTCACCCGTGCGGCGATCACGTGCCTAAACTCTGGCTTTCCCTAAAATGAGCCCTAGATAGTGAACGGGCCGGTGGGATCGCTAGTCCGCACCACTATCACTAATAGGGAAACACCAGGGAGAGGACAGACAAACACATACACCCAGGTGGGCGATCACAATAGACCACAATGGTCCAACAGGGATCCGGAGGGTAGCGTTCTGGACCAACTACCAGAGAACGCAGCAACACAGCTCCAGAAGGTCAGAATAGATGTCCAGGCAGGAAGTTCTCGATACCCTTGTGACAGTACCCCCCTCTCTACGAGGGGCCTCCGGACACTCAGGACCAGGTCTCTCAGGATGAGAGGCATGAAAAACCCGAACTAGCCTGTCGGCGTTTACCTCAGACGCAGGAACCCACATTCTTTCCTCGGGACCATAACCTCTCCAATGCACCAGATATTGAAGAGAGCGGCGGACCCGACGAGAATTAACAATTTTGGATATCTGAAATTCTAGATTACCATCCACGACAACAGGAGGGGGTGGCAGCGGTGACGGTTCTAGAGGTGGAACATATTTTTTGAGTAACGACTTATGAAAAACATTATGAATTTTAAAAGTCTGAGGTAACTCCAGGCGAAAAGCCACAGGGTTGACGATGGCTACTATTTTGTAAGGGCCAATAAACCTAGGACCCAGTTTCCAAGAGGGAACCTTCAATTTAATATTCCTAGTAGACAACCACACATAGTCATTCACTCCTAGGTCCGGACCTGGCGACCGTCTCTTATCAGCCATGCATTTGTATTTACCTCCCATATTTTTCAAGTTAGCTTGCACCTTCTGCCATACCGATGAAAGAGATGACGAAAACAGTTCCTCTTCGGGAACCCCAGAAGACCCCCCCCCCCTCCTTGAAAGTACAGAATTGGGGATGAAAACCATATGCACCAAGAAATGGTGACTTGCCAGTGGATTCCTGATTATTTATGGCAAACTCAGCTAACGGTAAATATGATGACCACAACTCTTGGTTTTCAGACACAAAACATCTTAGATATGTCTCCAGGTTTTGGTTGGTACGCTCAGTCTGTCCATTCGACTGAGGATGGAAAGCTGAGGAAAAGGACAAGTGTACCCCCAAACGGGAACAAAAAGCTTTCCAAAATTTAGAAATAAACTGGGTACCCCGATCCGAAACAACATCGGAGGGGACCCCGTGAAGCTTCACGATTTCACTGACGAATACCTGAGCAAGAGTCTTAGCATTAGGTAGTGCGGGTAACGCAATGAAGTGTACCATTTTGCTAAACCTGTCCACTACTACCAAAATAACTGTTTTACCCGCAGACAAAGGTAAGTCAGTGATAAAATCCATTGACAGATGTGTCCACGGTCTATTGGGAATGACGAGTGGTAATAGAGACCCTGCAGGACGTGTATGTGAAACTTTTGCGCGCGCACAGGTAGAACAAGAAGACAAAAAATCCAATACATCCTGACGCAACCTTGGCCACCAAAAACGACGAGACAATAGCTCCAAGGTTGCTTTACTACCCGGGTGCCCAGCAAGTGCCGAACTATGATGTTCCTTTAATAATTCGAAACGTAGGTTCAACGGTACAAACAATTTCTCTGAGGGGCAAGAGACCGGGGCGTCCCCCTGGGCCTCTAACACCTTCCCCTCCAAAACAGAGTGTACAGCAGAAACAACCACTCCTCTTTGAAGAATGGGCACCGGATCACTCACATTACCCCCTCCAGGGAAACAACGAGATAGTGCATCAGCCTTGGTGTTCTTTGCCCCAGGACGATAGGTAATCACAAAGTTAAACCTGGTAAAAAATAGCGACCACCTAGCCTGTCTAGGGGTGAGAAGCTTAGCTGATTCGAGGTACAGAAGATTTTTGTGGTCCGTAATCACAGTGATGGGGTGGACTGCCCCCTCTAAGAAGTGACGCCACTCCTCAAACGCAAGTTTAATAGCTAATAGTTCCCTATTGCCAATATCGTAGTTCTTTTCTGCTGCAGATAGTTTTTTAGAAAAGAAAGCACAAGGACGCCATTTGCCAGGAGACGGACCCTGAGACAGCACCGACCCCACTCCCACCTCTGACGCATCGACTTCAACAATAAAAGGCTGAGAGACATCAGGTTGGACTAGTACAGGTGCTGAGGTAAACCTCTCTTTTAGAGAGGAAAAAGCAACTTTAGCGGCGTCAGACCATTTAGAAAAATCACATATAGAAAAGAAGATGGCTTCGGCAGCATTCCGCAATATCAAAACGATCCTTTATTCGTACCTCCAGACACAATTGGCAACGTTTCGACTGTACACCAGTCTTTGTCAAGCCTAATGACATACATTCTGGTAGGCATATATATACCCCCCACATAAAAGACACACCCCGTTACATCATCAGTACAAATCACTGCACAATAGTATACACATGTTGATATTACAACTCACAGTTAATGATATGTCCACCCCGCTCGTGTTGTTCACCTCGGCGTTCCAATATCTGTAATGCGCAGCCGCATCTCAATGTATTTGCATATCGGAAGTGTCATACGTTGCCATGACTCCCGGCGGCGCACGTGTCTCCAGCCAATGTGCTGCAGGACGCACTCACTGACGTCACAGCTTGTGCGTCCACCCCATGACCCACACTCAAGTGCGCACAACAGTGCGTCAATAGCGTTAGTCACATAGGGTACGCAGCCAATGAAGACCCGGCGCGAACATCGGCGCCATGGCAACGATGACGCCACGGTCACCACTACTTATTACATGTGTGATCTGTATCTGAAGTGGCCGGGTCTATATATTACAGAACCTCCGCTCACAACGATAATCACATGACTATAGAGGGAAATTAATCATGACCCCACATATACACGCACATAACAGCTAATGGAAAAATACATAACCTCATAAGTGTGGTGCACAATAACCACACATAACCATCATCTGGATGGTGTATCCCATATATACATCACATATGGACCATCAACATGGTCCTTTGACATATAGACTAAAGACTGTTGCACCAGGGATGTGTCACATATATATTTAAAAACATGATGTCACTATACTGAGAGGACAAAACAGTGACAATCATCAATCGATGGATGCGACATTAAACTCTAAATTCAGGCCAAAAGGTTGGAGGGACCTGAGGGTATGGATCCATTTAAGTTCCTTCTTCCTCAGGATTCCCTTCCTGTCCCCACCCCTTCTCAAGTATCCTACACTGTCAATAACTCGAAATCTCAATTGATTAATGGAATGTTTACAGTCAATGAAGTGTTTTGCAACAGGTTTGTCAAGTGCACCTGTTCTAATTGTGCTTTTGTGTTTGTTAATTCTTTCCCTCAATTCCATCGTGGTCTCCCCCACATAGATCAAACTGCATGGGCACTGTATCATGTAAACCACATCCGTGGATTTACATGTAAAATGACCTTTGATCTTAAACCGTTTACCACTGTAGGGATGTGTAAAACCATCACCTTTCATGATGCCACCGCAGTTGCAACATGAAAGGCAAGGGAAATTACCATTCCTCAGTGGTGCTAGCCTTTTCTGTCTTTCGATGTCCTTCCCCCCTATATCCGCCTTCACCAATCTATCGCGTAGGTTAGGGCTCCGTTTGTATGCCATCATTGGGGGAACTGAAAATTCAGTGACTGCAGGCAATCCTTTCTGTAGGATCCGCCATTCCTGTCGTAGGATGTTGGCTATATTGCCGCTATCACCCCCATAGATGGATACAAATGGAATGCGGGGGGTCTCCTGTTTTTGGGATTTCCTTACCAGAGTGGCACTACGTTCCATGGATGTAATCCTATGCTTGGTACGGTTGATCAATTTGATGGGATATCCTCTCCTGCTGAACTTATTACACATCTCATCTACCCTAATACCAAAGAGGGTGTCATCCGATACGATACGGCGTACCCTAAGTAGCTGACTCCACGGGAGGGAGCTCACCATGTTCTGAGGGTGACTACTGTCATACATTAACAAGGTATTCCTGTCCGTAGGTTTTTGGAAGAGATCAGTACAGATCCTTCCATTGTGCACATGAATTCGGACGTCAAGGAACTGCAGCTCACGGGCAGAATGCATCACGGTGAACTGCAGGTCCCGGACCCCAGAATTCAGGTGCGCATGAAACTCATCCAGTTCAGGCACGGTGCCAGTCCAAATCAAGAAAATGTCGTCGATGTAGCGCCACCAGCACAGGACTCTCTCAAAAAATATGGAGCGATACACCAGCCGATCCTCGACCTCCGCCATGAAGATGTTTGCGTAGGTGGGGGCCACATTGGACCCCATCGCCACACCCCGCTTTTGCTGGTAGAAGGTGTCACCGAAGAGAAAGTAATTCCTCCTCAGGACAACCTCCAAGAGGGCGTGGATCAGCCGGCGCGCCCCAAGAGAGAGCCCCGTGCCGGCCAGGGCCACATCGACGACATTTAAACCATAGGAGTGATCAATGGATGTATACAGGGATACAACATCAAAACTCACAAGTAAAAATTCCGCCGGCAAGTCAAGTGAATTCAGTTTAGTCAAGAAATGGCCAGTATCCCTGACATAGGAGGGGGCCGTGGTCGCGTGGATCCGTAATACCTTGTCCAGAAAGATGGATACAGGATTGAAGATGGAGCCCCTGCCCGACACTATGGGTCGGCCAGGGGGATCCACAAGGCTCTTGTGGATCTTTGGTAAGACATATATCACAGGGGTGATTGGATGGCTTACACGCAAAAAGCTGTTTAATTCATCATCAATGATTCCCTGGCTGAGAGCCTCATCCAATAGCACCCCTATGACACCTGCTATGTCCCACCTTGGATCCTTACTCAGCATCTCATAGACATTGTCATCCCTTACCTGCCTTGTGATCTCATCAGTATATTTACATGTGTCCATCACGACCACGGCACCCCCCTTGTCAGCTGGTTTAATCGTCAATTGTTTGTTATGTTCCAGTTCAAGAACAGCCCGTCTCTCATCTTGAGATAGGTTGTGTCTGAACTGGTGGGTACCCTCCACCCTCAATTGATCGATACGTTTTCTGACAAAACTGATATATGTTTCCACCACATGGTTGTTTTGTGGTGGAAGAAAATGACTTTTATTGCGTAATTCGAAATTCCTACACATCAAAGTATCAGTGGATACAACAGTGGATACATCAGACTGACTGGCAGATACATCAGTATTTCTAGCTGAAAAGAAAGCTTTTAATCTCAAGCGTCTAAAAAACTTTTGTAAGTCGAGCTCAAATTCGAACCAGTCCCGTGAGGTTGTAGGGCAGAATGTCAAGCCACGGCTTAGTACACTAATTTGTGCTTTATCAAGCTGAAAAGAGGAGATGTTCACTACCAGATTCATCATTTCCGCTGTCCGCGTCTCGTTACTCTCCCCTGAATGTGGGTGCAGGCCTCTGTTGGTATTGGGGGAAGGGTCCTTGTTGGATCGGTGGTGTTTCCTACCACCCCTTCTGTATCGCCCTCCCCTCTTTTCCTGCTTGGGCCTAAAAAATTGGACGCACCTGATTCATCAGCAGAATCGGATTCACCAGTACTAAAGCCGAATTTACCTTGATCAAAGCGTTTGCCGCGTCTACGCCTATTAAACCTTTGTGGTTGAGATGCCTGCCAGTTATATATTTTACCAGACTGGTAATCCTCCAAGTCCCTATGCCACTTATCTCTCTTGATGTGTTCCACTTCCAACTTGTGTCGGGCAATGTGTTGAGTGGTCTTTTCTTTGTATACTGTATAATCCTCAATACTCACAAGGTCCCGAATCTGGGTATCCAACTCGGCTGTGGTTTTCTTCAGGTTGTCAACCTCTTTCTGTAAAAAGTCTATGTTTAATAACATTAATTCAAAAGAGTATTGGTTGTTGATTGCTTCAAAGGCTTTACAAAAATCACCATTGGTAGGGAATAAATTGGGGCGAAGGTTAGATCTAAGTCCCCTCGGTATCCTTTGTTGCTTATAATATTCTCTTAAAGTGATTAGATGAAGTTCCATAGTGTTTAATCTTTTGAGATCTTGCTCCGCTTTGCGTTTCAGGATATCAACGGAGGGGGAACTCAAAAAGGCCACATCACATCCATCTACATTGATAAGCCGCTGTATGTCCTCATCAGTATATACATACATGTGTCTTTGCGAGGTATCCATATTCTTACTTGGACCTGGGGGACCCTCCATGATGAAAATCACCACTGCGTCCAGCTCCCTAGTGCACGCCTCTCGGATCAGATAAAGATGCAAGAAGTAGTGTAGAGGCAGCACTATACGGTATCCAGATAATGCGTCTATATCAATGCAACAGCCTAGCCGTAGGCCCTTGATCCATCAGGCCATGAAATACACATATAGAAAAGAAGATGGCTTCGGCAGCATTCCGCAATATCAAAACGATCCTTTATTCGTACCTCCAGACACAATTGGCAACGTTTCGACTGTACACCAGTCTTTGTCAAGCCTAATGACATACATTCTGGTAGGCATATATATACCCCCCACATAAAAGACACACCCCGTTACATCATCAGTACAAATCACTGCACAATAGTATACACATGTTGATATTACAACTCACAGTTAATGATATGTCCACCCCGCTCGTGTTGTTCACCTCGGCGTTCCAATATCTGTAATGCGCAGCCGCATCTCAATGTATTTGCATATCGGAAGTGTCATACGTTGCCATGACTCCCGGCGGCGCACGTGTCTCCAGCCAATGTGCTGCAGGACGCACTCACTGACGTCACAGCTTGTGCGTCCACCCCATGACCCACACTCAAGTGCGCACAACAGTGCGTCAATAGCGTTAGTCACATAGGGTACGCAGCCAATGAAGACCCGGCGCGAACATCGGCGCCATGGCAACGATGACGCCACGGTCACCACTACTTATTACATGTGTGATCTGTATCTGAAGTGGCCGGGTCTATATATTACAGAACCTCCGCTCACAACGATAATCACATGACTATAGAGGGAAATTAATCATGACCCCACATATACACGCACATAACAGCTAATGGAAAAATACATAACCTCATAAGTGTGGTGCACAATAACCACACATAACCATCAAAACACTTCATTGACTGTAAACATTCCATTAATCAATTGAGATTTCGAGTTATTGACAGTGTAGGATACTTGAGAAGGGGTGGGGACAGGAAGGGAATCCTGAGGAAGAAGGAACTTAAATGGATCCATACCCTCAGGTCCCTCCAACCTTTTGGCCTGAATTTAGAGTTTAATGTCGCATCCATCGATTGATGATTGTCACTGTTTTGTCCTCTCAGTATAGTGACATCATGTTTTTAAATATATATGTGACACATCCCTGGTGCAACAGTCTTTAGTCTATATGTCAAAGGACCATGTTGATGGTCCATATGTGATGTATATATGGGATACACCATCCAGATGATGGTTATGTGTGGTTATTGTGCACCACACTTATGAGGTTATGTATTTTTCCATTAGCTGTTATGTGCGTGTATATGTGGGGTCATGATTAATTTCCCTCTATAGTCATGTGATTATCGTTGTGAGCGGAGGTTCTGTAATATATAGACCCGGCCACTTCAGATACAGATCACACATGTAATAAGTAGTGGTGACCGTGGCGTCATCGTTGCCATGGCGCCGATGTTCGCGCCGGGTCTTCATTGGCTGCGTACCCTATGTGACTAACGCTATTGACGCACTGTTGTGCGCACTTGAGTGTGGGTCATGGGGTGGACGCACAAGCTGTGACGTCAGTGAGTGCGTCCTGCAGCACATTGGCTGGAGACACGTGCGCCGCCGGGAGTCATGGCAACGTATGACACTTCCGATATGCAAATACATTGAGATGCGGCTGCGCATTACAGATATTGGAACGCCGAGGTGAACAACACGAGCGGGGTGGACATATCATTAACTGTGAGTTGTAATATCAACATGTGTATACTATTGTGCAGTGATTTGTACTGATGATGTAACGGGGTGTGTCTTTTATGTGGGGGGTATATATATGCCTACCAGAATGTATGTCATTAGGCTTGACAAAGACTGGTGTACAGTCGAAACGTTGCCAATTGTGTCTGGAGGTACGAATAAAGGATCGTTTTGATATTGCGGAATGCTGCCGAAGCCATCTTCTTTTCTATATGTGTATTTCATGGCCTGATGGATCAAGGGCCTACGGCTAGGCTGTTGCATTGATATAGACGCATTATCTGGATACCGTATAGTGCTGCCTCTACACTACTTCTTGCACATTTAGAAAAATCAGTCCCCTAGTCATGTCAGTAAGGGGTTTTACAATAAGTGAATAATTTTTAATGAATTTCCTATAGAAATTCACGAAGCCCAAGAACCGTTGTAGTGCTTTGAGGTTCTCAGGAAGATCCCAATCTAAAATTGCCTGGACCTTCCTAGGATCCATACGGAAACCTGAAGCAGATAAAAAATAACCTAGGAATTGTATCTCCTGAACGGCGAAGACACATTTTTCAATTTTAGCATATAATTCATTCGTCCGTAGGACCTGCAGTACTTGTCTGACATGCACCTCATGTGTTTTCAGATCATACGAATAAATTAAAATATCATCTAGGTATATTACCACAAACCTGCCGATTAGATGACTAAAAATGTCATTAACAAAATGTTGAAAGACAGCAGGAGCATTGGTCAGACCGAAAGGCATAACTAGATTTTCATAATGCCCCTCAGGGGTGTTAAAAGCTGTCTTCCACTCATCCCCCTCCTTAATACGAATCAGATTGTAGGCCCCCCTAAGATCAAGTTTGGAGAACCACCTAGCACCTGCAATCTGGTTAAACAGGTTAGGAATGAGAGGAAGAGGGTATGGGTCTCGGATGGTTATCCGATTTAATTCGCGAAAATCTAGGCAAGGACGCAGGCCCCCATCTTTCTTTTTAACGAAGAAAAACCCTGCAGCCATGGGTGAAGAAGAGGGTCTGATGTGTCCCTTAGCCAAGCTCTCGGAGATATAATCTTTCCTGGCTTGTCTCTCTGGACCCGAAAGATTATATAACCTGGTCTTGGGTAATTTTGCACCGGGAATAAGGTTAACCGGGCAATCATAAGGACGATGAGGTGGTAACTTCTGACAACCCTTTTCAGAAAAGACATCCTCAAAATCCGAAATAAATGTAGGTAGGGTAGTTATGGAGGCGACTAAGCAATTGCTATTTAAGCAATTTTCTCTGCAATGCTCACTCCACTCCAATATCTCCCTGGCCTGCCAATCCACCACTGGATTGTGCGCTACCAACCAGGGAAGACCCAGCACTACCGGAGTGGGAAGCCCCTCCAGAACATAACCTGAAAGCATCTCGTTATGGTGGTCCCCTACCCGAAGGTGTAAATTATGAACAATGTGGGTGAGGTTTCTCTGAGACAGGGGAGCAGAATCAATAGCGAATATGGGAATGGGTCTCTGTAACGTACAGAGAGACAAACCCATAGTGCGGGCAAAATGGGCATCTATCAAATTTACCCCTGCTCCACTGTCTAGAAAGAAAGAAATAGTCTCCGTCTTATCACCAAAAATAATAACCGCTGGCAACACAAATTGCGATGTACGTATGGAGGAAACGTATACCCCCCGGCTGACATCCTCCACACAGCCTGGGGTTAGTAGTTTTTCCGACGGTCTTCTGTTTCTGAGGAAAGAAGGACAGACATTAATGAAATGACCCCTCTCCCCACAAAAAAAAAAAAAAAAACCCCACGCGTACGGCGAGCCTCAGGAGGACGGACCTGACGAGTAGTTCCTCCTAGCTGCATAGGCTCGTCTAAGTCCATACAGACTAACTGCTGCTTGGGAAGGGTTACCAATTGCTCCGGTTTTTTCAACCTGTCCCTAAGGCGTCTCTCTATACGGATAGAAAGGGACATAACCGCATCAAGGGAAAAGGGGGTCTCATATAATGCAAGCGCATCCTTAACCCTTTCGGATAACCCAGAGCAGAACTGACTCCTGAGAGCCGGGTTGTTCCATTGGGTATCCGTAGCCCACCTACGGAATTCAGAGCAATACTCCTCTACCGGCCGCTCTCCTTGTAAGAGTCTCCGTAATCTTGATTCAGCCAGTGCGACTCGGTCAGGGTCGTCATATATGAGACCCAAGGCCCCGAAAAACTCATCCACTGACCGGAGAGCCTGGGAATCAGTAGGTAAAGAGAACGCCCAGGACTGCGGGTCCCCCTGCAGCAGGGAAATAACAACCCCCACCCGCTGATCTTCATTACCAGAGGAGTAAGGGCGCAGTTTAAAATATAACTTACAGGCCTCACGGAATGTCAAAAACTTGTCCCTTCCCCCAGAAAATCTGTCAGGGAGAGGGACCTTAGGTTCCGCAACAACCTGGTTACCAGTAGCAACCGCTGGGCTTGCGGTCAGTTGTAATTGCTGCTGTTGCTGGAGGACCGACGCCTTCAATCCTGCCACCTCCAAAGACAGGCCATGAAAGTGTTTGGACAGAGCAGCAATTTGATCCATACTGGATTCTAAGTAGGTAAAAAATCTTTTTTTTTTTTTTTTTTTTTACCTACACAAAATAAGGGCCAGAGATAATGTAATGATCGATGTCACGCACAAGGAGGATAAAAGGGAAAGCCCTGCCCAAGGGAGAGGGAAAGGTGGTGACCCCTAACTCACCTTGCGGCTGGCACCTGACTGCCCTGACGTCCTTAGACGGGTTCCTCACCCGTGCGGCGATCACGTGCCTAAACCCTGGCTTTCCCTAAAATGAGCCCTAGATAGTGAACGGGCCGGTGGGATCGCTAGTCCGCACCACTATCACTAAGAGGGAAACACCAGGGAGAGGACGGACAAAACAGACAAACACATACACCCAGGTGGGCGATCACAATAGACCACAAAGGTCCAACAGGGATCCGGAGGGAAGCGTTCTGGACCAACTACCAGAGAACGCAGCAACACAGCTCCAGAAGGTCAGAACAGATGTCCAGGCAGGAAGCTCTCGATACCCTCGTGACAATAACAGGATGTTGGGTGACATCATACTAGAGGGTGACTGTATTTACATTAGCCTTATTTCCATATAAGGAATTGTTTCTGCCCAGCACTATAGTAATGTGAACCACATCTGTTTCCTGTATGTATGGATGTATGTATAAGAGGGTGTATTCTCAGAATAAACTCAGAGCTGTTTCAGAGACCATACTGTGTGTGTGTGTGTCATTGATAGCTCTCCAGGCGCCTGTATTTGATGAAGGAAGAATCAGGGTGCATACAGAAGCAGATCTCTTTCAGCTGGGGGCTCTGTCCGGGATAGAACATACAGAAATTTGGTAAGTACGGAAATTCCTGCCTTTAAGGACTTGGGAGATTCCGATGCTTTCCGAAAACTCTGTTGTTTCTATCTTGAATCCACTTCAGACACACTGAAAGGAATAGTATCTATCTTTAGGCAAGATAGACTATAAATAGACTACTGGCCAAGTCTAAAAGATAAATTCTTTAGGGAAGGATTTGAAAGAGGAATTATTTTGGGAAGAAATCAAATATTGTCTGCACCCTGGTTTCTCTTGTCAGCCAATTTCTATCGCTTCTTATGCTTTCTTTTATGTTATGATGTTATGAAGCATTAAGTAATTTTATTTTATGCTGAAGGAAAGCAGCAAATGATACTGTGAAAACTGTACTAATTTTATTGTGTGTCCTGGAGAACCGTAAGACGCCACACCACTCTGGCGAGGGGAAACCCGCTAACCCAGAAACTGGTGAAAGCAAGTGACGGTTTTAAGGGATAATACTAACAGACAGTTGAGAAGGAAGTTGAGCATAGACATAAGTCCTCTATACCCAGTTGACAGGAATTGTCAGAGCCTTTAAGGTTCAGTACAGCCTGTCCTGGGGAGAGTTCTGCTCTGCCTCCGTCTCAATTAAGTTATAAGAAATGGGTGCAAACCAAGGAAAGGTCTCTACACCCCCTCTGTATGTAGGAGAAACATGTGAGGATTATTATAGTGGTCCAAGAGAGAATGCTGAGCCCTCTGTGGGAATTAATGGGATACTGACCAGATCTAATAAAACTCCTCCCCTCTCGATCCAACATCCATACAAGCACCAGTCAATGTTCACGCACAGTTTTACGATCATTCCAAATTGTCCTGTGAATTTATTAGGGAGAGATTTGTTTGTTCTGTTAAGGTTGCAGTTGGGGATTAGAAAGACGGGACACCTACATGTCACATCCTCAATTATGCCCATTCATGTACCAAAGAATAATTGTTTTTTATATTTGGAATGCCAACCTCAGGATCCGCTACTTGATCCGGTTCCTCCTGAGGTTTGGGCAAATACTGACCAAGATGTTGGCCTTATCTCTTGTACACCATATAAGGCAATGCTTAAGCCCGGCGCTGCGCCTGTTTATATTAAACAATATCCCCTTTCCCCAGAAAAAGAAAAGGGAATTGAGTCTATGTTGATGGAATTCCTAGAGGCAGGGGTATTGAGGAAATTATTTCCCTCTATAATACACCTATCAACCTAGTGAGAAAGGCTGATAATACCTTTAGGTTTGTCCAGGATCTTAGAGCTGTAAATACACAGATCATACTCATAGCCCCTGTGGTTCCAGATGTACCATCTCTGCTATCCGCTATTTCTGCCCATGCAGAGTTTTTCTCTGTTATTGATTTAAAGAATGCATTTTTTTCTGTCCCAGTTGACAAGGAGACACGGCCACTCTTTGCCTTCACATTTAAATTTCGCCAGTATACTTGGTGTAGAATCCCTCAGGGTTATGTAGCCTCCCCAGTAGTCTACTCCATTGTCCTCCAAGTTACACTGCGCCCATGGACTGCCCCTCATGGTTCTGTCCTTCTACAATATGTGGACGATCTCCTCATATGTAGTTCTTCTCCGGAGGCCTGCCAGGCAGACTGTGTTAGTTTATTACTGTGGTTATGTGAATGTGGTCACAAAGTTTGTAGGAAGAACATACAATGGTGTATGGAAAGTGTTTAGTATTTGGGCTTTGTTCTCAGTGAAGGTGAGAGGAAAATCAGCCATGCCAGAATTACCGCCGTACTGGGTCTGCCCCGCCCACAAACCAAGAAAGACATGTTGATCTTTCTTGGCATGATTGGTTACTGCCACCAATGGATTGCTGATTGTTCCTACTATGATAATATTCTGAGACAAGCCACTAATACTGATATGCCTGACTTTATTAAATGGTCTGATGAAATGTTACAAGCTTTTAGTCATTTGAAATGTGCAATGGTTTCCAGTCCTGGTTTGGGCCTACCCGACTATGGCGTGATGTTTCACTTATTTGCAAGGGACAATTGTAAAACAATGGCGGGAGTCCTGGTGCAGGATCATGGAGGCAAATTCCGCCCTGTTCCTTTTTTCTCAAAAGTGGTTCCCGTACAGGTTCAGGGCATGCCTGCGTGTCTCCGGAGTTTGGCAGCCTGTGCTATGGTCGCTGAGATGGCCACACCTATCACCCTAGGTCATCCCACCACTCTGCATACCTCACACAATGTTCAGGCCCTATTGAAGAACATACATACACAACATATGTCAGCACAAAGACTGAGTGGATATGAAGTTTTGTTGCTATCTAATCCTCAACTTCATATCAAATACTCAGCACCCACATTCGGTCCAATGGCTATACTGAATGTCCTACTTGGCTACAAGGGAGAGCAGGATAATTTGCCTCCTCCCCATGCATGTACTGAACTTATACGTGAACATACCTCATCTAGGCCTGACTTGCAGTCCACACCCATTGAACGAGCACCTGATATTTTTGTGGATGGATCCTGTTCCCACCCTAATTACAAAACTTATCATGCAGAATACGTTGTGGTTCAACTCCCTGATGTTATACTGGAATCGAATCCTATACCTTTTCAGTCAGCCCAAGCGGCTGAACTGATTGCCCTCACTAGAGCTTGTTGTCTTTTTGAGGGGAGAGATGTAAATGTTTACACCGATTCCAAGTATGCCTTTGGGGTTGACATGATCATGGGGTAATCTGGCAGAGGAGAGGCTTCATAGCTGCAGATGGAAGACAAATCTCACATTCCACCCTAGTACATGATCTCCTGGCCGCCATCCAATTACCAAGCAAAGTTGCTATTATCCATTGTAAGGCACATACTGGTCTCCAAACGCACATAGCTAAAAGGAATGCCCTAGCTGATCAGGCAGCAAAAGAGGCTGCTATTAGAACGGGAGCAACAGTTCAAATGCCCTCCTTAGTTCCAGACATTACCCTTACTGACAATCTATTGCTAAGCCTCCAGGATTTGGCTACCAGTAGTGACAAAATAGAATGGCAGTCGGTAGGTGCAGTACAAGACCCTGATACGGGTCTTATCTGCAAAGAGGGGAAACTATGTATTCCAGTTGCAAGCGCCACCATTTTAATTGCACAATATCATGGTCTTGGCCATAGGGGAGCACAGGCAACCACTGACCTCATTCGGAGAGAGTTTTTTATACCAAGTCTTAGATCAAAGGTACAATCTTATGTTTCACGGTGTATTATATGTCTCAGAAACAACCCAAATAATTCAAAGAAGGCCCAACACCAGAATCTGAATTACCCGACTTCGCCATTTACTCACTTACAAATTGACTTCACCCATATCCCAAAGACAGGAAGAAAGCAGGAGTATGCCCTTGTAATTGTGGATATGTTCTCTAGATGGCCAGAGGTTTTTCCTACTACCAATGAAACCACACAAATTGTGGTAAAAATTTTCTTACAAGAGATCATCCCCAGATGGGTGTGTCCTGTTCAAATTGACTCAGATAATGGCCCAGCTTTTGCGTCCAGGGTATGTAAGGAGCTTTCCAAAGCCCTTAGGATTGACTGGAAGTTCCACCTCCCTTATTACCCACAGAGTTCCGGGGTAGTAGAAAGGATGAATAGAACAATTAAAGAAAAAATAAGGAAAATTACTGGAGGCACGTTCACTAATTGGAAAAAGTTCTTGCCTATAGCCCTAGCAGAAATTAGGATGCAGCCTAATAAGAATACTGGTTACTCACCATTTGAGGTCCTAATGGGAAGACCCTTCCCCACCCCTTGGGTTCTAAGGGCCCCTGTGATAGAAAAAGGGGATCTAGAAGTAGTACAGGCAGAATATGTGAGGTAACTTGTAAAAACTTTAGATCAAATTGAACGAGATGTTGATCGTGCTTCTCCTTTCTCTCCACAGGAACCTACGTATCCTTTCCAACCAGGAGACGTGGTGATAGTCCAGCGCCTGGCAAAAGGACGAAAACAGACTGAGTTCCCGTTTGGACCACCTACCCGAGTGGTAGCAGTCATCAGAACAGCGATTCTCACAGAAGAGGCTCCAATCTGGATTCACGCTAGCAGAGTGAAAAGGGTGCCTGAGGCTTCTTCTCCAGTGATGGACAAAGACAAAGAGGGTGAAGCAGGTGTGAAATCCCTGAACAAAGAGGGGAGCTCAGAAGACGTTTCCCTGAAAAGTGCCTTGCCACAGGCTGAAGATGATGACCCCACAATATTCTGGGAGATTTGTTTGTCTGCTGATTATTAATCTTTGTGCTCTATTGCCAGTCTTGCTTATTACTACCTGTATTTATCACCCAGAGGAGATGAGTTTCTTCTGCGGTGCACCAAATAATCAGTCAGTATATAAAAGAGCTCAGGAGCAAGATCCCTTTGCTCCCGTCCCCTTTTATTCTGAACAGAATAGTATAGTCAGGATGGCAAATGCCCTATATGTTAGTTCATTGTGCCTTAAAGACTTACAGAGCCCACGGGATCTTATACAAACATGTGTTATTGCTGTGCCTACACCCGATGAATCCCTCCTTGAAGTCTGGTCGAAGGCTAACAATACACAATCTTTTATTCCCTTGTATGACTTTTGTGGGGGTGTCAGAAATTAGGAAATAGCAGGGATAATATTAGAATAATTACTATTAATGTGACTGCAGCAGAGACTTGTTTTACCTTTTCCCAGGCTATGACTTTATATTGTGATAGTAGAGACATAAAAAGTGGATTACCTAAGAATAGTGTATATGATTATATTGACGACACCTGTAAAAAGAATAATAGGCTTGCTAGCTCCCTGGATAATTCCATGAGTTGTAATAAGATCATTGTGACTCCCAGTTTTATCTATAATATAATGCTCCCTAAGGGATGGTTTTTGTCTTGTGGTAACAGCACCTACAATTACATTCCTGCTAATGTTATTGGAGGTCCTTGTGCGTTATCCAGGCTGACTTTGGCCCTTCCCAGTCAACCCCCTATCAGGAGAGCTTACAGATCGGTTACCAAGACTTTATCAGAAGACTGTGACTCTACTTTACCCCTTCTCAGCCGTGCATAATATACAAGTTTGGGCGCCTCTATATTAGGAGTGCCTGGACTGGCTATATATAATACTCGTACTATAAATTCTATTGCATGTGACTTGGCTAAATCTCTGAATCATACCTCTATAGCCATCAGACATGCTTTAAGATCTACAAGGCGTAAGAGGAGCAGTGCTAGAAACTAGATTTGCTGTTGATTATCTGTTACTTACATAATACAGGATGTCAAGATTTTAAAGAAATGTGTTGCTTTAATTTATCTGACCATTCCAGATCAATCCAGTCCCATATTCAAGCAGTACATAAAATTGCCAATAATATCAAGAAATATGTTGATTCATCCTCTTGGTGGTACTGGTTATTAAGCTGGCTGCCGGATTTGAGTTGGTTAAGAACATTATATATCAGTATTATAATTATAATTGCTTCCTTGATTGTCATATGTTGTTGTATCCAATGTATCCCTCCCCTCATACAGATTTGTTGTGTAAATTAGTCTAAAACCCACAGATCCTGGACAATCATATGCTATTTACCTCTCTATGAGAGAAAGAAGATAAGTTATATTTATGACTTAAGAGGAGATTGAAGGGTTAAATAGAATAAGCTATATGGTCTGTATGAATGACAGGATGTTGGGTGACATCATACTAGAGGGTGAATGTATTTACATTAGCCTTATTTCCATATAAGGAATTGTTTCTGCCCAGCACTATTGTAATGTGAACCAAATCTGTTTCCTGTATGTATGGATGTATGTATAAGAGGGTGTATTCTCAGAATAAACTCAGAGCTGTTTCAGAGACCATACTGTGTATGTGTGTCATTGATAGCTCTCCAGGCGCCTGTATTTGATGAAGGAGGAATCAGGGTGCATACAGAAGCAGATTTCTTTCAAGTCCCATGAATTTAAATAGCCTATCCAATTAATGCAAATATATCTGAAAAGCAACACCTACAATTAACATCAAAAGCTCCGCACGGAACACGGCTCCAGTGATGAACAGGGATCTTCTTACTTACAAAAATACAGGAGTTAAAACAAAATAACTTTTTTTCAGTTTTACACTAAAACTATCCCTTCACCAGAGCTCCTACCCCGCTGCAGCCACTCCGAAAAATGACTCAAAAACACACTGAAATTGCAAACTTCATTTAACCCCTTAGGGCTCAGGCAGTGCAATGTAAATATCCAATATACTTTCCCCTGCAATAGCAAGGTTGTAATCTGTTGTTAAACTTCTCCCTCAATTTCCTCCAAAATCATCCAAATGCCTCAGCTCAAAAAAGTGCACTAGCCTCCTATGTTTTACCTTCTTGTACCTCCTTCTTTTGTTAAAAACGACGTTATGTGGACTCAGAGATGGATTATCTGAAACAATACTGTAAGGCAATAGCACTGCACTTTTTCGTCTATGCACTTTCTATGGACTTCTATGGAATATTGGTTTTAAGATGGATTGCAGGATAAAACTTACCAGGAAATATTAAAGGACCTTAACATGTATAGCTTGGAAGAAAGACGAGACAGAGGGGATATGATAGAAACTGCTAAATACATAAAGGGAATCAACAAGGTAAAAGAGGAGAGAAGATTTACAAGAAGAAAAACTGCTACAAGAGGACATAGTGTTAAATTAGAGGGGCAAAGGGTTAACAGTAATATCAGGAAGTATTACTTTACTGAGAGAGTAGTGGATGCATGGAATAGCCTTCCTGCAGAAGTGGTAGCTGCAAATACAGTGAAGGAGGTTAAGCATGCATGGGATAGGCATAAGGCCATCCTTCATATAAGATAGGGCCAGGGGCTATCCATAGTACTCAGTATATTGGGCAGACTAGATGGGCCAAATGGTTCTTATCTGCCGACACATTCTAGGTTTCTATGCTACAAGCAATGAATTGAAATACATATGAAACTGAAAGTGGCCCGTGTCGTTTGGCCCGTTGAGGTGTATTGTGGACTGTGGTCATTTCGCTGGCGATGGTCTTGTGTGATGGCTCAATTTTTAAAGAGCACACTCTTTGTCAGCTGATTCCACATTGATGTCTACAGAACCTGTTCTATTAAACGATTATACAGGAAGAGCTTCCCCGACAGAGTGGAGAGGGGGTCAGCAGTAAGTTTGTGTTGACGTCACTGAATATTTTTCCCTTCCTCTGATTCGTCAGAACAATAACCCCAAAAAAACGGAGCACCCGCCTTCACTCGGTCAGCATTTGGTAAGTAATCTATCAGTATTGCTAAAGCCAAAAAAAACAGGAGTGGGTCCAAAACAGAGATGACACGTGAATGGAATATTTGCATGTCTTCTGTGTTTTGCACCCACTCCTGCTTTTGGCTACCAAATCATAAGCCAATTCTGATGCAAAATAGGGACCATGTCATGCAGTGTCATAACAAAAAAGCCAGTGGAGATAATATATCCAAATTCATATCACTTTATTATGTATAAAATACAGAGAGAAAGAGCAAGATGGAAAAAGTATACAGAAAAGCAAAGGGCATATATTCCACTAGACTGTCATGTATCCCCACAAGGCTAATAAGCACTTATCGGGTACCAGGTCCGTGCTGTGACGTGCGCCAAAGAGGTGTATAGTATATGATATACACACCCCAATGGAGAATTGCATAATATAGTACAATTATCTCAAGAAAAATTCATGGATGTTAATGCGATCCACCGTCATTGTACCCCTCGGATGCTGCTTTCATACATGATCGCGGTATCTGAGTGGAAAATTAATTTAAAAAAATGTAATCAAACTTACCGCCTCCATTTGCTTGCGACGGGCCAGCCGCCGCCATTTGCTTGAAGATCTCGGCCGAAATCCTGTGCAGCGCGAGATGACATCATCAATCCAGCTGCGATTCATTACCATGAAACGTGAGGAAATTAGGATTCGGTGCGAATCGAATTTTTCCTGAAATTTGGATCGAATTCCACTTCGTCAACTTCAATTCGCTCATCTCTAGTGGCTGGTTATGTGGCAATTAGATGTCGCTTGTGGATATAGGTGTCCTCGGTGTGATACAGGCTTAGTGTTAGATTGGCCTGGAAGTGGTCTAGGCGATGGGTGTCTAAGCCGTAGTACCTCACCTGCAGCAGTGTCTGTAACGCTGTGATTTTGCTGATCACTCTGCTGTCTAGGCTTTTGTAAGCAGTGTTCTCGATTCTGGATTGACTGTCTCACAGGAGAACTGCATACAGTCCCTTGGAGTAGAAGCTCAGGCATGTGCTTCCTATCTCCTTGCTGTCTGGACTTCCCCTCCTGCAGACAGTAGAATCAACCCACTCCTACTAAGAGGGGAATAATGGGATGGTTATCCCTGCCCCGACCAACCGTACATCCCGTGCTAATCTACGTGGTAGAAACAAGGCCTAAAACAATACGTAACAAAATTGCAGATACCATCAGGTCTGGAGTACTGGATTTGTGCCGTCATTGCTGTAAGTAACATAACAACTGCTGAAGCACCCATTATAACCCCTTCCAGACATGTACAGTGCAGTGGGAGGTGACTTCCTGCAATCCACCGTACATGTACAGTGCCAGGGCCATACTGCCCATCTGTCAGTTCCGGCAAATGCCAGATGAGCTTGTGCCAGAGTGATCCGCCCGCTGCAGGCGCGTCACTAAGTCAAAACAACTGGGGCTTGGGCCCTGGATGTAGTGGCCTCCATAGATACAATTGTATTGCCGTCTTCAGAGTGGTGATACAGGGCGCGGCAGGGCACAGGATCTCCTGGTTCCCTGTCCCACCATAAATTTCCCTCATGGGCCACAGGCACAAAAATGAATAAATAAATAAAAATGGTGCCAGAAAAGCCAATTTTGGTTACTTTGCCTCACAAAAATCATAATATCGAGCACTCAAAAAGTACTACTTAACCTACAATGGGACCAATGGAAACTTCACCTCATCCCACAAAAAACGAGCCCCAACACAAGACTATCGCTATAAAAAAAAAAAAAATATGTATCTCAGAAAATTGCGACACAAAAAAATCATTTTTTTTGCCCTATAAAAATATCATATGATCTACCCCGTCAGGTGAACATTGTAAAAAAAATAAAACCATGCCAGAACAGACATTTTTTTTGTCACCTCGCGTCCCAAAAATCATAATATCAAGCAATTAAAAAGTCATATGTACCCCAAAAAAGCACCAATGAAAATGACACCTCAATCCAAAAAATCTAGATTGTGTGGGAAATTCCCCTAGCAGGAGCTGCTAGAATCATTACACCAGAGAAGAGAAGCTGAACAGACATTCACTCCACTAAGAGCTGTGTTTTATGGAAGCAGAGAGTCCAAAATAGGTATTTAAAGCAGTTATATAATGTTCCTACTGTTAATATAGTGGTTAGAACTGTAACAGAGGAGAGAAATATATCCATAAATATATTATGTTGAATGACAAGATTAAACAGTTGAACCACCATCTTATGCATACCGCCATTTTGTGATATCTTTTCAACACATATTTTGTACATGGACTATCTGCTGTGGAGGCGGCAGTGTTTATATGAAGAAAAGTTGAAGTAAACAAAGCATTTGGTGTGCTCTTTGAACCTACTGTTTCCATAGAGTGGCGCTGGAGGAATTACAGAGTAAGGCCTCATGCACACGACCGTGGTGTGTTTTGCGGTTTGCAAATCGCGGATCTGCAAAACACGGATGGCGTCCGTGCGCGTTCCACAATTTGCAGAACGGCACGGATAGCCTTCAATATAAATGCCTATTCTTGTCCGCAAAGCACGGACAAGAATAGGACATATATATTTTTTAGCGGGGCCACAGAACGGAGAAATGGATGCGGACCAAACCAACGGCCGTGTGCATGAGGCCTAATAGACAGTCTGGTTAGACTAAAAGTCAGAGATACCAAAATTCTTCTACTGCCACAGCGCAAAAGGCAATTCATAGTGCTGCGCCTGCCACAAGACCATCGCCAGAGGAGTGACTGTCAGGAAGGAGTTAAAAGTTTGATGAGAGTCATTGTTTCACAAAACAGAATACTTCCACCCATTATCAGCTACTACCATCACTAATAAAATAACAGAGCCTTACAGATAGCCCCCCATAGCAATAATTCTCTCCCAGAGTGCCTTCATTAGGAATAGTGGCCCCTACAGTAATAATTAGAGATCAGCAAATTTTAAAAAAAATTGATTCGGTTGGTTTGCTGAATTTTCCGAAAAGATTTGATTCGATCCAAATTCATTTGCAGCGAGTCGCGTTAAAAACGGCTATTTCCCGGCTGCAGAGAGCCTTTATAGTGGTGTAGAACACTGTGCCTGTATAGTGGTGTAGAACACTGTGCCTGTATAGTGGTGTAGAACACTGTGTCTGTATAGCGGTGTAGAACACTGTGCCTGTATAGCGGTGTAGAACACTGTTCCTGTATAGTGGTGTAGAACACTGTGCCTGTATAGCGGTGTAGAACACTGTGCCTGTATAGCGGTGTAGAACACTGTGCCTGTATAGCGGTGTAGAACACTGTGCCTGTATAGTGGTGTAGAACACTGTGCCTGTATAGTGGTGTAGAACACTGTGCCTGTATAGTGGTGTAGAACACTGTGCCTGTATAGCGGTGTAGAACACTGTGCCTGTATAGTGGTGTAGAACACTGTGCCTGTATAGCGGTGTAGAACACTGTTCCTGTATAGTGGTGTAGAACACTGTGCCTGTATAGCGGTGTAGAACACTGTGCCTTGCAGTAACACACATAGGGAGTCTGCTGTGGCAGTGAAATAATACTGTCAGTCCATATGACCTGCAGATGACAGGCGTCGCTCTTAGAATCACTGCACACTTCACTTATTTGGGCAGTCACGGGGCCAAAACTGACCAAATAACTCAAGTGTGAACTCAGCCTTACAGGTCGATGTTAGCGCCAAGAAGAAGCGCACTCCTTTTACACCGTCGTCAGCTGATTCCACATAGATGTCTACAGAACCTGTTCTATTAACCCCTTATACAAGTAGAGCCCCCGACAGAGTGGAGAGGGGGTCAGCAGTAAGTTTGTGTTGACGTCACTGATTATTTTTCCCTTCCTCTGATCCGTCAGAACAATAACCCCCAAAAAACGGATTCTGTCTGTGGAGCATTCGCCTTCACTCGGTCAGCATTTGGTCAGTAATCCATCAGTATTGCTAAAGCCAAAAAAACAGGAGTGGATCCAAAACAGAGATGACACGTGAATGGAATATTTACATGTCTTTTGTGTTTTGTACCCACTCCTGCTTTTGGCTACCAAATCATAAGCCAATTCTGATGGGACCATACAGGCCTTACAGCTGCTACACAGACAGGATCCGTTGTGCGTCTAATTTTTCCTACCTTCTGACAGATCAGAAGAAGGGTCAAATAAATGGTGATGTCAACAGGCCAAAAAAGCTAAAATAATGGCCCAGTCCTGAAGTGGGGAGAGTGGGAATAGCATGAGAAGTCCACAGAGTGGCCTTATGACATAGTGGTGAGTTAGCAGCACCATGAAGAGACCACAGAGTGGCAAAGTGACATATTGTGGAGGTGGCAGCAGCATTAGGAGACCACAGAGTGACCCGGTGATAGGGTGGGGAGGTGGGTGGCAATAACAGTATCCGCTGATGATGGTGGGTGTAAGAAGGAGCACTTGGCATCAAATGTGTGGCATCAGGCGGGTGGCAGCATCAGAATAGTAGCTGAGGCAGGTAGCCAGAAGAAACCGATCTCTTTTGTCAAAGTGTTGGTGTGGCACCATAGATGATCTACTCTGGCACTGGTAGGTGGAAATCCTGGCTGATACGCGCCTGATTCATCTTGACAAAGGTCACTCTTTCCACATTTTGGGTGGACAGGCAAGTTCTCCTTCGGGTAACTATGGCCCCCGCCGCACTAAACAACCGCTCTGATGCCACACTACTGCCAGGCAGGACAGCGTTTCCAGGGCAAACTCCGTCAGTTGCGGCCACAAATTTAGTTTGGCTGCCCAGTAGTCCAGAGGATCTTCAATGACGGGTGGCAGGGTGCACTCCAAGTATGCCACCACCTGGTTCAGGTTCTGCTCTAGGTCTAGCTGCTGGTGAGTAGTTTCTTCACTAGGCAAGTGAAGAAAGCTGCTTATCAGCGACTCTAGACTCAGGCTGCTGCTGATGGAGCTGGTACTGCTCCTGCCACCCCACCCCCCAGCAGCCATGGCAGTGGAACATGAGCGAAGAGGGCCCCCCCCGGTCAGACCTGCGAGAGGATGGACGTTGGCGCATATAGGCAGCGGCCAACTGACTACATAGGATGTCTCTGTAGTAGTTCAGTTTGTCCTCCCTCTCAGTGGGTGTAAAAAAGGCCCCCATTTTGGACCGGTAGTGAGGGTCTAACATGGAGGAGAGCCAGTAGTCATCCCTCTGCCGAATTGTGACAATTCAGTTATTACTGCGCAAGTAAGTGAGAATGAAGCGGGCCATTTGCGCAAGTGACTCGGAGGGACTCCCTGTCTCCATCTCCATTGCATACTGCCACGGTGTGTTTGGGTCATCTGCCTCATCTTCCTTATCGCCCTGTAGCTCCTCCAGCTACTCCTGCTCCTCCTCTACTGTCAACTGTGTAGAAAAACCACCCATTTTGCTACACATTGCTTGTGCTCCAATGTCCTCCTACTCCTCCTCCTCCTCCAGTTCAGCCCCCTCAGGGCTCATGTGGGCGTGAGATGTAGGCGCCACGTCTCCAGTCCCCTGACCAGCAAAGTTTACCAGCATCTTTTCCAGGATATGAAGCAGTGGAATGACGTTGTTCATCCCGTAGTCCTGGCAAATGACAAATAAAGAGGCCTCCTCAAAGGGCATGAGCAAACGGTAGGTGTCATGCATGAGCTGGAGGCTGAGAACACAGTGAAGGATGAGGAGGCAGAGGCGGACATTGCCGCAGGACCAACGGCGTGAGAAGGTGGAGGCGGAAGCGGCATCACCTGGCCAAGTTGCTGATGTTGCTGGGCAGGAACCACATTCACCCAGTGGGCCGTAAAATACATATATTGTCCTTGACAGTAGTTACAGCTCCACACATCGGCGCTACCGTGCACTTTGGCAGACCAGACACCGACAGGCTCAAGGACTGGTCCGCCTTCTGTTCTACATATTTGTGCAGGGCTGGTACTGCCTTTTTGGCAAAGAAATTATGGCTTAGAACTCTCCACCTCGGCTCGGCACAAGCCATCAGTTCTCTAAAAGGTGCAGAGTCCACCACTTGAATGGCTAATCTACTCAATTACTCAGTCCCTACGGAATATAATCTACAATCACCCATCAATTTTCCCAAAAAAGCCATCTAAGATGGGTGCCACTATTTATAGGGCTGTGATATCACAGGGCTGGATGGCTGCTGATTGGCTGCATGCATGGCATTATGGGGGATCCCGCCTTCCCAGAGTTCCTTGCTCCATGTCCTCACACGTGCAGCAGCCATTTTAGGAAAAAATGTGATTCGTTACCACGAAGCGTGAGGAAATTCTGATTTGTTGCGAATCTAATTTTTTCTGAAATTCGGATCGAATTCCACTTCGTCAACTTCGATTCGCTCATCCCTAGTGATAATGTTCCGCAAGAGTGCCCCTGTTAGTAGCTGTTCCCTCCATATTGTGCCCACCATAGTGCAGCCAGTAGTAAGGTTTCTCTACAGTGCCTACAGTATTAATAAGGCCCCATGTAGTGTCCCCGGTAATGTCCCCTCTAATATCGCCAATAGTTACTGTATAATGTCCCCATAGTGCCTCAGTATTTAAAATGCCCCTTCCCCCAGTAGTGCCCTGCAGTTATGATGTCACTGCCCCAGTAGTTATAATGCTCCTGCCCCAGTAGTTATAATGCTCCTGCCCCAATAGGCATAATGCCCCTGCCCAAGTAGTTATAATGCTCCTGCCCCATGTAGTATCGCAGCAGTTACAATTCACCTGACCCCTGTAGTTCTCTACAATTCCCCCAAAGTGACATAAAAAAAAACAAAAAAACTCAAATATCTCAGTTTTGCTCCCTGCCGCCTCTTCTTGGCCTCTGTTGCCTGCGTCCCTACACAGGCGGTTTCGATGATGTCATTATGCATACCATGCCAGCACACAGGCAACCACTAATAGGCTTCAGGCCTAGTGGCCATTGGCCTATAAGAGTGATTTATGGCAGTGCAGGGAGCTATTGGCAATAGTTGAATGTACAGCAACCACAATGTTTGGGGCTCTGGGAAAAACATTCGGGGCCCTGGCTGAGGAGTGCAATTCTACTATGCCTACTGCAGGGTGCAGACCCTAACACAGAAACCCCAAAATCTGTTCCACATGTATGACTGGGAATCTGAAGCTGTTTAAAGCCAGCCATGGGCTGTGGCGTTGCAGCAAGCGCCTGAGGAGCCCGCGTAGAAGGTGGGAGTGATGGTGACCCTGATGAGGTGTTGTCACAATGTACTCCCTCAGGCCATTACTCCCTGGGGTTCAGGGCATTGAAAGTGTAGAACGAAGAATGAGATCAGAAGTGAAAGTATAACAGTACATAATATAACTTGCGCAGTTTCTGGCACCAGATAAGGAGGTATGATGGCTGGTTTTAGGGCAATTGATTAGCACTAGCAGACACTTCTGGATATAGGTGCCCACTCAAATAGAGGCTTGATGTTAGTCTGGCCTAGTGATAGGGTGAGTGATGGTGTCTGAGCTGTAGTCCCTCACCTTGCAGCAGTGTTTTGAAAGCTGTAGTTTCACAAATTACTCTGCTGTCTTCTCACACTGATGCTTTCTTGAAGCTGTGTTCTGAATTCAGATGGTCTCTCTGTAGTGTTGGTCTCACAGGAGAATAAAGATCTGGTTCCTTAATATCCCTTTGGATCGCTGGTCTCACAGGGAAATGGGATACGGTTCCTGGGAGCAGGAGCTCTGCCATGTGCTTCCTCACTCCTTGCGGTCTGGACTGGAACTGCCCCTCCTGACAGGCACTCCTACGAAGAGGAGAGGAAAAGAGTGGTTAGCTCTGTTCCTGTCAACAATTCCTCGTCTTGCTGGAAAAAAAATGTGTGAAAGTACTGTATATAACAATACCAATACATAACAAACATTTGCAGATACCCAGGGCCGGCGCCACCAGTAAGGCGACCTAGGCAGCCGCCTAGGAAGCAATTTAGCAGGGGGCGCGGGCCCCGTGCAGTTTTAAAAAAAAAAAGCGTTTGTTAAGTGGCGGCCGGGCCGTCCTGCCGCAATTTTTTACTGCCGGGGCTGGCGCGTCTATGATTGTGTATGCACAGCCCGGGCGCAACCTGAAGAGAGGGACTGACATGAGGGAAGCGCCTCTAATGTAGCGTGGCCGAGCTCTGTTCGGTCCGCGGTACAGAAGCTTTTGTTTTCTGTACCCGGCCGGACTGACAGGAAGTGCTCACTTAGTGTGCACTTCCTTTCAGTCCGGCCGGGTACAGTAAACAAATGCTCCTGTACTGCGGACCGAACAGAGCTCGGCCCGGCTACACTAGGGGTGGGGGGGAATGAGAGTGACAAGGGGAGGGGGAGGAAATGAGAGTGACAAGGGAGGGGGGGAATGAGAGTGACAAGGGAGGGAGGAAATGAGAGTGACAAGGGGAGGTGAGAGTGACAATGGACAAACAGCATGAAGTGAAGTACAGAGTCCTTTAGAGAGTGTGTTCGAAAGAATCCCCTCCAGGCCCCATTAGAGACTACAATCGAGTCTAAAAGGCTTGGAAGGGGTTATTTCTAACAGAGGCCATCTCAGCATCCATTACTGAGCCTCTGTTAGAAACAGTCCCCTCCAGGCCCCAGTATAGACTACAATTGAGGGTTAATGGGCCATGGAGAGGGGTCTTTCTAGCAGAGGCTATCTCAGTGTCCTTTAAAAAAGTGTTCGAAAGAATCCCCTCCCATTAGAGACTACAATGGAGTCTAATGGGGCCTGGAGGGGGGTCTCTCCAACACTCTGGTTCCTATTCACAATATAGCAACACAACATAGCTCGCTGTTATGGGAGCTCGGTGGATGGCACTGTTATGGGGGCTCTGTGAATGGCATGGCACTGTTATGGGGGCTCTGTGAATGGCATGGCACTGTTATGGGGGCTCTGTGAATGGCATGGCACTGTTATGGGGGATCTGTGGATGGCACTGTAATGGGGGCTCTGTGGATGGCATGGCACTGTTATGGGGGCTCTGTGAATGGCATGGCACTGTTATGGGGGCTCTGTGAATGGCATGGCACTGTTATGGGGGATCTGTGGATGGCACTGTTATGGGGGCTCTGTGAATGGCATGGCACTGTTATAGGGGATCTGTGGATGGCACTGTTATGGGGGATCTGTGGATGGCATGGCACTGTTATTGGGGCTCTGTGAATGGCACGGCACTGTTATGGGGGCTCTGTGAATGGCACTGTTATGGGGGATCTGTGGATGGCATGGCACTGTTATGGTGGATCTGTAGATGACACTGTTATGGGGAGATCTGTGGATGACACATATATAGCATCGTATGCTATATAGGTGTTATCCACAGATCCCCCCCCCCCCATAACAGTGTCCCTTTGAGTGAATTACCCCCAATGCAGAGTCTTGGGGCCAGCATCTGGTGTTGTAATGGCAGCGGGGCCCGGTGCAGTCACTGTATTCTATTACACCGGGCCCCGCTCACTGTAATATTGAGGCATTAATGTAGGCAATAGGCATTAAACAGAGAAATCCTCTGCGATCCTCTCCCTCTCTGTACTCACAAACTCCCATAGCAGGCAGGCCGGGCGGCAGCGCAAGTCACTGATGTCACACGCCCGCTCCTCCCACTTTATGAATGGAGCAGGCGAATGACGTCAGTGAGTTGCGCTGCCGTCCGGCCTGCCTGCTACGGAGTTTGTGAGTACGGAGAGGATCGCAGAGGATTTCTCTTGTTCACATATGAATATTAGTATTACAGTGAGCGGGGCCCGGTGTAATAGAATACAGTGAGTGCACTATTATGTTGATCTTTTCATTGTTTGTTTTCATATGTAAAACTGGGGAGGGGGGGTGATTTTGATTTTTTTGGGAGTGAATATCAGAGGCCAGTAGCCAACTAGGTGGTTGTAGCTGGATGGCCAGTGACCTTGGAGGAGATGCTGGAGGCCAATGCAGGTCACATGGGTCTGTCGGCATCAGTGTACACAATGGCTGGCTGCATTCAGTTTAAAGCTTGCAGACTGCCCAGTTGTCACCAAATTTGTTAGGTTACCTCAGGCCATCAAAGTTTTAAAATGACAGAAGTGTTCATTGGACTCTAGACCACCAGCTATGCTGGTCTTGCCTCGGGTGCTGTCCTTCTTGTCAGTGTGTTTGATTGTGAGTCCAAACTGTTAGTCATAGTTTTCTCCTGTGCTCTTTCTGGTTGGTGAGTTGGTTAGAACAAGTAAACGAACTTTCACAAAATTTCTACTGGCTAAACAACCCTTTTTAAAGCAGCTTCCTGCTATCTACTAAAGTGCCATGTAAGGGTCTATGCAAATGTATTAAGTGGCTCAAATTTATTGGTGGATTGTAAGAGACCAAAGAATTCTATCATGGTAGGGAACAGTGAAGCCCTGAACTCCACCCGCCCCACTGTCCCTACCTACTTGCACGATTCGTTCTAAATAAGGGCCCCCCAACTGGACGGCAGTCCCTACTTGACTAAGTGCTGGGGTCTATGTGGGGAGAAAAGCAAAGACAAAAATAACAAACATAATGAAAGACCAGTGCAAGGAAAATACACCTGAAATGGTGAACTAAACAGTAACCAATAGGGTCAAAACCAGGAGAGACAATCAGAGCAAAAATCTGAACTCGAGAGCAATATGATACCAAAACCTAGTCAATAACAAGAAGCCACATCAGGCTCCACATCGTCAGGCAGAAGTAGAATCAGAAATCCAAACAAGAGGTCAGCAGTCACCAGAATAAATGCAATGTAAACCGGAATACCTAATTCACAGCCAGCCGTGTGACATCATCATGCCAGATGTGCCAGCATTTCCTGTGATTGGCAGGCCCTCCTGTAATCTGATCCCCAGTTTAGATACCATAGAGCACGGACGTCGGCGGCCAGTGTCCCAGGTATAACAAATTCTCAGAGACCTGTACATTGTGGATCTTCACTGGTTAAAATTAAACTGCAAAATCCTACATGATAAACAACCATTAAATGAGTGTCTTGAGACCCAATTATATTATTTCTTAGTTTATATTATTTCTGGATGTCTACAGCAGAGGTTTGGGACTCTGTGTTTTATGCTCCAGGGAGAACTGATTAGTTTTAAATGAAGGATGCCATTAGGTCTCAGTATCAGCTGAGATATTCACACACAATCGACATCTACTAATGTTTCATTGTTGCTATCAGTTTTCTCAAATTGATAAAATTAAAGACTTAAAGAGGAATGAAGAACCAAACAACGATCTCCAGCGTTCTTCTCATGAGTCTATCTGAAAATCAGAAGACCATCTATGTTCTCTTCATCGTCTTTCTTCTCATCTATCTGATGACCTTCTTGACCAACTGTCTGATCATCCTACTAGTTGTTACTTGTGCTAATCTTCACACACCCATGTATTTCTTTCTTGGAAACTTAGCATTCTTGGACATATCCTACTCATCGGTCACTGCTCCAAGGGTGCTCTTCGATCTTACCACCCAACATTGGTCCATCTCCTTCTCAGACTGCATTGTACAAATGTTCTTTGTGTTGTATTTTGCAGGCTCAGAGGTTTTCTTGTTATCCTCCATGTCCTATGACCGGTATGTAGCCATCTGCCGCCCTCTCCATTACTCTCAGGTCATGTCTTGGGGCACCTGTACTCAGATGGTGTCTTTAGTATGGTCGACTGCTTTCTTTGCTTCCATGATTGATATTTTATGCTTAAGAAGGTTGACATTCTGTGGTCCCAACTTCATCCAGAATTTCTTTTGTGATCTGCCCCATTTGCTCCAGATTTCTTGTACTGATATTACCATCAATGTTATAATATTAATAGTTGTTGGGGTTCTTTTCGGCTCCGTAGCCTTTGTTGCCACATTTTACCCATATGTCAGAATTTTTAGCACAGTCTTTAAAATTCGCTCCAATGATGGAAAACGTAAAGCTTTCTCCACCTGTACGTCTCATCTGACTGTGGTTTTCATATATTATGCGTCAGTAACTTTTATCTACTTTGTACCTAACACAAGTAATTTTTTTTCAATGAACCAAGTAGTCACTGTGATATATACTCTAATCACCCCCTTACTCAACCCCTTAATCTACAGCCTCAGGAGTAAAGACCTGAAGGTCGCACTGAGGAGAACTTTACATATAGACCTGCTGATCCTAGACAATGGTACAAGACGACGTACATGACTCCTGCCCAGGATTTATTATAGACTTAGTGATGCATAGACATGGCCAGTGGCGTAGCTATAGGGGTCGCAGCGGTCGCAATTGCGACCGGGCCCTTGAGTCAGGGGGGCCCACAGGGCCCCCCCAAGCCAGGAGAACGCAGCCGCAGCTGAATAACTAAAATAAGATTTACAGGGGGCGGATCGGAGGCCGAGAGGAGAGGCCCTGCGTGACGCGCACTGTGCAGGGCAGCTGGGCAGGCGAAGTGAGGAGGGGCCGGGGGAGCGGCTTCAATTGAGGTGCGACGCAGGACTTAGTCACGTACCTCACTGTGACCTCCTGCGTCGGATCTCGCGAGATGACGCGGCGCGGGAAGGCACAGTGAGCGAGGCATTGGTGACCGACTGTACCAAGATGCCACAAGCTGTGAAGGAGAGAGAGGTAAGTATTAATTTTTTTTTTTTTTATGTACCCTACGTTCTACCCTTATTGCAGAGGCACTGGGGGCATGAGAGGAGGACCACTGACAGTACTCAGTGGACATCATAGTATTAATAAGAGTGGAGAGACTATCATTATATTAATAACAAAAAGGGGGCCATTACATTAATAATAAAGAGGGGGCCAATACATTAATAATAAAGAGGGGCCATTATATTAATAACAAAGTGGGGGCCATTATATTAATAACAAAGTGGGGGCCATTATATTAATAACAAAGTGGGGGCCATTATATTAATAATAAAGAGGAGCCATTATATTAATAATAAAGTGGGGCCATTATAATAAACAGGGGGAATAATATTATGGTGAATGGGGGAAGGTCTGGCTCTAGCACAGTATTGGGGGGCAGCAGGATGAGTTGTTGAGACACCAGGAAGGAGAGGATGAGAGTAAAGTGAGGAACCTAAAAAATAATCTGTGAAACTCTGCAGAGACGAGAAGCGGCTGAAAGAAGGTGTCATGGCGGTCTTCTCTCTGGATGAAGACTTTGAGAAAAGTCTACATCACAGGAGAGGTCACTGGATGTAACAGGTATGGGGCGGTATTCTCCTGTAATAATATTATCCATGCACATATCTGTTTCTCGGTAGGGTAAGGGGTATATAGAATTTGACCCACATTGCCGCATCCAGCCCCAGACTTCAGGTAACACTGTGTGTGTTCTGAATTCTGGGGCCTCACACCCATCTACAACATTATCTGTACTCAGAGAGTTATCACTGTGTTACATAGGACTGCTAGTGATCTACTACAGTATTTGTTAAAAGGGGCGTGCCCGGGGGAGGGGGGGGCACCATTTTTGGCTTGCCCCGGGTGCAGGCAACCCACGCTACGCCACTGCTCTCCTATCCTGTGAGTGTGACTGCGAGACACACTGACTGACCTGACTGACTTACTGAGATGAGCGTCCGACCGACCGGGGTCCTGGTCCGGTCGGTCCAGTGAGTGAGTGACTGCGACTCTGTGTCTGTCCTGAGTGAATCCGGGCTCTGACCCGCTTGGTGGGAGCGCCGGTGAGATTGTGATAATAAGCCCAGACCAGACCAGTCAATACACCCTTTAGGAAATCTCAGTATTCCCATCATGCATCATGTGACTGCAGCAGGCAGCGATCGATCAGCCAGGATTAATGTGCACAGCCTGTGAGTCCAGTGGAAGCTATCCCAGGCATCACATAGAGGAACTGCAGTTTGGCATTACATTTGTTGTAGTTGCTCATTGTAGATGTAGCAGAGATGAGTTTGTCACTTGCCTAAGAATGAGGGGGGGGGGGCAGTTTGTCACTTGCCTAAGGGGGGGCCTCCCACTGTGCACATTAATCCTGGCTGCTCTCACATCTGATGAGAGATTTCCTAGGGACGGGCTGGTGGATGAGGGCAGACACCCGGTCCTGCCTATGGATCACCCAGTTTGCACTTAGCTATGCCCAGGCCCCATGCCAAGGGGTCCCTGATGTATTAACTGACCAATAACATGGAGATCCCAGTGCCAACTGCCTTGCTGGTGAACGATTGGCATATACTTCAGCTGTGGAGTAGGGGGGGCCCAAAGTGAACTCTTGCACCAGGGCCCATGAGCCTATAGCTACGCCCCTGGACATGGCAACCTTGTAGCAGCATTTCCTAAATTCAGAGGTAAGAACACAGGGTACAACATGGAGGACCATGGAGGGTGTAGACACCAAAAACAAGCACACACAGCTCAGAAGGTCCCAGTTTAGATGGCCCCATTTTGCTTTCACGTGAACAGTTTGGATCAACACCTTGCTCAACTTCTGTATAGACACAACAGCATTAGCAATGGAGGAGGAATCTGCTCAAGGTTCATTTCATCCTTCTCTGCCGCAAAATACAGAAAAGAGAAATGAAAGTGCTGCGCCCTCATGTCCCGGGATGGAGAATTGGGAATTGGGAACAATTATTTTTGCTATAGGATCTGCTACTTTTTATGTACACCTTGGGTTCTAAAGAAAAGAAGGTCAGAGGGTTAAAGAGGACCTCTCCCCTCTCCTGACATAAACTACTTTCATTCCCCATTTAATAACGATTCTGGAACATCTATTCTTATGACTCTATCTTGTGCCATTCCTGTATTATTCCTGCTAGAAGTTTACAAATGCATTGCCAGCAGTCTGCAGAAAGGGTCCATTCACACGTCAGTATTTTGTAACCTCATCCGTGTGCTATCTGCATCCGTTGTTCCGTTCCGTTATGCGGATCCGCAATTTTTTTTTAACTTGTCCTACTATTGTCCGCAAAATGCGGTCCGTGGTCCCATTGTAGTCAATGGATCCTCAAAAATGCGGATGACATGCGGAATGCATCAACATGTCATCCGCAATTGCTGACCAGTTTCCAGGAAATAGAAAGAAATTTTATTTTAGTACCCTAGCAACATATATTCCTCTTTCAGTTTTTTTTTTTTTTTTGGAAAAACAGAATGAATGCGGATGTACAATTGGTAAAAACGGAAGGTTTTTGCAGAAACACGGATCAGCAAAAAACAGAACGAAATTCTGGAAAACAAAAATACTAACGTGTGAATGGACCCTAAAGGTACTGCTGGGTGTTACCAGTAGCAGGTGTCTCTGACTCTGTCCAATCAGTGCTGCTGGTGTCACTGTGCAGGGACACACCCCCAACTGGTAACCTCAGGATAGGTAATCAATATCTGATTGACGAAGGTCCGACAACCCGCATGCCCACTGATGAGCTGTTTGGCGAGGAGGCTGTGCTCCATGCAAACACCAATCCCTGGTCTTAACACTGTGTGTCCCGTCTCCCGTGGAGCGGTGGCATAGTGTCAGGCTACTTTCACATCTGCGTTTTTAATTCAGGTTTTGAGATCTGGCAGAGGACCTCAAAACCTGAATGAGGGTACTTTCACACTAGCGTTAGAGGAATCACTGCACACTTCACTTATTAGGGCAGTCATGAGGCCAAAACTGACCAAATAACTAAAGTGTGAACTCAGCCTTACAGGTCGATGTTAGCGCCAAGAAGAAGCGCACTCCTTTTACACCATCGTCAGCTGATTCCACATAGATGTCTACAGAATCTGTTCTATTAACCCCTTATACAAGTAGAGCCCCCCGACAGAGTGGAGAGGGGGTCAGCAGTAAGTTTGTGTTGACGTCACTGATTATTTTTCCCTTCCTCTGATCCGTCAGAACAATAATCCCCTGTCTGTGGAGCATCCGCCTTCACTGGGTCAGCATTTGGTCAGTAATCCATCAGTATTGCTAATGCCAAAAAAACAGGAGTGGATCCAAAACAGAGATGACACGTGAGCAGAATATTTCCATGTCTTCTGTGTTTTGTACCCACTCGTGTTTTTGGCTACCAAATCATAAGACAATTCTGATGGGACCATACAGGCCTTACAGCTGCTACACAGACAGGATCCGTTGTGCGTCTCATTTTTCCTACCTTCTGACAGATCAGAAGAAGGGTCAAATAAATGGTGATGTCAACAGGCCAAAAAAAGCTAAAATAGTGGCCCAGTCCTGAAGTGGGGAGAGCGGGAACAGCATGAGAAGTCCACAGAGTGGCCCTATGACATAGTGGTGAGGTGGCAGCAGCATGAGAAGTCCACAGAGTGGCCTTATGATATAGTGGTGAGTTAGCAGCACCATGAAGAGACCACAAAGTGGCAAGGTGACATATTGTGGAGGTGGCAGCAGCATTAGGAGACCACAGAGTGACCCGGTGACAGGGTGGGGAGGTGGGTGGCAATAACAGTATCCGCTGATGATGGTGGGTGTAAGAAGGAGCACTTGGCATCTTCCTCATCGCCCTGTAGCTCCTCCAGCTACTCCTGCTCCTCCTCTACTGTCAACTGTGTAGAAAAACCACCCATTTTGCTACACATTGCTTGTGCTCCAATGTCCTCCTACTCCTCCTCCTCCTCCTCCAGTTCAGCCCCCACAGGGCTCATGTGGGCGTGAGATGTAGGCGCCACGTCTCCAGTCCACTGACCAGCAAGGTTTACCAGCATCTTTTCCAGCATATGAAGCAGTGGAATAACGTTGTGTCATGCCCCAATCTGACGATGTGCGGAGGTCGGCCAGGATAGCAGCACGAGTTTAGTATTTGTTTTGGTGTCGTGCTCGATCCGCCTCTCATCAGGTGCACTGGGGGGAGTCTTTAGTTTAAATGGCCTCCAGCTAAGTGCTCTGAGCAGATTATACTGATCATTTTGGTCTGGGAAGTTTGGAGGGAAGGTTGGCTGTCAATTCCTGCTCTCAGAAGATAAGTGTCATTTCTAGTTTGGTTGTTTATGTCATCTATCCCATCCAGGTTCTGTGCGAGCAGGCTGCTCCTATCTTCCCACTTCACCATCTCAGGGAGTTCAGGGTTTTGTCAGTCCAGGCTGGAGGACACAGCACACCTACCTTCAAGGTCTGCCTGTGGGCTGAGCAGTGCAGGGAAAGAGGTCAGGGATAAACTAGGAGGTGACCCTTCCCCTGTCTCTTGTCCAGAGCCTGGTTGGTGTGTTATTGTTTATACTGAGTGCACGTCCGCCGTGACATTATAATCCGCCATACTGTGACGACCATTAGTCAGCGCTTTTGTGATGGCGTCAATTGATGCACTGGTTGACCGCATGCAGGGTTTATCCCTGGAGGTTGCGGATCTGCGTAGTGCGGTCACACAGTGTCAGAGAGTGCTGGCAATTTACAGGGGGTACTGATGATTTTTTCCGTTTCAAAGAGTCATGTAATTTGTACTTTCGATTGTGCCCATTTTCATCAGGTAATCAGAGGGTGGGTATCCTCATGTCTTTGCTTAAAGGGGACGCGCAATCCTGGGCTTTTTCTCTGCCGCCCGGTTCTCTGGCCCTCTGGTCGGTGGAGGAATTTTTTAAAGCCCTGGGATTGATTTACGATGACCCAGATCGAGTTTCAATGGCAGAATCAAAATTACGTAACTTACTACAGGGTAAACATACTGCTGAGGTTTACTGCACAGAGTTTAGGAGATGGGCTACTGAGTCGGGGTGGAACGACCCCGCGTTACGTAGTCAGTTTTGTCAGGGGTTATCTGAAAGGTTGAAAGATGCCCTGGCTTTTCATGAATACCCAGAGACTTTGGAGAACGCAATGTCTTTGGCTATACGTTTGGATAGACGTATCAGAGAGAGGTGTAAGGGTCCCTCCGTGCAGGGGATTCCTCCCGCGTGTGGTTTTGTTTCACCAGCTGACCAGGGTGATATTGCTTGTTACTCTGGGGTAGGGGAGGAACCCATGCAGTTAGGTCAGATATCTTGCCATTCGGATAGTAGAGACTTTCGAAAAGTGCACAATCTATGTTTCTATTGTGGGAAGAGGGGTCATTTTATTTTTTCTTGTCCTTATGTTAAACCACAGGGGAAAGAGATAAAGAAAAAAGAGAAAAGAAAACTCCCCTCACACTTGGTAGTATTAATGGTGTGGTGGAGCAGACTGGTATGCAAGTTCCCTGCAGTTATCGTTTTCTCCTTTCAGCTATGGTGGCTCTAGAGTCCAGAAATGTGTTTGTTGATGTTTTTCTTGATTGTGGTGCTGGGGTAAATTTAATTGACTTTCTGTTTCTTGAGGGCTTGGGACTAAGTATTTGCACGTTAGAGAACGAGATTCGTGTTTTTGCGATTGATTCTTCCCCTCTTTCTCAAAGGAGCCTTACTCACATTGTTCATGGTATTCATTTAAGGGTGGGTGATTCACATGCTGAGATTATTTCTTGTTTTGTCATGAAGGATTTGCCAGCTCCAATAGTTTTGGGGTTGCCATGGTTGTCTAGACATAACCCAATTATAGACTGGCAAGCGAGACAAATCATTGGTTGGAGCAAGTTTTGTTCAGATAATTGTCTTGTCACATCTATTTCTGAAGTGTCCATTACGGCCTTGCCTCAGTATCTCTCAGATTTTTCGGATGTCTTTTCGGAGGGTGGGGCTCAGGAATTGCCCCCTCATCATGACTATGATTGCCCAGTGAATCTCATTGCCCAGTGAATCTCAAGTTGCCTAAGTCTCGGCTTTACAACCTCTCTCAACCCGAGAGAGAGGTCATGCGAAAGTATGTCGCCGAGAGTTTGGCAAAGGGTCATATTAGACCATCTAAGTCTCCAGTGGGTGTAGGTTTGTTCTTCGTGAAGAAGAAAGATGGATCACTGAGACCGTGTTTGGATTTCCGGGAGTTGAACCGTATTACAGTCCTGGATACATATCCCCTGCCTTTGATCTCTGATCTTTTTGATCAGATTGTTGGAGCCAAGGTGTTCTCCAAGTTGGATTTAAGAGGAGCATACAATCTGATCAGGATCAAGGAGGGGGATGAGTGGAAAACGGCCTTCAATACGCACGAGGGTCATTTTGAGAACCTGGGATCCTATTCTTGGGATACATGCTTTCTGATTCCGGTTTTCGTATAGACCCCGAAAAGGTCCGGGCGGTTCTGGAGTGGGACCGACCGGAGAATCAGAAAGCTTTGATGTGGTTCTTGGGGTTTACGAATTATTATAGAAAATTTATTTTGAATTATTCCACTCTAGTCAAACCTCTTACTGATATGACCAAGAAGGGCGCTGATGTCTGTCTGGTCGGATGAGGCATTGCAGGCCTTTTCGGCTATTAAGGAGCGTTTTGCGTCTGCTCCCATTCTGTTGCAGCCGGATGTATCTCAGCCATTCGTGGTGGAGGTTGATGCATCAGAGGTGGGGGTTGGGGCGGTGCTTTCGCAGGGTCCTTCTCCTGGCAAGTGGGTCCTGTGTGCCTTCTTCTCCAGGAAGCTCTCCGTCGCCGAGAGGAATTATGATGTTGGAGATAGGGAGTTGTTGGCTATCAAGTTGGCCTTTGAGGAATGGCGTCACTGGTTAGAGGGGGCGTCTCACCCCGTTACTGTGTATACAGACCATAAGAATTTGGCTTACCTGCAATCTGCCAAGCGTCTGAACCCTAGACAGGCCAGATGGTCATTGTTTTTTACCAGGTTCAATTTTGTGGTTACCTTTCGCCCAGGGGTCAAGAACGTCAAGGCAGATGCCTTGTCTTGCAGCTTCCCTGGGGGAGGTGATTCTGAAGATCCAGCGCCGATTTTGGCGGATGGGGTGGTGGTCTCCGCTCTGTACCCTGAATTGGAGATGGAGATATTGGGAGCTCAGGAGGGGGCTCCTGGTTCGTGTCCCCCAGGGAGGTTGTTTGTTCCTGAGGGCCTACTGTCACGAGGGTGTCAAGAACCACGCCTGACTCTGTTATACCCGGGGTCAGGAAGTCGCAGCGGTTGGCTGCACGCTCTATGTAAGATAGGGCTGTTTCCTTATGGTAGCTTTCTGGGTTTGCTTTGCAAACCCTTTTGGGTCACTCAGGGATCCGTAGCTCCTTCTCCTCAGCTGTTCCTTGTCCAGCACTCCCAAACCTCCTTATATTCCCCTCTCACACTTCTCTGGTTGCCAGATATAGAGCTTCCTGCCTGGACATCTATTCTGACCCTCTGGAGCTGTGTTGCTGCGTTCTCTGGTAGTTGGTCCAGAACGCTACCCTCCGGATCCCTGTTGGACCTTTGTGGTTTATTGTGGTCGCCCACCTGGGTGTATGTGTTTGTCTGTTTTGTCTGTCCTCTCCCTGGTGTTTCCCTCTTAGTGACAGTGGTGCGGACTAGCGATCCCACCGGCCCGTTCACTATCTAGGGCTCATTTTAGGGAAAGCCAGGGTTTAGGCACGTGATCGCCGCACGGGTGAGGAACCCGTCTAGGGACGTCAGGGCAGTCAGGTGCCAGCCGCAAGGTGAGTTAGGGGTCACCACCTTTCCCTCTCCCTTGGGCAGGGCTTTCCCTTTTTCCTCCCTGTGCGTGACGCCGGTCATTACACCTACGATACAAGGTGTTCAAGGAACATCATGATACTGTTCTCGCTGGACATCCTGGTGGTAAGTCCACCTGTGATCTGGTGTCCCGGAAGTTCTGGTGGCCAGGGTTACATAAAAGTATTGAGTAATTACGTGACAGCTTGTGAAACCTGCGCTCGGTCAAAGGTTGCTCATACTCGACCGCCTGGTTCACTTCTTCCATTGTCTATTCCATCTCGTCCTTGGATGCATTTGTCCATGGACTTTATTACGGACCTGCCGAGTTCCTCCGGGAGAACAGTGATTTTGGTGGTAGTCGACCGTTTCAGTAAGATGGCTCACTTTATACCACTAACGAGTCTGCCTAACGCTAAGACTCTTGCGCAGATTTTTGTGGATAATATTGTCAGATTGCACAGTATTCCTTCGGATATTGTCTCTGATAGGGGCGCGCAGTTTGTCTCCAGGTTTTGGAGGGCGTTCTGCTCTCGGCTTGGTATTCAACTTTCTTTCTCGTCGGCTTTTCATCCACAGTCGAATGGTCAGACAGAGCGTACCAATCAAAACCTGGAGACCTACTTGAGGTGCTTTGTGGCTGAGAATCAGGAGGACTGGTCCTCATTCTTGTCCTTAGCAGAATTTGCATTGAATAACCGTAGGCAGGAGTCCACGGGTAAGTCGCCATTTTTTGGCGCATACGGTTTCCATCCTCAGTTTGGTACCTTTTTCTGGGTCTGGTTCCTCCGGGATGCCAGAGGAGGAGAGATTCTCTTCTGCCTTGTCCTCTATCTGGCGGAGGATTCAAGGGAATTTGGAGAGGATGGGTGAGAGGTATAAACGAATGGCTGACAGGAGACGTGTGACTGGTCCGGACCTGTGTGTGGGTGATCTGGTGTGGTTGTCCACTAAGAATATCAAGTTGAGAGTGCCATCTTGGAAACTGGGTCCAAGATTTGTTGGTCCGTATAAAATTTCTGCGGTGATCAATCCTGTGGCGTTTCGGCTGGATCTTCCGCAGATTTGGAGGATCCATGATGTCTTCCACAGGTCTTTACAAAAAAAATATGTTAAACCGGTGGTACCATCGCCACTGCCTCCTCCTTCTGTTCTAGTCGAGGGAAACTTGGAGTTCGAGATCTCCAGGATTCTCGACTCGAGAGTTCTTCGGGGTTCCCTCCAGTACCTGGTGCACTGGAGGGGATACGGTCCTGAGGAGAGGATGTGGGTTCCGGCGTCAGATGTCAACGCCAGCCGACTGGTGAGGGCCTTTCATAGGTCCCATCCGGATAAGGTTGGTCCAGGGTGTCTGGAGGTCACCCGTAGAAGGGGGGGTACTGTCATGCCCCACTCTGACGATGTGCGGAGGTCGGCCAGGATAGCAGCACGAGTTTAGTATTTGTTTTGGTGTCGTGCTGGATCCGCCTCTCATCAGGTGCACTGGGTGGAGTCTTTAGTTTAAATGGCCTCCAGCTAAGTGCTCTGAGCGGATTATACTGATCATTTTGGTCTGGGAAGTTTGGAGGGAAGGTTGGCTGTCAGTTCCTGCTCTCAGAAGATAAGTGTCATTTCTAGTTTGGTTGTTTGTGTCATCTATCCCATCCAGGTTCTGTGCGAGCAGGCTGCTCCTATCTTCCCACTTCACCATCTCAGGGAGTTCAGGGTTTTGTCAGTCCAGGCTGGAGGACACAGCACACCTACCTTCAAGGTCTGCCTGTGGGCTGAGCAGTGCAGGGATAGAGGTCAGGGATAAACTAGGAGGTGACCCTTCCCCTGTCTCTCGTCCAGAGCCTGGTTGGTGTGTTATTGTTTATACTGAGCGCATGTCCGCCGTGACACGTTGTTCACCCCGTAGTCCTGGCAAATTACAAATAATGAGGCCTCCTCAAAGGGCACGAGCAAACGGCAGGTGTCACGCATGAGCTGGAGGCTGAGAACACAGTGGAGGATGAGGAGGCAGAGGCGGACATTGTCGCAGGACCAACGGCGTGAGAAGGTGGAGGCGGAAGTGGCATCACCTGGCCAAGTTGCTGATGTGGCTGGGCAGGAACCACATTCACCCAGTGGGCCGTAAAAGACATATATTGTCCTTGACCGTAGTTACAGCTCCACACATCGGCGCTACTGTGCACTTTGGCAGACCAGACACCGACAGGCTCAAGGACTGGTCCACCTTCTGTTCTACATATTTGTGCCTTTTTGGCAAAGAAATTATGGCTTGGAACTCTCCACCTCGGATCGGCACAAGCCATCAGTTCTCTAAAAGGTGCAGAGTCCTCCACTTGAATGGCTAATCAACGCAATTACTCAGTCCCTACGGAAGATAATCTACAATCACCCATCAATTTTCGCAAAAAAGCCATCTAAGATGGGTGCCACTATTTATAGGGCTGTGACATCACAGGGCTGGATGGCTGCTGATTGGCTGCATGCATGGCATTATGGGGGATCCCGCCTTCCCAGAGTTCCTTGCTCCATGTCCTCACACGTGCAGCAGCCATTTTAGGAAAAAATGTGATTCGTTACCACGAAGCGTGAGGAAATTCAGATTTGTTGCGAATCTAATTTTTTCTGAAATTCGGATCGAATTCCACTTCGTCAGCTTCGATTCGCTCATCCCTAGTGATAATGCTCCGCAAGAGTGCCCCTGTTAGTAGCTGTGCCCTCCATATTGTGCCCACCATAGTGCAGCCAGTAGTAAGGTTTCTCTATAGTGCCTACAGTATTAATAAGGCCCCATGTAGTGTCCCCGGTAATGTCCCCTCTAATATCGCCAATAGTTACTGTATAATGTCCCCATAGTGCCTCAGTATTTAAAATGCCCCTGCCCCCAGTAGTGCCCTGCAGTTATGATGTCACTGCCCCAGGCAGTGCCCAAGTAGTTATAATGCTCCTGCCCCAGGCAGTGCCCAAGTAGTTATAATGCTCCTGCCCCAATAGGCATAATGCCCCTGCCCAAGTAGTTATAATGCTTCTGCCCCATGTAGTATCGCAGCAGTTACAATTCACCTGACCCCTGTAGTTCTCTACAATTCCCCCAAAGTGACATAAAAAAAAACAAAAAAACTCAAATATCTCAGTTTTGCTCCCTGCCGCCTCTTCTTGGCCTCTGTTGCCTGCGTCCCTACACAGGCGATTTCGATGATGTCATTATGCATCCCATGCCAGCACACAGGCAACCACTAATAGGCTTCAGGCCTAGTGGCCATTGGCCTATAAGAGTGATTTATGGCAGTGCAGGGAGCTATTGGCAATAGTTGAATGTACAGCAACCACAATGTTTGGGGCTCTGGGAAAAACATTCGGGCCCCGGCTGAGGAGTGCAATTCTACTATGCCTACTGCAGGGTGCAGACCCTAACACAGAAACCCCAAAATCTGTTCCACATGTATGACTGGGAATCTGAAGCTGTCTAAAGCCAGCCATGGGCTGTGGCGTTGCAGCAAGCCCCTGAGGAGCCGGCGTAGAAGGTGGGAGTGATGGTGACCCTGATGAGGTGTTGTCACAATGTACTCCCTCAGGCCGTTACTCCCTGGGGTTCAGGGCATTGAAAGTGTAGAACGAAGAATGAGATCAGAAGTGAAAGTATAACAGTACATAATATAACTTGTGCAGTTTCTGGCACCAGATAAGGAGGTATGGTGGCTGGTTTTAGGGCAATTGATTAGCACTAGCAGACACTTCTGGATATAGGTGCCCACTCAAATAGAGGCTTGATGTTAGTCTGGCCTAGTGATAGGGTGAGTGATGGTGTCTGAGCTGTAGTCCCTCACCTTGCAGCAGTGTTTTGAAAGCTGTAGTTTCGCAAATTACTCTGCTGTCTTCTCACACTGATGCTTTCTTGAAGCTGTGTTCTGAATTCAGATGGTCTCTCTGTAGTGTTGGTCTCACAGGAGAATAAAGATCTGGTTCCTTAATATCCCTTTGGATCGCTGGTCTCACAGGGGAATGGGATACGGTTCCTGGGAGCAGGAGCTCTGCCATGTGCTTCCTCACTCCTTGCTGTCTGGACTGGAACAGCCCCTCCTGACAGGCACTCCTACGAAGAGGAGAGGAAAAGAGTGGTTAGCTCTGTTCCTCTCAACCATTCCTCGTCTTGCTGGAAAAAAATGTGTGAAAGTACTGTACATAACAATACCAATACATAACAAACATTTGCAGATACCCAGGGCCGGTGCCACCTGTAAGGCGACCTAGGCAGCGTGCGGTTTAAAAAAAAAAGCGTTGGTTAAGTGGCGGCCGAGCTGATCCTGCCGCAATTTTTTACTGCCCGGGCTGGCGCGTCTATGATTGTGTATGCACCGCCCGGGCGCAGCCTGAAGAGAGGGACTGACAGGAGGGAAGCGCCTCTAATGTAGCGTGGCCGAGCTCTGTTCGGTCCGCGGTACAGAAGCTTTTGTTTTCTGTACCCGGCCGGACTGACAGGAAGTGCTCACTGAGAGTGACAAGGGGGGGTGAGAGTGACAAGGTAGGGAGGGGGGGGAGAGTGACAAAGGAGGGAGGGGGGGACAAGGGAGGGGGGGAGAAGAGAGTGACAAGGGAGGGGGGGAAGAGAGTGACAAGGCAGTCCCCAGAGCCAGACTGCAGCCAGAGACCAGATCATCTTATTGTCCTGGTGGTAAGTAGACAATGCAATATGTTTATTATGTAATTGTTTAGTTATTAATACTACATTGGAAACTAATTTGCCTCACATTTAGGGTCCATTCACACATCCGTGTGTGTTTTGCGGATCCACGGATCCGCGGATCTGCAAAACACAGACAGCGGCAATGTGCGTTCCGCATTTTGCAGACCGCACACTGCCTGCACTAATAGAATATGCCTATTCTTGTCCGCTATTGCGGACAAGAAGAGGACATGTTCTATTTTTTTCAGGATCGGAATTGCGGATCCGGAAGTGCGGGTCCGCACGTCGTGCGGCCCCATAGAAATGTATGGGTCCTCAATTCCGTTCCGCAAAAAGAGACAGCTACAAGAAGCTTGATTAACCCTAAGGGAAACATAGCAGTTCTTTTAATTTAAATGCTGAGAAAGGGGTGGAACATATGTGATATCATGATATGGGCAGCTCATCTGATAAGGGGGGGGGGGGGGCAATTTTTATCTTGCCTAGGGCGGCAAAAATCCTTGCACCGGCCCTGCAGATACCCCCAGGTCTGGGATACTGCAGAGTCCAGGAGCCATAAACAAGAGTTACCTCCACAAACAAGCCCTCTTCTCTTGGCTGCTCGCTCAACCCTCATAAGGATGCTGAACTTTACTCACTTTCCTGGATCCCCATTATGACTGTGGCTGCTATAGTTTCTGGAAGCTGCTTGCACTTTTCTATTATGGAGTACACCCAGAGGCAGACTGAGAACCCTCAGGGCCCCCAGGGCAAAATAAATCAAGGGCCCCCTTACAGGCCCCACCCATGTTCTGCCGCAAGCCCCACCCTTGCCCCGCCTCCAGCCACACCCTATACAAGCTTTATTAAGATTTCAAAGTTAAAGTGACACAAAAGGCACCCAGACCACTTCAGCTCATTGCAGTGGTCTGGGTACAGTGTCCCTTTTGCAAATCGAGCTGCAATGTTCTAGAGAAACTGCATTGTTTACGTTCCAGCAATAAGTCAGCCTCTAGTCGCAGGCAGCCACCTGAGGGCTTCCTGGATTCCAACAGACCTTTGGTCTGGTATCTGACAATGGACGTCCTCACACTCTGCATGATGACCTCCAGGGTCAGATTTTTCCCCATAGGAAAGCATTGATTTAATGCTTTCCTATAGGGTGATCTAATGCATGCGCAGCATTTGCAACGCATTAGCGCCTGCAGCGCAGCCTTCGCTAAAGGGCTGCCAGGATAAGATTTCTAGTCGCCATGGCGACCTGGGATTTTCTGAGCCCTACTCTAATGTAATAGAAAAATATATTAAGTGTATAAATGCACTGGAGCACAGAGAAGCTCCCCTAAGGAGATTCTTATCCCTGAAATTCCTTGATCCCACAACAATGGACAAACAGCATGAAGTGAAGTACAGGGACCTGGAGAGGGGTACATCTAACAGAGTCCTTTAGAGAGTATGTTCGAAAGAATCCCCTCCAGGCCCCATTAGAGACTACAATCGAGTCTAAAAGGCTTGGAAGGGGTTATTTCTAACAGAGGCCATCTCAGCATCCATTACTGAGCCTCTGTTAGAAACAGTCCCCTCCAGGCCCCAGTATAGACTACAATTGAGAGTTAATGGGCCATGGAGAGGGGTCTTTCTAGCAGAGGCTATCTCAGTGTCCTTTAAAAAATGTGTTCGAAAGAATCCCCTCCCATTAGAGAATACAATGGAGTCTAATGGGGCCTGGAGGGGGGTCTCTCCAACACTCTGGTTCCTATTCACAATATAGCAACACAACATAGCTGCTGTTATGGGGGCTCTGTGAATGGCACTGTTATGGGGGATCTGTGGATGGCACTGTTATGGGGGATCTGTGGATGGCATGGCACTGTTATGGTGTATCTGTGGGTGGCACTGTTATGGGGGATCTGTGGATGGCACTGTTATGGGGGATCTGTGGGTGGCACTGTTATGGAGGATCTGTGGATGGCATGGCACTGTTATGGGGGATCTGTGGATGGCACTGTTATGGGGGCTCTGTGAATGGGACTGTTATGGGAGCTCTGTGGGTGGCACTGTTATGGGGGCTCTGTGAATGGCACTGTTATGGGAGCTCTGTGGGTGGCATGGCACTGTTATGGGGGATCTGTGGGTGGCACTGTTATGGGGGATCTGTGGATGGCATGGCACTGTTATGGGGGATCTGTGGATGGCATGGCACTGTTATGGGGGATCTGTGGATGGCATGGCACTGTTATGGGGGATCTGTGGATGACATGGCACTGTTATGGGGGATCTGTGGGTGGCACTGTTATGGGGGATCTGTGGATGGCATGGCACTGTTATGGGGGATCGAGAGCAATATGATACCAAAACCTGGTCAATACCAAGAAGCCACATCAGGCTTCACATCGTCAGGCAGAAGTAGAATCAGAAATCCAAACAAGAGGTCAGCAGTCACCAGAATAAATGCAATGTAAACCGGAATACCTTATTCACAGCCAGCCGTGACCGGCAGCTGCCTGCTTAAATAGGATGCAAAAGTCAAACAGGACGCCTAAAGTTACATGACCTATGTGACATCATCATGCCAGATGTGCCAGCATTTCCTGTGATTGGCAGGCCCTCCTGTAATCTGATCCCCAGTTTAGATACCATAGAGCACGGACGTCGGCGGCCAGTGTCCCAGGTATAACAAATTCTCAGAGACCTGTACATTGTGGATCTTCACTGGTTAAAGTTAAAATGCAAAATCCTACATGATAAACAACCATTAAATGAGTGTCTTGAGACCCAATTATGTTATTTCTTAGTTTATATTATTTCTGGATGTCTACAGCAGAGGTTTGGGACTCTGTGTTTTATGCTCCAGAGAGAACTGATTAGTTTTAAATGAAGGATGCCATTAGGTCTCAGTATCAGCTGAGATATTCACCAGTTGGGATCCTACACACAATCGACATCTACTAATGTTTCATTGTTGCTATCAGTTTTCTCAAATTGATAAAATTAAAGACTTAAAGAGGAATGAAGAACCAAACAACGATCTCCAGCGTTCTTCTCATGAGTCTATCTGAAAATCAGAAGACCATCTATGTCCTCTTCATCGTCTTTCTTCTCATCTATCTGATGACCTTCTTGACCAACTGTCTGATCATCCTACTAGTTGTTACTTGTGCTAATCTTCACACACCCATGTATTTCTTTCTTGGAAACTTAGCATTCTTGGACATGTCCTACTCATCGGTCACTGCTCCAAGGGTGCTCTTCGATCTTACCACCCAACATTGGTCCATCTCCTTCTCAGACTGCATTGCACAAATGTTCTTTGTGATGTATTTTGCAGGCTCAGAGGCTTTCTTGTTATCCTCTATGTCCTATGACCGGTATGTAGCCATCTGCCGCCCTCTCCATTACTCTCAGGTCATGTCTTGGGGCACCTGTACTCAGATGGTGTCTTTAGTATGGTCGTCTGCTTTCTTCGCCCCCATCATTTATACTTTATGCTTAAGAAGGTTGACGTTCTGTGGTCCCAACTTCATCCACAATTTCTTTTGTGATCTGCCCCATTTGCTCCAGATTTCTTGTACTGATATTACCATCAATGTTATAATCTTAATAGTTGTTGGGGTTCTTTTCGGCTCCGTAGCCTTTGTTGCCACATTTTACCCGTATGTCAGAATTTTTAGCACAGTCTTTAAAATTCACACCAATGATGGAAAACGTAAAGCTTTCTCCACCTGTACGTCTCATCTGACTGTGGTTTTCATATTTTATGCGTCAGTAACTTTTATCTACTTTGTACCTAACACAAGTAATTTTTTTTCAATGAACCGAGCAGTCACTGTGATATATTCACTAATCACCCCCTTACTCAACCCCTTAATTTACAGCCTCAGGAGTAAAGACCTGAAGGTCGCACTGAGGAGAACTTTACATATAGACCTGCTGATCCCAGACAATGGTACATGACTCCTGCCCAGGATTTATTATAGACTTAGTGGTGCATAGACATGACAACCTTGTGACAGCATTTCCTAAATTCAGAAGTAAGAACACAGGGTACAACATGGAGGACCATGGAGGGTGTAGACACCAAAAACAAGCACACACAGCTCAGAAGGTCCCAGTTTAGATGGCCCCATATTGCTTCACATAACCAGTTTGGATCAACACCTTGCTCAACTTCTGTATAGACATGACAGGATTAGCAATGGAGGAGGAATCTGCTCAAGGTTCATTTCATCCTTCTCTGCGGCAAAATACAGAAAATAGAAATGAAAGTGCTGCGCCCTCATGTCCTGCTGGGGATGGAGAATTGGGAATTAACAATATTGGGGGAAATTATTTTTGCTATAGGATCTGCTACTTTTTATGTACTGTAGACCTTGGGTTCTAAAGAAAAGAAGGTCAGAGGGTTAAAGAGGTCCTCTCCCCTCTCCTGACATAAACTACTTTCATTCCCCATTTAATAATGATTCTGGAAAGGGGCTATTAACAGGAGGAGCATAGAGGCTATGAACAGGAAGGAGCACTCTCATAAAGCGTCTGATCGGAGCGGGTGCCAGATCTGATATTGATCTATACTGACGATAGCTCATCAATATAAGTTACTGCAAACCCCTTTAAAGTAGATACGAAGAAAGAGAAGTTCCAGCATTCAGGATAAAACCTAGACGTTTTCTTTATTCATAATGGTCACAATTCACATACATGGACAGCTTCTCCCTCCACCGCTAGGGTGACATGTTTCGGACTTGTTAGTCATTACTCGTAACCTCATGTGTGAACCAGCCACACAGCTGAAATAATCCCACATTGGCTGTAGACAGGCGGCTGCGTTTGTCTGTAATGACGCCCCCTGCCGTGCTGAATACACATTCAGACAAAACGCTGGCCTCCGGCCACACAGCTGAAATAATCCCAGGATCTCAAACCGAGGCTGGGATTAACCCCTCTGTGTCCAGTACACACATATTACATCTATTTTACCCCTTGTGCAAAAAGTAAATATCAAAAGTCATTAAAACCATAAATTCATATGAGTACTTGAATGGCTGCGATCCAATACAGCATTGGTTCAAACTTGCAAATATGTGTATGTATATGTAATAAAATGCACTGTGTGAACCGGACCCCATCCACCCTGATTCCACATATGATGTTACCGTGGATAAATATCCAAACTCACAAGTGAACAAAAACCATACTCTCTGGATCTGCCTATTTAGACCTTTTTCTTTATAGCAAATACCACAAAGAAGTGAAAGTGGCTATGTTACATGTTCCACAACAACTTAAATAAACATATGTATTATCTCAAATTTATTTTGTATCATAATTAATGTTGCTCGTATTTCTTATTTTATTTTTGGTCCCCAAATGCATGAACGGAAAAAGAGATTACATTTAACATGTAGAGAAAGTTAATACAAGACACTTCCTAATATATTGAGCAAACCTTATTGCAGATGCAAAAAGAGTGTACATGGTGTCATGAGCCCTTAATTGGCATGTGCAATTAGGCAGATGTCATGTTGGATTACTTACCTGGGTTACAGATGCCATGGTGCAGTCTGAGATCCTCGAGTTGGTGGAGAAGAATCTGATTGGAGATTGGAGTAACGGTCAGCACGAGTTACCTGTTAAAAAGAGAAGTAGCGGTTAATTGAGGCGCATTCCCATAAGGCACACTAAAGAATCCAGATCTACCCCAGTCAAGCCATGGAGGTATTACTAAAACAACTAATAGAAAAAGCATCCACACAAGGAGGGGAAGATTGGTTATGCTCCTGCCTACAGAGGGACAGTGAATCCAGCAATCTATTAATTCAGTCTACGCTGCTCATATTCCTGAGAGCGCAGAGCTGGAGAGGATGGCCGAGATTATCGCGATACCAGACGTCGGAGAAGCTCCTTCTCCATCACCACCCAAAAAGAGAGTCCGCAAAGAGAAGCAGACTTTTTCTCCATCCCAGCCTAATATTAAACGCAGACAAAAGAATTTTGTAGCTGCGCCACACAGCACGAGAAGAGACCAACAACATCGGCACCATACTTACCAATGATCTCTAGAGCCAACGTCTGCAAGACAGCACGCACCGGCAACAGTTAAAGCAACTGTCAACTCTTAGGAGGGTGAGCAACATTATACTGCTTTAGGCAATGAATGTCCATTACATGGCACTGACAACACAATTAGTCACAACAGCAACCAAACCATTTAGGGAGTTTATGGCATTTATGACTCAGAGGGATTCTATGTTCAAGAATCTGCTTGGTCTTCAACTAGCAGTGTTTCTGGGTCTGATTGCCACATATTCCCTGAATCTTCTAAAGTTCCTAAATAAAAGTGTCTTTTATCATCACTAGAAGCGTGTAGTGGCATTAAAGAAATATCCTTAAAGGAATCCATGCCCTGTCAGATATCCCCTTTGGGTTTTCATTTAAACAAACAAATAAAAGAAAAAATATGGAGTAAGGAATATGTGGACATTTTTTCACTCCTACCCTCTTCCAAAGAAACACTAAAATTGGGGGGGAGGGAAAGGAAGATGAGGAGAGGAGGAAAGGTCCACAAAAATCAATGTTAAATTGGATTCAGGCTTTTTGCATTTATTCGGCAGTTTTGGGCGAAAAACATCCTGAGCAATGCAATGGCCTATTTCACCATCTTGATGCTATTTTAGAAGCATATAGAAATGTTGGAGGCTCTGCATGGAGCATCTACGATGAATCCTTCCGCCAAAAACTTGGCGGTTTATCCAGACTTGATTTGGGGTTATAAAGATGTGGGATTGTTGTTAAACCTCATGTTGCCACAAAGGAACCATCATTTTCGTCTGCAATTACCCAGAAAAGGTTTTTGTTTCGCATTCAATGAGTCATCTTGCAAATGGCAGGCAAACTGCAAATACAGACATGAATGCACGTTTTGTGCTGGGAACCACCCAGCCACAAAGTGTTTGAAAAGGTTTGGAAACATTAACAAAGAATCCATTAGAGGCAGTGACCAGGGTTCGCCGGGTTCGGCCGAACTTCAGGTCAAAGTCCGGGTTCGGGACCCGAACGTGACCTGAACTTCACCCCGAACCCGGACTCCATTAAAGTGAATCGGGACACGAACTTCACATTATTATTTTCTGTTATAACATGGTTATAACCGAAAATGATAGAATTAAAATGTGGCTTGAGGGGTTAAAATAAAACAAAAAAAAAACTCACCTGATCTATTTGAGCGCGCAGCCACTCTCCTTTCTGTTCTTTCTTCTTAACCACTTCCCATCTGGGCCCTTTGCCCCCTTCCTGACCAGGCCAAATTTTGCTAAACTGACATAGCTCACTTTATGTGGTAATAACTTTGGAACGCCTTTATTTATCCAAGTCATTCAGAGATTGTTTTCTCGTGACACATTGTACTTCATGATAGTCATAAATTTGAGTCAAAATATTTCACCTTTATTTATGAAAAAATCCCAAATTTACACAAAAATTTGAAAAATTCGCAATTTTCTAAATTTCAATTTCTCTGCTTTTAAAACAGAAAGTGATACCTCATAAAATATTTATTATTTAACATTCCCCATATGTCTACTTTATGTTGGCATCATTTTGGAAATGTCATTTTATTTTTTTAGGACGTTAGAAGGCTTAGAAGTTTAGAAGCAATTCTTCAAATTTTTAAGAAAATTGTCAAAACCCACTTTTTAAGGACCAGTTCAGGTATGAAGTCACTTTGTGGGGCCTACATAGTGGATACCCCCATAAATGACCCCATTGTAGAAACTACACCCCTCAAGGTATTCAAAACCGATTTTACAAACTTTGTTAACCCTTTAGGCGTTCCACAAGAATTAAAGGAAAATGGAGATCAAATTTTTAAATTTCACTTTTTTGGCCGATTTTCCATTTTAATCAATTTTTTTCTTTAACACATCGATGGTTAACAGCCAAACAAAACTCAATATTTATTACCCAGATTCTGCGGTTTACAGAAACACCCCACATGTGGTCGTAAACTGCTGTATGGGCACAACGCAGGGCGCAGAAGAAAAGGAACTCCACATGGTTTTTAGATGCCATGTCCCATTTGAAGCCCCCTGATGCACCCTTACAGTAGAAACTCCCAAGAAGTGACCCCATTTTGGAAACTAGGGGATAAGGTGCCAGTTTTATTAGTACTATTTTTGGGTACATATGATTTTTTGATCATTCATTATAACACTTTATGGGGCAAGGTGACCAAAAAATTGGTTGTTTTAGCACAGTTTCTATTTATTTATTTTTACAGCGTTCACCTGAGGGGTTCAGTCAAGTGACATTTTTATAGAGCAGATTGTTACGGACGTGGCGATACCTAATATGTATACTTTTTCTCATTTATTAAAGTTTTACACAATAATAGCATTTTTGAAACCAAAAAATTATGTTTTAATGTGTCCATGTTCTGAGAGCTATAGTTTTTTTAATTTTTTGATAGATTTTCTTATGTAGGGGCTCATTTTTTGCGGGATGAGGTGACGGTTTTATTGGTACCATTTTGTGGGACATACGCGTTTTTGATCACTTGGTGTTGCACCTTTTGTGATGCAAGGTGACAAAAATTGCTTGTTTTGACACAGTTTTTTTTTTTTTTTTTTTACGGTGTTCACCCGAGGGGTTAGGTCATGTGATATTTTGATAGAGCTGGTTTTTATGGACGTGGCAATACCTAATATGTATACTTTTTTTTATTTGTTTCACTTTAACACAATAATAGCATTTTTGAAACCAAAAAAATTATGTTTTAGTGTCTCCATGTTCTAAGAGCTATAGTTTTTTTATTTTTTGAGAGATTTTCTTATGTAGAGGCTCATTTTTTGCGGGATGAGGTGATGGTTTTATTGGTACCATATTGTGGGACATACGCGTTTTTGATCACTTGGAGTTGCACCTTTTGTGATGCAAGGTGACAAAAATTGCTTGTTTTGACACAGTTTTTTTTTTTTTTTTACGGTGTTCACCCGAGGGGTTAGGTCATGTGATATTTTTATAGAGCTGGTTTTTACGGACGCGGCAATACTAAATATGTCTATTTTATTTTATTTTTTCTATTTTTAATTTTTTTTTTTATTCCTTACTTGGGATTTATTTATTTTTTACATGTGAAACTTTTTTTTATTTTATTTTTTCAACCCTTTATTTAATTTTTATTTTATTTTACACTTTTCGTCCCCCATAAGGTCATACAAGACCTCTGGGGGACATTTGCTTCACTTTTTCTTTTTTTTTTCACTGTTGATTTCTCCTGTAACTGGGGCTGACATAGTAGCCCCAGTTACAGGACAAATACACCCCTAGAGAGGCTGTACAGCAGCAATCCAGCGCTGTACAGCCTCAGAGCAGGGCTGATCGAGGTCTGTAGAAGACCTCACACAGCCCCTGCACTCTCCGGTCCCGGCGGTCACATGACCGCCGGGCCGGAACAGGAAGCGCACAGCGCTTCCTTCTCTGCAGACACAGCGCTCGGTGAGCGCTGTGTCTGCAGCGATCGTGAAGGCAAGGACACCTGGGAACTGTCCCTGCCTTGTCTTAGGGTTGCCCTGCTGTCACTGACAGCGGGCAACCCGATCAGCAGCTGCACGATTAGCGTGCAGCTGCTATTTCTGACAGGACGTTTTAAAACGTGCTGTCAGAAATAGACGTCCACCCATAGGACGTTTATATCCTATGGGCGGACGTGAAGCGGTTAAGGAACTGCAAAATGACCTTCTGCAACGTCATCGCGGTCATCACGTGATGAACCCGATGACGTCACGGAAGATCCTGCTGATTAAAGATAGACAATTTCTATCTTTAATCATCAGGACCTTCCGTGACGTCATCGCGGTCATCACGTGATGACGTCGCGGAAGGTCATTTTGCAGGTCCTTAAGAAGAAAGAACAGAAAGGAGAGCGGCTACGTGCTCAAATGGGCCAGGTGAGGTTTTTTTTGTTTTATTTTAACCCCTCAAGCCACATTTTAATTCTATTATTTTCCGTTATAACCATGTTATAACGGAAAATAATAAAATCACCCGAACACCGAACCCGGACTTCAGTGAAAAAGTCCGGGTTCGGGTCCGGGTACAAAAAACCGCAAAGTTCGGGTTCGCTCAACTCTAGCAGTGACTCCATTTAATCTGCCAAGGCTAATTCAATGCTTAAAAATGTATCCAGACAAGGAAAAGGCTCTAGTACTTTGCTTGGTTTTCCTTCCTTTGAGGGATATCTGGCTTTCACTGTGTTGAAGACCCATAACTGGGGCTCCACAATTATTTTGCATATTACTGTTTCCCAGGGAGCTTTTCACTTTGGATTGCTGTGTCGAGACTCTTAAATGAGGCTCCACGGTGTTTTCTGTAGCTGATCTCCCTAAGATCAGCCATTGTTTTGTTTGACTAGTACTAATTTAAGGATTCTCTAAGGCCTCGTTCACGGGCATCGTGTGTGAGGGCCAGATAGGATGCAGGTGCGTCGCGGGAAAATTGTGCGATTTTGCCTGCGAGTAGGGTGAGTTTTGTATACGATTGCATTGCGTTCTTCAGTTTTTTCCGCGCGAGTGCAATGCATTTTACACGCGCATGAGAAAAAACTGAATGTGGTACCCAGACCCAAACCCAGACTTCTTCACTGAAGTTCGGGTTTGGGTTAGGTATTCTGTAGATTTTAATATTTTCCTTTATTTTAGGATTTCTCCTTTAGGTTTAGCACCCAAAAAAGAACCAAACAGTTTCAGGCTAAGGGCTCTTTCACACCTGCGTTATTGTCTTCCGGCATAGAGTTCCGTCGTCGGGGCTCTATGCCGGAAGAATCCTGATCAGGATTATCCTAATGCATTCTGAATGGAGAGAAATCCGTTCAGGATGCATCAGGATGTCTTCAGTTCCGGTACGGAACGTTTTTTGGCCGGAGAAAATACCGCAGCATGCTGCGCTTTTTGCTCCGGCCAAAAATCCTGAAGACTTGCCGCAAGGCCGGATCCGGGATCAATGCCCATTGAAAGGCATTGATCCGGACCCGGCCTTAAGCTAAACGTTGTTTCGGCGCATTGCCGGAGCCGACATTTAGCTTTTTCAGAGTGGTTACCATGGCTGCCGGGACGCTAAAGTCCTGACAGCCATGGTAAGTGTAGCGGGGAACGGGGGAGCAGCATACTTACCGTCCGTGCGGCTCCCCGGGCGCTTCAGAGTGACGTCAGGGCGCCCCAAGCGCATGGATCACGTCATCCATGCGCATGGGGCGCTCTGACGTCATTCTGGAGCGCCCGGGGAGCCGCACGGACTGTAAGTATACCGCTCCCCCGCTCCCCGCTCCTACTATGGCAACCAGGACTTTAATAGCGTCCTGGGTGCCATAGTAACACTGAAAGCATTTTGAAGACGGCTCCGTCTTCAAATGCTTTCAGTTCACTTGCGTTGTTACGGATCCGGCAGGCACCTCCGGCAACGGAGGTGCACGCCGGATCCCAACAACGCAAGTGTGAAAGAGGCCTAATACATGACTTATCTTATCCAAAATACAATTCTTTAAATGATTCAATTGATAAAAAAGATGTGCCGCTACTATACGCTTCATTTGACCTGGCTTTAAATTTACTCAAAAAAGCGGGGAGATATTCTTTACTTGCAAAAGCAGATATAAAATCTGCATTCCGATTGTTACCAATAAAAGCCAACTGGATACAATTCACGTGGCTTCCAGTTGGTGGAAAATTTTACTATGACAAAGCGTTACCTATGGGTTATTCTCTATCTTGCTACTATTTTGAAGTATTCTCAACATTTCTTCAATGGATGGTAGAAAATCATTATAAAGGAGGATTCATACTACATTATTTGGATGATTTTCTATTCATTGGAGAAGAAAAATCCGATGATTGTATTAATTTATTACAAACATTCAGGAATATTGTGGGATACTTCAAAATACCTCTAGCAGAAGAGAAAACAGTTTATCCAACTAATTATATCAAATTCCTAGGCATTGACATAGATACAATCAATATGGAATTCAGAATTCCTCAAGAGAAAATTGACACTACAAAAATTATATTAAATAATCTTTGAAAAAATAGGAAAACTACTTTGCAAATATTACAGTCAGCACTAGGTTCATTGAATTTCATTTCAAGAGTAATCCCCATGGGGAGAATTTTCTCTAAAAGTTTATATGCAGCTACTGCAGGTAAGAAAAGGCCTCATAATCATATGCGCTTAAATAGTCAATTGGAATCTGATATTTCTATGTGGTTAGGTTTCTTGGATAATTTCAATGGCAGATCATTGTGGCAAGAGGAATTTGTCGATTCTGATTCTCTGAACTTGCATACTGACGCTGCTGCATCGATAGGTTACGATGCTATTTACAACAGACAATGGTCGGACGAGAAATGGCCTCTAGAATGGTTACATAAACCATTTATGAAAAACATAAATTTTTTTGAAATCTTCCCAGTATTGGTTTCACTAACGATATAGAAAGAACAATTTAAAAACAAACACAAATTATTACTTTCAGACAACAAAGGTGTAGTGTTCGCAATAAATTGTTTATCAGCTAAATCTGAAGGAGTTATTAACATACTGAGACAAATTGTCTTATTATGTTTAGTTAATAACACATGGATTAAAGCGAAATTTGTAGAAGGAAAATCAAACATAATTGCGGTTTCTCTATCTCGACAGAAATTTTCACTGTTCAGAAAACTAGTTCCAGACGCCGAAAGAAGAGGAATTCCATGTCCATCAGAGCTATGGAAGTTGATTGGTCCTTCATCAGCAAATTAATAGGTAAAGCGTTAGCTCTGAATACATGGGCTGCTTACACAGCTGCAAACCAATCAGCTGCAAACCAAGTTGAGCAAGTAGAACTATATCAAATCTCAGATATACCTCTCAGAGAGATCATAAAGTGCTTAAATAACTTAAAGTGAGAGTACAGATACTGAAGAGAGAAATATATCCACCATTTTATGTTGAATGACAAGATTGAACAGTTGAACCACCATCTTATGCATACCGCCATTTTATGATACTTTATTCAACACGTGTTTTGTACATGGACTATCTGCTGCGGAGGCGGCAGTGTTATACAGTGCCTTGCAAAAGTATTCACCCCCCCCTTGACTTTTTTCCTATTTTGGTACATTACAGCCTTAAGTTCAATGTTTTGTTAATCTGAATGTTATGTGATGGATCAGAACACAATAGTCTAAGTTGGTGAAGTGAAATGAGAAAAATATATAAATAAAGCTATTGTTTAGAAATAGAAAACAGAAAATTGGCATGTGCGTATGTATTCACCCCCTTTGTTAGGAAGCCCAATTACCTTCAGAAGTCACATAATTAGTGAAATGATGTCACCTGTGTGCAATCCAAGTGTCACATAATCTGTCATTACATATACAAACCTTTTATGAAAGACCCCAGAGGCTGCAACACCTAAGCAAGAGGCATCACTAATTAAACACTGCCATGAAGACCAAGGAACTCTCCAAACAAGAAAGGGACAATGTTGTGGAGAAGTACAAGTCAGGATTTGGTTATAAAAATTATCCAAATCTTTGATGATCCCCAGGAGCACCATAAAATCTATCATAACCAAATGGAAAGAACACGGCACAACAGCAATCCTGCCAAGAGACGGCCGCCCACCTAAACTGACGGACCGGGCAAGGAGGGCATTAATCAGAGAGGCAGCACAGAGACCTAAGGTGACCCTGGAGGAGCTGCAGAGTTCCACAGCAGAGACTGGAGGATCTGTACATAGGACGACAATAAGCCGTACGCTCCATAGAGTTGGGCTTTATGGCAGAGCGGCCAGAAGAAATCCATTACTTTCAGCAAAAAACAAAAAGGCGCGTTGTGAGTTTGTGAAAAGGCCTGTGGGAGACTCCCAAAATGTATGGAGGAAGGTGCTCTGGTCTGATGAGACTAAAATGGAACTTTTTGGTCGTCAAAGAAAACGCTATGTCTGGCTCAAATCTAACTTATCACATCACCCAAAGAACATCATCCCCACAGTGAGACCTGGTGGTGGCAGCATCATGCTGGGGGATGGGACTGGGAAACTGGTCAGAGTGGAGGGAAAGATGGACGGTGCTAAATACAGGGATATTCTTCAGCAGAACCTGCCCCACTCTGTGCGTGATCTGAGGCCAGGACGGAGGCTCACCTTCCAGCAGGACAATGACCACAAACACACGGCTAAAGCAACACTTGAGTGGTTTAAGGGGAAACATGTAAATGTGTTGGAATGGCCGAGTCACAGCCCAGATGTCAATCCAGTAGAAAATCTGTGGTCAGACGTAAAGATCGCTGTTCACAAGCGCAAATATCCAACCTGAAGGAGCCGGAGCAGTTCTGCAAGGAGGAACGTCAACAATCCCAGTGGTAAGATGTGGCGAGCTCATAGAGACTTATCCAAAGCGACTTGGAGCTGTGATTGCCGCAAAAGGGGCTCTACAGAGTATTGACTTTAGGGGGGTGAATAGTAATGCACATTGACTTTTTCTGTTATTTTGTCCTATTTGTTGTTTGCTTCACAATAAAAAAATAAAAAAAACGTCTTCAAAGTTGTCGGCATGTTCTGTAAATTACATGATGCAAATCCTCAAACAATCCATGTTAATTCCAGGTTGTGAGGCACCAAAACACCAAAAAAGTAAAGGGGGGTGAATACTTTTGCAAGGCACTGTATATGAAGAAAAGTTGAAGTTAATAAAGAAGTTATTTCCAGCATTTGGTGTGCTCTTTAAACCTACTGTTTCCATAGAAAGGCACTAGAGGAATTACAGAGTAATAGAAAGTCTGGTTAGACTAAAAAGTCAGAGATATCAAAATTCTTCTAATGCCACACCGCAAAAGACACTTCATAGTGCTGCGCCTGCCACAATGTTGCCTCTTTTGCTGGTTTAATTAATTTTTCCATTTCATTATACATTTCTCGTTTCAATGGTTACGACCTCCCTACAATCCAGCAGTGGTGGTCTTGCTTGCACACTAAAGGAAAAAGCGCCGGCCTCTCTGGTAGCCAGGACCGTGAGAGCTGACAGGACTGGTGCTTTTTTTTTATATAGTGTGCAAGCACGACCACCACTGATAAATTGCAGGGTGGTCATAGCCATGGACACGAGAAGTGTATAATGTGATGGAAAATTAATCCAGCCAGCTAAGGAGGTAAAATGGAGAATCACAATACATTAGTAAGTGCCTTGTATTACTTTCTCTACATGATAAATGCCATTTGGGGAAGTAAGAGGAAACCTTTAATTCTTGTATATTCAGTAACTTACTATTAGACTTTCCATTTTAGTTCTTTACGAGATCTCTACTTGTCAAATTCGTGTTTACATTAGGTATCCACTGCAAGACATCTTAATAAGACAATCCATTTAATACAATCATTCCACCACTACCGCCTATGTACAGTACAAGACTATAACTACTATAATACTGCACCTATGTACAAGAATATAACTACTATAATACTGCTCCTATGTACAAGAATATAACTGCTATAATACTGCTCCTATGTACAAGAATATAACTACTATAATACTGCTCCTATGTACAAGAATATAACTACTATAATACTGCTCCTATGTACAAGAATATAAGTACTATAATACTGCTCCTATGTACAAGAATATAACTGCTATATGAATTATGCCCCCTTATTGTCCTCAGTTAGGAAGCAGCTGCACTCTATTAGACTGCCGTTTATTTCCTGGTGTGGCAAGAGGAACTACCTCAAGACCTTTATAGCTCCTAAATTTTTGTACCTTCTGCAGGTGTTGCCTATCTGGCTGCCGCACTCATTTTTTGTAGACATCCGCAGAGTTTTCTCCCTCTTTTTGTGGGGAAGTAAACCCTCCAGAATTGCTTATTCGGTGCTGACCAGAGAGAGGAGGTTTGGCGGCTTTGGTCTGCCCGACATACGTTCCTACTATGTGGCCTTTCAACTATTTAGAGGTCTATCCCTCCTCAATAGCACTTATAGTGCTCCATATGTGTGTCTTGAGCGCTCTCTGCTCTCCACTAGAATGAAGCGGATTCTCTGGGGGCTGTCCCCTTGTTCTCCGGGTAGTTCCTCTTTGCCACTCCTATGGAAGGGTATGTTTGTTGAGTGGGCCAAGCAGTTTAAGGATAGAACACTTGAGTTTCCCATACCGGGTACTCCGCTTTCCTCTTTACAGTTTTATGTCCATCCGGAAGCCGAGAAGCCCTCAGGTATCTGGCCTCTTTTGGCCGAGATCCCTTTATGTGAGATTAGGTCCCCGGATGGGTCCCTGGATTGGTCCATGGTCTTGAATGACCCTAAAGTCAAAAAAGCTTCCTTCCTACAGAGTTTTGCCCTGCAGAAGGAAATTAAGATGATTAAGCTACCACCCCCCACCACCTCTGGAACCCCCTCTTGGCTGTCTAAGAGACTATCAGATGCCCGTAGGATCCCTAAACCGCTGTCTACCATATATAAGGAGTTACTCTCAGCCTCCCCTCCTGAGCTACATTTCCTTTCTTCATGGGAAAGGGAATTGTCCATCCACCTTACAGACCCGGAAAGGGCTTTTGTCCTTACACACTCTCACGGCTTTAGCCGCTGTATTAAGGTACAAGAAAACTCGTATAAGCTGCTCACGAGATGGTACAAGTCCCCGGAGTTCTTGCATAGGCTTAATGCAGATTTCCCAAGTGAGTGCTGGAGGTGTAGAAAAGACGTAGGCTCTCTGTCACACATTTGGTGGCACTGTGAAAAGATTAAAGCGTTCTGGACCAGTATAGAAGCTCTGATAAATGAGGTGTGTGCTAAGCAGGTCAAGCTGGATCCTAAACTGATTCTGCTTTGGTGCCCTAATGACTCGCTTTCCCCCTGTAGATCTGATCTTCCTACTATGCTCATCACGGCGGCGAGACTGCTCATCCCGCTGCTTTGGAAGGATACTGAACCTCCCACTGTTTCGATGTGGAGGGATAAGGTGGATCAGATCAACAGGTTTGAAGAGCTGGCCCACTGGGAATCTTGCACGCGTTCCCGCTTTCTGAAAATCTGGTCGCCCTGGAAGACATATAGGAAGTTCCCCTGACGGAGTTGGGGAAAACTCCCCTACCCACCCCTTTCCTTTCCCTTTCTTTTCCTCTTATTTGTGTTATATTTGATTTTTATTGTCTGTCACATTTGATGTATCATTTTGTACAACATGTGTTGCACTGACATGCCTTTGTGGTCACTTCCATGACCGATTTGTGACTTTGCCTTACCAGTGATGCTATGATGGTTTGTGATTGATTGATATGCCTTACTTACTTTGAATAAAAATAAATTTGGTTAAGAATATAACTGCTATAATACTGCTCCTATGTAGAAGAATATAACTACTATAATACTGCCTCCTATGTGCAAGAATATAACTACTATAATACTGCTCCAATGTACAAGAATATAACTACTATAATACTGCTCCTATGTACAAGAATATAACTGCTATAATACTGCTCCTATGTAGAAGAATATAACTACTATAATACTGCCTCCTATGTGCAAGAAAAGAACTACTATAGTACTGCTTCTATGTACAAGAATATAACTACTATAATACTTCTCCTATGTACAATAATATAACTACTATAATACTGCCTCCTATGTGCAAGTATATAACTAATATATTACTGCTCCTATGTGCAAGAATATAACTACTATAATACTGCTCCTATGTACAAGAATATAACTACTATAATACTGCTCCTATATTCAAGAATATAACTACTATAATACTGCTCCTATGTACAAAAATATAACTACTATAATACTAACTACTATGTACATGAATATAACTACTATAATACCGCTCCTATGTACAAGAATATAACTACTATAATACTGATTCCTATGTACAAGAATATAACTACTATAATACTTCTCCTATGCACACAAATATAACTACTATAATACTGCTCCTATTTACAAGAATATTAATACAATAATACTGCTCATATGTACAAGAATATAACTACTATAATACTGCTCCTATATACAAGAATATAACTACTATAATACTTCTCCTATGCACACAAATATAACTACTATAATACTGCTCCTATTTAAAAGAATATAACTACAATAATACCGCTCCTATGTACAAGAATATAACTACTATAATACTGTCTCCTATGTACAAGAATATAACTACTATAATACTTCTCCTATGCACACAAATATAACTACTATAATACTGCTCCTATTTACAAGAATATTACTACAATAATACTGCTCCTATATACAAGAATATAACTACTATAATACTGCTCCTATGTACAAGAATATAACTACTATAATACTGCTCCTATGTGCAAGAATATAACTACACGGCGGCGAGACTGCTGATTCCGCTGCTTTGGAAAGATGCTGAACCTCCTACTGTTTCAATGTGGAGAGACAAGGTGGATCAGATCTATAGCTTTGAAGAGTTGGCCCATTGGGAATCCTACACACGTTCCCGCTTTCTTAAAATCTGGTCACCTTGGAAGAATTATAGAAGGTTTACTTGACGGAGTTAGAAAAACTCTTAACATCCCCCCCCCCCCCCCCGTCCCCTCCCTACCCCTCCTTTCCTATCCTTTGTTTTATACTTTTATTGTCTGTTACATTTTTGGCTTTATCTTAGACACCATATGTTGCACTGATATGCAATAATTGTCACTTCCATAGAAGGTTTGTAATAAGACCTTTTCATCAATACTACGATGGTATGTGATTGTAAGATGTACTTTATTCTTTGAATAAAAATACATTTGGTTAAGAATATAACTACTATAATACTGCTCCTATATACAGGAATATAACTACTATAATACTGCTCCTATATACAAGAATATAACTACTATAATACTGCTCCTATGTACAAGAATATAACTACTATAATACTGCCTCCTATGTACAAGAATATAACTACTATAATACTGCTCCTATATACAGGAATATAACTACTATAATACTGCTCCTATATACAAGAATATAGCTACTATAATACTGCTCCTATATACAAGAATATAACTACTATAATACTGCCTCCTATGTACAAGAATATAACTACTATAATACTGCCTCCTATGTGCAAGAATATAACTACTATAATACTGCTCCTATATACAGGAATATAACTACTATAATACTGCTCCTATATACAAGAATATAACTACTATAATACTGCCTCCTATGTACAAGAATATAACTACTATAATACTGCTCCTATATACAGGAATATAACTACTATAATACTGCTCCTATATACAAGAATATAGCTACTATAATACTGCTCCTATATACAAGAATATAACTACTATAATACTGCCTCCTATGTACAAGAATATAACTACTATAATACTGCCTCCTATGTGCAAGAATATAACTACTATAATACTGCTCCTATATACAGGAATATAACTACTATAATACTGCTCCTATATACAAGAATATACAGTACCTACTAGAGATAAGTGACTTTTTCAAAAAAGTTTGATTTGAGAGTCTGTATAGTGGTGTAGAACACTATGGGCCAGATTTATCATTAGCTCAGGTCAGAATAATGCAGTGAAAAAGTCCCAAAAAAAGTCCCAAACTCTAAAACTGCGCACAAATTTGCGACTTTTTTCTGCTCTGCACTATGCTCGCCAGTTTTCTGAAAGTGGGCGTGTTTTCTTATGTAAATGAATCTCTAGACAGATTTACTATTGGGACTATTTAAAAAAGTCGCAAAAAAGTCGCAATTTCACTCCAGTGAGGACCATGCTTATCTTATGAGACTTTTTAATAAAACATGCGACTTTTTCATAAAAACGTGCGACTTTTTCGTAAAGATGTGCGACTTTTGTAAAGCTGCTTACTGACGGATAAACTGCTACCGTCAAACCACATTTATTACAGTCTTAAAGGGCCGATCATAAATCTGACTTGGCTAAAACTGACTTTAGCCATATGTTAAAGTGGAGTGAGCTGTCAGAGTAATGATAAATCTGGCCCTATGCCTTGCAGTACCACGCATAGGAAGTCTGCAGTGGTAGCGAATCAGTATGAGTCAGTATGACACAGATGACAGGTGTCACTCATTCGGTCAATTCCGGAGCTAAAACTGACCCAATAACTCAAGTGTGAACTTATACTTACAGGTCAATGTTAGCGTCAGGTATAAAGAACTGTGCAGTGGCCCAAGACACTCCTTTTACACCGTCATCAGCTCATTCTGCATAGATTTGTACAGAACCTGTTCTGTTACACGCTGATACTAGTAGAGCCCCCCTGACTGAGTGGAGAGGGTGTCAGCAGTAAATTTGTGTTGATGTCACTGTTTATTTTGGTTTTGTACAAAATGCATTTGGCAAGCCTCTCACTTTATAAATAAGTGTTGTATTAGCACTATAATATTTTTTGTGACTATGGCATTATTGCACTTTATCTGGTTTGCAGAGTGCTGTTGCATTGTCTTTTTTTCTCTATGTTTATTTTGCCCTTCCTCTGATCCGTCATAAGAACAACCCCCAAAAAACAGATCCTGTCTTATGAGCAGTGATGGTCAGTTCTCAGTAATCGCCAGCGAACACATGTGGGCTGCCATCTTTAGTAAGGTAGACTCACCCGTCCGGCGATCCACAGGTAAGCCCTTACCTGTGCCTGTGCCGGGAGCTGGTCTGAAATCAAATGCAGTTACCAGGAGCAGGCAGTTCCGAGAACAGCCCAACGAAGGCCCCCGGCGGCTGTTCTCGGAACTGCCTGCTCCCAGTGACTGCATTTGATTTCAGACCGGCTCCCATCACAGGCACAGGTAAGGGCTTACCTGTGCATCGCCGGACGGGTGAGTCTACCTTACTAAAGATGGCAGCCCACATGTGTTTGCTGGCGAACACTGCGAACTGACCATCACTGCTTATGAGTATCCGCCTTCACTCGGTCAGCATTTGGTCAGTAATCCATCAGTATTGCTAAGGCAGAAAAAACAGGAGTGGATCCAAAACAGAGATGACACGTGATTGGAAAGTTTGCATGTCTTTTGTGTTTTGTACCCACTCCTGCTTTTGGCTTCCAAATCATGATCCAATCCTGATGCAAAATAGGGACCATGTCATACAGGCCTTACAGCTGCTACATAGACAGGATCCGTTGTGTTTATCATTTTACTGTCCTTCTGACAGATCAGAAGAAGGGTAAAATAAATGGTGATGTCAACAAGACCTAGAGTGGCCTTGTCATAGATCGGTCAGGGTGGCAAACGCATGAGGATCCAACCTAGTGGTCAGTCACAGGGTGGGGGGCAAAAGCAGTGGCAGTAACAGCACAAGATGGTGGGTGGCAGTGGGAGAACATGGCAGCAGAGACAGCAGGTGTGTGGCATCAGGCAGCATCAGAATAGTGGCTGAAGCAGGTGGCCAGAAGAAACGGGTCGCTTTTCACAAAGTTTGGGTGTGGCACCCAGAATAGTCTAGTCTGATGCATCAGGCACTGGTTTGTGGAAATCCTGGCTGATCCACACCAACTTCACAAAGGTCAGTCTCTCCACATTTTGACAGGCGAGTTCTCCTTGGGGTAACTATGCTCCCCGCCACACGAAAAACTTGCTCTGATGCCACACTATTGGCCAGGCAGGAAAGCTTGTATAAGGCAAACTTGGCCAGTTGAGGGCAAAAATCAAGTCCAAAGGATCTTGGATGTGGGGTGGCAGGGTGCATCTGCTCAACGTCTTACTGCTGCTGGTGTGTGGTTTCTTCAGTAGGCGGGGAAACAAAAGTGCTCATTAGAGACTCTAGACTTAAGTTGCTGCTGATGGAGCTGGTGCTGCTCCTATACCCCCCCCCCCAGAAGTCATTGCAGTGGAACGTGAGCACAGAGGACTCCCCCCCCTGCTCAGACCTTTGTGGGGATGGGTGATGGCGCACATAGGCAGCTGCTAACTGACTACATAGGATGTCTCGATAATAGTTCAGTTTATACTCCCTCTCAGCGGATGTAAAAAAGGTCCCCATTTTGGAGCAGTAGCAAGGGTTTAACATGGTGGAGAGCCAATCGTCATCCCTCTGCCGAATGGTGATAATACGGCTGTCACTAAGCAAGGAACTCGGCATGCATCTGACCATTTGCACAAGGGACTCAGAAGGACTCCCTGCCTCCATCTCCACTGCATACTGCCACGGTGTGTAGAGGACATCTACCTGGTCTTTTTCATCGCCCTCTACCTCCTCCTGCTCCTCTCCTGTCACTTGTGCAGAAAAACTCCTGTAAGCATTGTTTGTGTGTGAATGTCCTCTTCCTCCTCCTCCTCCATTTCAGCCCCCACAGGGCTCAGGTGGCTGTGAGATGTAGGCGCCACGTCTCCTGTCCACTGGCCAGCCAAATTTATCAACATCTGCTTCAGGATGTGAAGGAGTGGAATGATGTTGTTCATCCTGTAGTCCTGGTGACTGACAAATAAAGTGGCCTCCTCTAAGAACCTGAGCAAATTGCAGGTGTCACACATGAGCTGCCACTGACTAACATCAAAGTTACACAGGGGAGTGCTCCTGTATGCCTGTATCATCAAAAATTATTTATGGCCTTCCTCTGCTCATATAGCTGGTCCAACTTGTGAGGGGCAGAGTTCCAACAGGTGGAAAGGTCGCATATCAGGCGATGTTGGAGAACGCTATTCTTTGCAGCTCAAGGAGGGCATGCTTTTCAGTGTGGCTGTAGTGAAGCAGGTGCCTCTTCATAAGTCTGACCGAACAACCGCCAGCTTAGCGGTTTATTAAGACCAGAGTCTAAAATGCCAGTCTTAATAAATGTGCCCCAGTGTTTCCTAATCACTGTCCCTAGCGCCTGTCACGTCTCTCCTGGCACTAAGTTCACTGAAAAATGGCATAGACGGGGCAGGAGGAGACTTTTTATAGGGCTGTGATATCACAGGGGCTGGCTATCTGCTGATTGGCTGTCTGCACGGCATCGTTCCCTTTTGGCTTCCAACACTCTTGATTCAGGAGATGATATGACCGGGGCAGACAAACCATATGTACAACCTCTGCAGCCACACACCGTCCACTAGGTAAGGAGGCTCACGACCACCTTTAAAGCAGCTTTCGAAAGTCCTATTAGATTTTATGTAAGGGACTAAACTTCTGAATTTCATGGCTCATATTTACTGGAAATACAAAAGAAGACTGCTCTGGATAGACCAGCCAAATATACATTTCTTCCATAGAGGGCATTTTGCTGTCAATGCACTAGAGTAGAAACCTTAAAAAGTGACCCCATTCTAGAAACCGCACCCCTCAAGGTATTTAAAACTGATTTTACTAACTTTGTTAACCCTTTAGGTGTTCCACAAGAATTAATGGAAAATAGAGATACAATTTAAAAATTTAAGTTTTTTGGCATATTTTCCATTTTAATAATTTATTTCCTGTTACAAAGCAAGAGTTAACAGCCAAAAAAACCTCAATATTTATGACTGATTCTGTAGTTTACAGAAACACCCCATATGTGGTCGTAAATCTCTGTACGGGCACACGGCAGGGTGCAGAAGGAAAGGAATGCCATATGGTTTTTCGAAGGCAGATTTGCTGGACTGTTTTTTTGACACCATGTCCCATTTGAAGCCCCCCTGATGCACCCCTAGAGTATAAACTCCAAAAAAGTGATCCCATTTTAGAAACTACGGGATAGGGTGGCAGTTTTTTTCGTAGTATTTTAGGGTACATATGATTTTTGGTTGCTCTATGTTACACTTTTTATGAGGCAAGGTAACAAGAAATAGCTGTTTTGGCAGCCGTTTTTATTTTTTGTTATTTACAACATTCATCTGACAGGTAAGATCATGTGGTATTTTTATAGACCAGGTTGTCACGGACGCGGCGATACCTAATATGTATACTTTTTTTTAATGTAAGTTTTACACAATGATTTCTTTTTTGAAACAAAAAAATTCATGTTTTAGTGTTTCCATAGTCTGAGAGCCATAATTTTTTCAGTTTTTAGGCGATTATCTTGGGTAGGGTATAATTTTTCGGGATGAGATGACGGTTTGATTGGCACTATTGTAGGGTGCGTGTGACTTTTTGATCGCTTGATTTTACACTTTTTGTGATGTACGGTGACAAAAAAATTGCTTTTTTTACACCGTTTTTATTTTTTTACGGTATTCACCTGAGGGGTTAGGTCATATGATATTTTTATAGAGCAAGTTATTACGGCGCTGCGATACCTAATATGTATACTTTTTTTTTATTTATGTAAGTTTTACACAATGATTTCATTTTTGAAGCAAATAAAATCATGTTTTAGTGTTTCCATAGTCTGAGAGCCATAATTTTTTCCGTTTTTGGGCGATTATCTTGGGTAGGGTATGATTTTTTCGGGATGAGATGACGGTTTGATTGGCACTATTTTGGGGTGCATATGACTTTTTGAACGCTTGCTATTACACTTTTTGTGATGTAAGGTGACAAAAAATGGTTTATTTAGCACAGTTTTTAATTAATTTTTTTACGGTGTTCATCTGAGGGATTAGGTCATGTGATATTTTTATAGAGCCGGTCGATACGGACGCAGCGATACCTAATATGTATACTTTTTTTTATTTATGTAAGTTTTACACAATAATATAATTTTTGAAACAAAAAAAAATCATGTTTTAGTGTCTCCATATTCTGAGAGCCATAGTTTTTTTCAGTTTTTGGGCGATTGTCTTAGGTAGGGTCTCATTTTTTGTGGGATAAGATGACGGTTTGATTGCCAGATATCAAAACCTGAATTAAAAACTCAGATGGGAAAGAAACCTAATTACCAGCACTCGCTGCATTCAGGTGAATAGAGTGAGCACTTGTCATTACACTGCACTTCTGAGATCAAAGTCCGGGCTATGAACAGGAAGGAGCACTCTTATAATGCGTCGTCTCCTCTTCAAACGGAGGGAGTGCTAGATCTGATATTGATCTATCCTGACAATAGGTCATCAATATAAGTTGCTGCAAACCCCTTTAAAGGGGATGTCTGACTTCAGCAAATTACATTGAACATGTAGACAAAGTTAATACAAGACACTTCCTAATATCTTGTGATTCTCCATGTTGCCTCCTTTGCTGGTTTAATTAATTTTTCCATTTCATTATACATTTCTCGTTTCAATGGTTACGACCACCCTGCAATCCAGCAGTGGTGGTCTTGCTTGCATCGACCTCTCTGGTAGCCAGGACAGTGAGAGCTGACAGGACTGGTGCTTTTTTTTTTATATAATGTGCAAGCACGACCACCACTGCTAAATTGCAGGGTGGTCATAACCATGGACACGAGAAGTGTATAATGTGATGGAAAATTAATCCAGCCAGCTAAGCGTACTTTCACACTAGCGTTATTCTTTTCCGGCATAAAGTTCCGTCCTAGGGGCTCAATACCTGAAAATAACTGATCAGTTTTATCCCCATGCAGTCTGAATGGAGAGCAATCCATTCAGGATGCATCGGGATGTCTTCAGTTCAGTCTTTTTGACTTTTCAGGACGGAGATAATACCACATCAGGGTGTTTACAGTTCAGTCACTGTACTGTTTTTAACAGAAATAATACCGCAGCATGCTGCAGTTTTATCTCTGTCCAAAATTCCGGAACACTTGCCTGAATGCCTGCATTTTTTTCCATTGAAATGTATTAGTGCCGGATCCGGCATTCAAATTGCCAGATTGACGGATGACACCGGAGAGACGGATCCGGCATTTCAATGCATTTGTTATACGGATCAGGATCCGTATACAGGTTTGTATACGTTTTGACGGATCCGGCAGGCAGTTCCGGCAATGGAACTGCCTGCCAGAATCCTCTGCCGCAAGTGTGAAAGTACCCTAAGGGTACTTTCACACTTGCATTGTTTGGTTCCAGCAGGCAGTTCAGTTGGATCCTGACCAGTCTGACAAATGCATTGCAATACCAGATCCGTTTTTCCGGTGTCATCCGGAAAAACGGATTCGGTATTTATTATTTTCAAATTTATAAAGGTCTGCACTGTCATGCATTTTCATAAGTGTACAGTCTTATCTGAAGATATTACAGTTTAAATGTCAATGCTCATTGCCTTTAAGTGTAAAGTCAGACTGAACCAGGGTCTAAAATCTTTCTGTAGGATTGAAACATGCCGAGATGAGGTTATGCTGAGTTCAGTTTGGGTAAAATGTTTGTAGGGACATAGGGCCAGAGTTATCATTACTCTGACAGCTCACTCCACTTTCACATATGGCTAAAGTCAGTTTTTAGCCAAGTCAGATTTATGATCGGCCCTTTAAGACTGTAATAAATCTGGTTTGACGGTAGCAGTTTATCCGTCAGTAAGCAGGTTTACAAAAGTCGCACGTCTTTACAAAAAAGTTGCATGTTCTATTAAAAAGTCTCATAAGATAAGCATGGTCCTCACTGGAGTGCAATTGCGCATTTTTTTGTGACTTTTTTTGCGACTTTTTAAATAGTCGCAATAGTAAATCTGTCTAGAGATTAATTTACATAAGAAAACACGCCCACTTTCAGAAAACTGGCGAGCATAGTGCAGAGCAGAAAAAAGTCGCAAATTTTTGCGCAGTTTTAGCGATTGCACAAAAATTTGCGACTTTTTCACTCCATTATTCACTCCATTATTCTGACTTGAGCTCAGGATCAGGGTCCCAGGCGACCATCATATGCTGAGGTGGTCTCTAGGAAAAAAAATTAACAATATTCAGAAAAGGATCAAAGTTAATCCAGCATAATTAAGTTTTTAAATGCCACTGTGTCCAAGTTCTCTAAGAAAGGTACTTCTCAGATAGCGAATCACTTAGAACTGTATGAATCCACTATGGATTCTTAAAAATTATACTCTGATGCTGACAGGATCAGATTCCTTCCATGGGCATTTGATGATAAGTATCGTCATTACTTTACCTCATTTAGGGAGAGAGGAATTCAAGATTGGCCAAGTGTCTTGCATGAAGTTAAACTGGAATTCGGACCATACCGAACCATTACTGCTGCAAAACGGGACATATATAAGCTTACATGAAGGCCCAATCAAAGTCCCAGTGAATTCCTTTCTGTCCTTAAAAATGCCTATGGGTTAGCATATACAGTAGGTCCCCAAACTGGGAATCTGAAGAGTTTAAGCAGTTGTTCTATGATGCTATGCCAACCCAGATCAAACTTAGCCTAGCCAGAGATCTGGATATTGAAGCCCCCTTGGATAGGTTGGTGATGGCTTCCACCATGCTGTATAATATTAGTGAATGCCATGCAACAGGTGAGAGAAGATATAAAAAGTCCCCAGAGCAAAATATAGCTGAAGCTAAGGTAAACCCTAGCTTGGGATTTGAAACACAGCCCCATAAATTTCCTCAGTCTACAGGACCTGTCCAACAACCCCAGCAACAACAGGTAGGACCCAAGCAAACCAAGCCCCAAAATCCCAACGGGTCAGAGGGGGATAATTCTGGTGCTGGGAGGTCTAACTACCATCCATATTACAATAAAGGTCCCCAGGGATATAGGTCCTATTACAATAGGGATTCCCACGGTTACAGGCGCTGGAATAACATGCCAAGACAACAGAGGGAAGATAGGCAGGAACAAGTGGCCCAGTTGAGTGACATTGTGAGAAAGTTGTCCCAGGTATCCCCAGGAAAACAGCCTGAACCTTTTTTAGGGGCAACTCCAGGTCCCAGCTCAACATCATAAAGCTGATTGGGCCGGGTCAGAACCGAGGCCACTGCAAGGCTATTAAGATGTATGTGAAAGAATCTGATGTGACTACTAATACCATTTCTCCTTGCAGTACCCCTGACCCTGAGATTGGGGCCAGGGAGGAGGTGTCTAATATGTTATTTGTCTTGCAGTCTAATCATGTTGATCCCTGCGACCATGTGTCTGTTCCACTGTGTGATCCCATCGTTCCAGCCTCTAGTCATGAATCAGCTGTAAACTGTGATATAATCCAGTTTTCCCCAAGGGTGGGGGCTGACGCTGCTCCTCCAACTTCTCCTGTGAGACACAGGAATGCAGAGGTCACGAAGCTGCAGAGAGGTTAAACCCTCCAGAGGAATCATATGAGCAAATATTCTAATTTCTTGTGTGAATTATTTCAGGTTGATGGCCAATATTTTGTGGATTTATATCTCCAAAATGAACTTATAGGACCAATCAAAAGTTTACTCGATACAGGATCACAGGCCACTATCTTATCATATAGTTATTTCCAAAAGGTTCTGGATTTAACAGCAAAAAGGCCAAGACTGAAATTGTTCGTTGGCTCTGATATGTGTAGGTAGAGACGCTTTACAGGTAAAAGGTACATCATGGTTGACATTTAGAATTGGCAAAAAGACCAATAGACACCCCACATTGATTGTGGATCTTCCATATGATCGGCTGATCATAGGAATTGATTTACTAAAAACATTGAGTTCCATAATAGACTTCAATAATGAAGCAGTTTGGACTCAAGTGAAGGCACCAATTGCCTACAAGTACTCTTGCAATGCACAAACACAACGCAGTTGTCACGTGATTGAAGAGAGGCCTAACTCTATTGAAGTTCATTTCAGGAACAATCAAACGCTGGATGTCACGATCCTGAAGAATGGTAAGCCCGAGGAAGCTGTCAACAGTGCCGCTCACATAATTACCATCCAGAGGGACAGAATCAAAAAGGTAACCTTGGATGAGGATGTATTGACTATTTCTCTTGAAGGAGGAAATCACAAAGTCGCGGACCTGACCAAACATACTCAATCCATGGTACAGATTGAAAAGGTCAATAACAATTTATTGATTCCCATACAGGTGAACAATATAGCCAGGGTGAAATATGCCAAATTGGATCTGAAATCCGAAGCCAGCTACATAAGCTTAGGACTCTTAAAACAGCTCACCAATCCTAAAATGATTAAAAGTTTCTCTCCACAGGAACAATGGGTTCATAATCTGGATGGAGATCCCCAGAGTCATAATGTGGTTGCTGTCTTTTGTCTATCTCCCTAGGAAGTAAGACCCAATGTTTTCATTGTGATAAATGAACCACGGTACCAAATGTATATAGGTAACGACCTTCTACACTGATTTGCCGTGCAGATTGATCTGGTGAATAAGACCTTATGGTCCAGATTACCAGGAAACCCAGTGGGATTCCAGGATGTAGAGCAGGCCTTGAGAGGGGGACAACAGATGCCCTATGCTGTAAATATTGAGATTGCTGAAGAGGTTGAAATTCCTGAAGGATGCAAACCATTTCTTCTCCCCATTAAAGTAAAGAAGGGACAGAAACTGAAGAATGCAGATGCCTTGATCTGTTTATCCAACCGGATGCAACAACTCGGCCTGAAAGTAAAGCCTACTCCCATGATAAACATGCATCAGGATCCGTTACATATGGTAATCCATAACATGGCTCCCCATAGCATATCTCTACAAAAGGACACCGTAATTGGTCTACAGTAGGTGAACCCGATTTTGTGTCAATCTCGCTGTATTTCTCGGCGAGATTGAGCACATACGAGCCCCATCGCGGGAGCCAGCGCCGAGCTGGCTTGCCGCGATGGAGAGCAAGCGCGTCATAGAAGCGACGGGAGATCCGACTTGGATTCCCGACAATTCTACACGTGTGCGGCGTTTGTTATGAATCCTGAGGGGGAAGTCCCCGCCGGATTTTAAATAAAAATCCGGCCTGGGTCCCGCCCTCAGGAGCATACCGGGCCCTTAGGTCTGTTATGGGTTGTAAGGAGAGCCCCCCCTACGCCGAAAAAAACGGCGTAGGGGGTCCCCCTACAATCCATACCAGACCCGTATCCAAAGCACGCTACACGGCCAGCCAGGAAGGGAGTGGGGACGAGCGAGCGCCCCCCCCCCCTCCTGAGCCGTACCTGGCTGCATGCCCTCAACATGGGGGGTTGGGTGCTCTGGGGCATGGGGCGCACTGCGGCCCCCCCACCTCAGAGCACCCTGTCCCCATGTTGATGAGGACAGGGCCCCTTCCCGACAACCCTGGCCGTTGGTTGTCGGGGTATGCGGGCGGGAGGCTTATCGGAATCTGGGAGCCCCCTTTAATAAGGGGGCCCCCAGATACCGGCCCCCCACCCTAAGTGAATGAGTATGGGGTACATCGTACCCCTACCCATTCACCTGCAAGAAAAGTGGTAAAAACACAAATAAACCACACAGTGTATTAAAATATTTTATTTTTCTGCTCCGGAGGCCGCCCCCTGTCTTCTTTATTAGCTCTTTTACCAGGGGGGGGGCTCTTCTTCTTCCGATATCCCGACGGGTCTTCTCCGCTATCCGGGGGGGTCTTCTCAACTCTCCGGGGTTCTCCTTCTGTCTTCTCCTTCTGTCTTGTTGTCTCCTTCTGTCTTCTGTCTCCGGGGGGGGGCTCTTCTTCTTCCGATATCCCGACGGGTCTTCTCCGCTATCCGGGGGGGTCTTCTCAACTCTCCGGGGTTCTCCTTCTGTCTTCTCCTTCTGTCTTCTCCTTCTGTCTTGTTGTCTCGGCGCACCCCGATTCTTCGTCTTCTCTTCTTGTTTTCGCCTCTCTCTGTTGTTGACTCGGCGCACCCCGGTTCTTCGTCTCGCGAGACTCGGCGCACCCCGATTCTTCGTCTCGCGAGACTCGGCGCACCCCGAAGAACCGGGGTGCGCCGAGTCAACAACAGAGAGAGGCGAAAACAAGAAGAGAAGACGAAGAATCGGGGTGCGCCGAGACAACAAGACAGAAGGAGAAGACAGAAGGAGAAGACAGAAGGAGAACCCCGGAGAGTTGAGAAGACCCCCCCGGATAGCGGAGAAGACCCGTCGGGATATCGGAAGAAGAAGAGCCCCCCCCGGAGACAGAAGACAGAAGGAGACAACAAGACAGAAGGAGAAGACAGAAGGAGAACCCCGGAGAGTTGAGAAGACCCCCCCGGATAGCGGAGAAGACCCGTCGGGATATCGGAAGAAGAAGAGCCCCCCCCGGAGACAGAAGACAGAAGGAGACAACAAGACAGAAGGAGAAGACAGAAGGAGAACCCCGGAGAGTTGAGAAGACCCCCCCGGATAGCGGAGAAGACCCGTCGGGATATCGGAAGAAGAAGAGCCCCCCCCTGGTAAAAGAGCTAATAAAGAAGACAGGGGGCGGCCTCCGGAGCAGAAAAATAAAATATTTTAATACACTGTGTGGTTTATTTGTGTTTTTACCACTTTTCTTGCAGGTGAATGGGTAGGGGTACGATGTACCCCATACTCATTCACTTAGGGTGGGGGGCCGGTATCTGGGGGCCCCCTTATTAAAGGGGGCTCCCAGATTCCGATAAGCCTCCCGCCCGCATACCCCGACAACCAACGGCCAGGGTTGTCGGGAGGGGCCCTGTCCTCATCAACATGGGGACAGGGTGCTCTGAGGTGGGGGGGCCGCAGTGCGCCCCCTGCCCCAGAGCACCCAACCCCCCATGTTGAGGGCATGCAGCCTGGTACGGCTCAGGAGGGGGGGGGGGCGCTCGCTCGTCCCCACTCCCTTCCTGGCTGGCCGGGTAGCATGCTTTGGATACGGGTCTGGTATGGATTGTAGGGGGACCCCCTACGCCGTTTTTTTCGGCGTAGGGGGGGCTCTCCTTACAACCCATAACAGACCTAAGGGCCCGGTATGCTCCTGAGGGTGGGACCCAGGCCGGATTTTTATTTAAAATCCGGCGGGGACTTCCCCCTCAGGATTCATAACAAACGCCGCACACGTGTAGAATTGGCGGGAATCCAAGTCGGATCTCCCGTCGCTTCTATGACGCGCTTGCTGGGATGTGCTGTCGCTATCCCAGTGAGTGCGAGATCTCGGCACCACGTCGCCGAGTATCAGCGCGACGCTGTCGTGCTGAAAACACAATCTCACAAACACCTACTGTAGCTATGGATTCAGAATACTACACTTTTGGATTCCAAAATGATGTTATTGGACTTATTCCTGATGAATACCTGAAGGAAGAACAGGTAGTGGAACAACATTTTTCCTCAACCCCTGAGGGGTTATTTAATATCCATTCTGTTTATCCTTTCAGCTCCAAAGAAGGTACATGCCACATCGAGGAAACATTATTGGTTTTCAACCATGAGATCGATTAAAAGGAGTATGAGTCATGCCAACAAGGAAAGGATAAGGTACGCTACACCCAAAATGACTTAACCAGTGAGCTTGAAGAAGCTTACGAGTTAAGTCAGCCTGAAATCTTTTCAGAAATTCAGGAGCGAGTGGAAGAACAAATCTCTATAGCTGATGCATACTCCGATGAGTCAGAGCGTCAACAGCTAAAAGAGCTCTTCACGGAGTTCCAGGACATGTTCGCCAAGGATTCTTATGACTGTGAAGAAACAGACATACATGTTGCAAGAATCCAGACAGATCCCGATGCACCCCCTGTCTTTGTCAAACAATACCGACTTCCGCTGGCGGCTTACGAGTCACTATCGGAAATTGTCAAAAACTTGGAGAGGAGGGGCATTATCCATCCAATACATCAGTGGTCCCCAACCTTTTTTGCACCAAGGACCGGTTTCATGCGAGACAATTTTCCCAGGGACCGGGTGGGGGGGGGGGGGGGGTTCTGGGCGGTGCTTAGGGGGTGGGCTTAGGGGGTGGGCGGGGCTGACTGATTCACGCGCATAACAAAACACAAGGTGCATATTAAAATATATAACACTATATAATGACTATATAAACTGACTATGGTCTCTGCTGCACTGGTCTCTGCTGCACTGGTCTCTGCTGCACTGGTCTCTGCTGCACTGGTCTCTGCTGCACTGTACCGTATTTTTCGCCCTATAAGATGCACCTAGGTTTTAGAGGAGAACAATAAGAAAAAAAAAATTCATTACACCTCAGTTCAGACCTCAGATCAGACCCCCAATGTTAATCAGACCTCAGATCAGACCCCCAATGTTAATCAGACCTCAGATCAGACCCCAAATGGCTCAGATCAACCCCCAAACCTTTAGCCATCTATCAGCCCCCAATGTCAGCCATAACCCCCCAATGTCAGCCATAACCCCCCCAATGTCAGCCATAACCCCCCCAATGTCAGCCATAACCCCCCCCAATGTCAGCCATAACCCCCCCAATGTCAGCCATAACCCCCCCAATGTCAGCCATAACCCCCCAATGTCAGCCATAACCCCCCCCCCAATGTCAGCCATAACCCCCCCAATGTCAGCCATAACCCCCCCAATGTCAGCCATAACCCCCCCCCAATGTCAGCCATAAGCCCCCCTCTGGTCAGCCATAAGCCCCCCTCTGGTCAGCCATAAGCTCCCCTCATGTCAGCCATAAGCCCCCCTCATGTCAGCCATAAGCCCCCCTCATGTCAGCCATAAGCCCCCCTCATGTCAGCCATAAGCCCCCCTCATGTCAGCCATAAGCCCCCCTCATGTCAGCCATAAGCCCCCCTCATGTCAGCCATAAGCCCCCCTCATGTCAGCCATAAGCCCCCCTCATGTTAGCCATAAGCCCCCCTCATGTCAGCCATAAGCCCCCCTCATGTCAGCCCTAAGCCCCCCTCATGTCAGCCATAAGCCCCCCTCATGTCAGCCATCAGCCCCCCTCTGGCCAGCCATAAGCCCCCCTCAGGTCAGCCATAAGCCCCCCTCAGGTCAGCCATAAGCCCCCCTCATGTCAGCCATAAGCCCCCCTCATGTCAGCCATAAGCCCCCCTCATGTCAGCCCCATGTCAGCCATCAGCCCCCCTCTGGTCAGCCATAAGCCCCCCTCATGTCAGCCATAAGCCCCCCTCATGTCAGCCATCAGCCCCCCTCTGGCCAGCCATAAGCCCCCCTCAGGTCAGCCATAAGCCCCCCTCATGTCAGCCATAAGCCCCCCTCATGTCAGCCATAAGCCCCCCTCATGTCAGCCATAAGCCCCCCTCATGTCAGCCCCATGTCAGCCATCAGCCCCCCTCTGGCCAGCCATAAGCCCCCCTCAGGTCAGCCATAAGCCCCCCTCAGGTCAGCCATAAGCCCCCCTCATGTCAGCCCCATGTCAGCCATCAGCCATCAGCCCCCCTCTGGCCAGCCATAAGCCCCCCTCAGGTCAGCCATAAGCCCCCCTCATGTCAGCCATAAGCCCCCCTCATGTCAGCCATAAGCCACCCTCATGTCAGCCATCAGCCCCCAGTGCAAATAAAATAAAATAAAAAAACACTTACCTCTCCTGCTCCTGGTCACCATCGCGATCCTCTTCATTCTGCTGTCGGCTCTGGCTGTGTATAGCGGCGCACAGCGTGAGGTCACAGAGAGACCTCACGCTGTGCGCAGCCCTGCACAGCCGATAGCCGAGCCGTGGACCAGGAAGCGGTGAGTACAGATCCTTCACCGCTCCCTGGTCCTTCTGTACTAATGAAGCGCTTCCCTAATGGAAGCGCTTCATTAGTACAGAGTTAAAGATGGCCCTGATCGCCGCGGCCCGGCTAACAATCCTCCACGGCCCGGTCCTGGGCCGCGGCCCGGCGGTTGGGGACCGCTGCAATACATAGCTCGTTCAACCATCCGATACTTGGAGTCCTCAAACCCAATGGTCAATTTCGTCTCTGCTCGGACCTAAGACAATTAAACAAACGCGTTTACATGTCCGGATGGCCCGTGCCGTATATTGACCAATGTTTGGCACAAATTCAAGGATCAAAAATTTTCACCGCCCTTGACTGTGCACAAGGATATTGGACGATCAAGGTGGACCAGAGGGATCAGTACAAACTGGCCTTCACATTTCGAAAGCAACAATATGCATGGACCCAACTGCCCTTCGGGTACATAAATGCGGGCCATGAATTTGCTGTGTTCATGCATAAGGCAATTCCTGATGCCACTGAACGAGGTACCTTATCCTATGTGGATGACATCCTAATCAAAAGTACGACTTTTGAGGAACACATTGTAGAACTGAGGTATGTACTAACCTAACTGAGAAAAGCTGGTGTGAAACTTTCTTTTCAGAAGGCTCAATGGTGTCGTGCCATGGTGACTTTCCTAGGTCACGAAATCACTGCTGATGGAATCAACCCACAGAAGAATAAGGTGGAAGCAGTAATCAATACCAAGTCACCTACAAATCTCAAGGAATTGAGATAATTCTTGGGCATGATGAACTATTCACGTAAGTTTATAGATAATTATGCCGAAATAACAAAGCCTCTTTTGCAGTTACTGTTGAAAGGAGTAAAATAGGAATGGAGTGAGCATCATGAGCAACCTGTGAATGAACTCAAGGCCAAACTTATCCAGGCTCCATGCCTTGCCTATCCAGAAGGGGGAAAACCCTTCTTCGTGGAAACAGGTTTCACTGACAAAAGCATGAGTGCAGTCCTTTTCCAGAAAAAGGAAAAGTTGAACAAAATCCTTGCCTATGCCAGCAAGTCCTTGTCACCAGTAGAGGTAAAATTCAATAGCTGTGAGAAAGCATTACTGTCAACTGTGTGGGCTTTACAATATTTCAGGAGTTTTATCCAAGGTGAAAGGATCATTGTGGAGACTGCACACCAACCGCTGCAATACTTGCAGAGTGATCAGATAAGGGACGGAAACCTGTCAAATAGCAGGATAACGATGTCCTTAATGGGATGGCCGTTGGAGATCAGTTATAAACAAAATAATAAAAACCCAGTTACTCAAGGATTAGCAGAACTCCATGATTGTACCAATGCGGAACATAAAAGTGAGTCATAGGAGAATGATTTCCTGGAGGAACAATCATTATCCCCATATAAATCTTACGAAGAGGAGTACTGCAAATCATTACCATGTGTGTATGTAGACGGTTGTTCTTCCCATACAGATATAGGAATCGTGTGGAATAATATGTTCCCAGAGATGTCCGTCGGATACAAAATTGGTCCCAAAAGTAGCCAGGTCTCACAGCTTACCGCTGTGTACAGAGATGTACAAATGGCTATCGAATATGATATTAAAGAGTTTGTGACGGATGACGGATTCTGATTATGTTCGAAATAGCTTTGTGGAATATTTCCCCGGATGGAAAAGATCCAACATGATGAGAAGCCAGTCAAGCATGGTAAGATGTTTTGCAAAATCGATGAGATGGTTATTACCCACAGTCTTACAATTTACTGGAAAAAGGTAAACGGTCATTCAAAGTATCCAGGTATGGATAAGGAAGGGAATGATCTAGCAGATTCCCTCGCCAAACAAGCAGCCATCAATGGTGAAGTTTTGGACATGGATGATCTCATGGGAACTATCAAAGTGGACGCAACGACAAGGAGTCAGGCCCAAAAGGGAACTGAAGCCAATATGGTACAATGGAGCCAAGATACCCCTAGTGAGGATCTCATTGCGAGCCAAAAGGGGGATCCAGTTATTGGTATCTTTTATAACCACGTTGAGGATCCACAGAATTGTCCCATAAATACGGGAGACTATGATGGTAAGGAGGAGTTACGGATTTTGATGAAGGGTAAGTCTCAATTCTCATTACAGGATGGATTGCTGATAAGGACCTCAAAGAACCGTATCACGCAATGGGTAGTACCCGCAGCGTATCGAGGTCTGATGCTGCAACATGCCCATGATGCCCCAACAGCTGGACATCGAGGTGAGAAACTAACATATGAGTTGTTACGGGACTACGCTTACTGGCCACAAATTTTACAAGACGTGTGAACATATTGTTAAGGATGTCTAATTGTCACGGCCTATGGTGTGCTTAGTGACATTTTCCTTCACTTGGTTGCCCGTGACTACGTTTGGTGTTGTATGCATGTGGTGGCAGTGTCTCGGCCTTCTGGCTGATCCCCAGGACATGGTTTCCTTGCATGCCGTTGCCCGCGGCAACAGGTGAAGTCTGTGTTTATGTGTGTACTTCCCTTTAAGTGGCCGTCTTCCCTTGCCTTGTGTTGGAAGGGTTAACTTCCTTCCTAGTATGTGTGCACTGGGTGTGTCTGTGTGTGGGTGTGGCTACATGGGCTATAAAGCCTCAGTTTAGATCAGTAGTCTGAGGGGTACTTCAGCCATGGCTAGCTGGAGTCATCCTCCTGTGATATACCATCTGCCAGTGGGGGCCACTCTTGTGGCCATAGCCTATGTTACATGGTGTTATGAAGGTGTGGGTTTGGTCTCTTTATTTATTGCAGCTTATGGTTTCCTGGGTTCCCGTGTGATGTGTGGTGTGTGCTGTGTCCCTTGTGTTGTTGTGGACAGCAGCACTTGCACATGGGTTCCAGGCTGTGTGTCTGTGGCAGGTAGGTGTGGTTCTTGTTTCACTTACCTGCCATTGCCATATGTCTGTTTATGTTTCCCCTTTCTTTATAGCTTGGCCAGTGAGACTCCTGTTCGTCCGTATCCTGGAGGAACAGGTAGTCTTACCCTTTTCCTATGAAACACAAAGAGAAAATGCACCAAACCGATAAACCATTAACTATACTGGCAGGTAATAAATGCAGGTATAAAAAGCTGAGACTTTCGCCAATATGTTCCAATCAGGAAAATATCGGAGCCCATCATGCACCATGTCACGGTCACTCAGCATGGCAGAGGGTCCTAACCGCTGCTCTAACTATGGTGTGAACAAGGTCTGGGGGTGATATAATTCAGCTCACAGCCAAGCCTCCACACAAAAGCCCAGCATGAATACTGTGGTAGTATAATGTGAATGAGGCCAGACTGTGAGCCACACCTATACCAGACCATGTGATGGAGGTTACTAGGTGCAGAAGAGTGTAGAAACACACTCCAATCTAACAAGACAAAAACACAGACCCCCAGACCTTGTTCACACCATAGTTAGAGCAGCGGTTAGGACCCTCTGCCATGCTGAGTGACCGTGACGTGGTGCATGATGGGCTCCGATATTTTCCTGATTGGAACATATTGGCGAAAGTCTCAGCTTTTTATACCTGCATTTATTACCTGCCAGTATAGTTAATGGTTTATCGGTTTGGTGCATTTTCTCTTTGTGTTTCATATGATTATTTGCTACATTCTGTGTAGTTTGCTCTTGTGGTGCATGTGGACCACGCCGACATCCTCCATTGTATGCATATTTTGCTGGGGTTAGTCGATTACTGCGGTCCACATGCGGTCGGGCTGCTCCCCCAATGAAAGACACGCCACAGTGTTTGGGGCTGAGCAGCTCCTCCAGAATTGCCACTATATTTCTGTGTTTTTGTCTTGTTAGATTGGAGTGTGTTTCTACACTCTTCTGCACCTGGTAACCTCCATCACATGGTCTGGTATAGGTGTGGCTCACAGTCTGGCCTCATTCACATTATACTACCACAGTATTCATGCTGGGCTTTTGTGTGGAGGCTTGGCTGTGAGCTGAATTATATCACCCCCAGACCTTGTTCACACCATAGTTAGAGCAGCGGTTAGGACCCTCTGCCATGCTGAGTGACCGTGACGTGGTGCATGATGGGCTCCGATATTTTCCTGATTGGAACATATTGGCGAAAGTCTCAGCTTTTTATACCTGCATTTATTACCTGCCAGTATAGTTAATGGTTTATCGGTTTGGTGCATTTTCTCTTTGTGTTTCATATGATTATTTGCTACATTCTGTGTAGTTTGCTCTTGTGGTGCATGTGGACCGCGCCGACATCCTCCATTGTATGCATATTTTGCTGGGGTTAGTCGATTACTGCGGTCCACATGCGGTCGGGCTGCTCCCCCAATGAAAGACACGCCACAGTGTTTGGGGCTGAGCAGCTCCTCCAGAATTGCCACTATATTTCTGTGTTTTTGTCTTACCCTTCTCCTAGTCCAGTGCCACCCTGAGGGCGAGTAGGAATATTAGGTTCCGGAGTATGAGCCCTCCCACCATCAGGGTCGGCTCATATGGCTAGGAGACAGGGTCAGAATTAGGGATTGATAGGAGGTGACCTGCTCCCTGATTCCTGTCCTGGCCTTGCATCGACCATCCATCTTCTGGCATCGCATGGCTGAGGGTTTTCCCCATCCTCAGCCGTGACACTAATATGCCCTCAATTCCAGCCACAGGCACCCACTCATCGGGCGCCGCTGATGAAAAGGGGATGTCCATTCCATGGTCAGACATCCAAATTGATTTCATTGGGCCAGTAACCACATCATCAAAAGGCAACAGATACATGTTAACCGTAACTTGTTTGTTTACAAAATGGGTGGAATGTTTGCCGTGCAAAACATGCAGTTCAAGCATATGTGCATCTCTGCTCATTAACCACATATTCTTCAGGTTTGGTCTTCCCCAACGCATCGAGTCCAATCGTGGAAGTCATTTTACTAGTGAAGTGATGACAAAGATGTGGGAAGTACTGGGGGTAAAGAGGAAGCTACACATAGCTTATCGGCCAGCCTCTAGTGGTGGAGTGGAGCGTTACAACCAATCCATTGTGAATATTCTAAAAAAGTTTGTCAATGAATCCGGTAAAGACTGGGATGTCAAGTTGCCGTTGGTCCTCATGGCCATCAGGGCCACCCCAAGTGCAGCAACCAAACTTTCTCCCTTCGAAATGATCACAGGAAGGAAGATGGTGTTACCCCAGCATTTATTATACCGGACAACAGATCATAATTTGATAAATGCTACTACATCGCATCAATATGTGGAAAATTTACGCAAGCACCTTCAGCAATTTTTTAATTGCCGAGTAAAAACATGATTCCTCCCTGCTTCATACTTGTGGGCCAATAACTCATTGGCCCACAAGCAAGAAGCAGGGAGGAATCATGACTTTTAATGGGAAAAATTATGAATATTGTAAAAAACGAATATATAGCACTATATTGAATATATTAGTTTTTTTGAATATTCGTAATATTCTAAAAGAAGAATATATAGCAATATATAGCGAATATTCGAAAAAAAACTAATATAGAGCAATTTAGCTAATATAATGCTATAATCTTCTTTGTCTAATAGTTGTCATTTTTTTTCTCATCTGAGGTTCAGATTGAGTTTTTTTTTCTCGAATATTCGCTATATTGCTATATATTCTTGTTTTAGAATATTACGAATAATCGAAAAAATGAATATATTAGTTTTTTCGAATATTCGTAATATTATAAAACAAGCATATATAGCATTATAGCGAATATTTTAAAAAACTAAAAACTAATATAGAGCAATTTAGCTATTATAGTGCTATAATCTTCTTTGTCTAATAGTTGTAATTTTTTTCTCATCTGAAGTTCAGATTGGTAAAAAATTTCAACTATTGAAAAAAAGATTATAGCACTATATTAGCTAAATTGCACTATATTCGTTTTTTTTAAAATATTCGCTATATTGCTATATATTCTTGTTTTAGAATATTACGAATATTCGAAAAAAAATATTATATTTGATATAGTCCTATGACTCATTGGCCCACAAGCAAAAAGCAGTAACGAATCATGTTTTTGCTCAGCAATTGAAAAATAAGCGATAAAAATTCGCATTATGAAAATTTGCATGACGAAAATTTGCATATTACGCGATCATTATCTTGTCGATTTTTTTAGAGTAAAAAAATCATAGAATATAACGAATATTCGAATTCGCGAATATTCACCGAATATTCTACAAAATATTTGCGAAATATCGTGAATTTGAATATGACCTCTGCCGCTCAGCACTAACTACGATCTAAAAAACTACTCAGAAGGAGTATCAAATTTCCGATCAGGTTTATCTCTATAATTTCACTCGGGATCAAGTGAAGGAGAGAAAATTCTTACTTTCATGGAAAGGACCTTATGTCATCATTGACAAGTTGTCACCAGTAGTATACAAGATAAAAATCCCTAAGGGGGATGAATTTGTGGAAAAATGGGTGCACATTAATAAACTACGTGTTTGTCATCCTAGCTCACGACTTCGAGAGATAGAAGGAGTCGGATGAGAAGAGGTGAAGAGATTTTACAGTTCCAGCTAAAGACAGAAATTAGGATTGGTATTGTATGAACAAACGTGTATACTAACCCATCCTCACGTGTGTTTCCTCTATAACTAAACATCTCTTAACTGACCTCTAAAATAAGTAACTTACCCTGTTCAAGAAAAGAACCTATACCAATCAAAAATATATGATAGCATTAACCTCTTTTCGTGCAGGATAAAAAGTTAAAGATGTATGTACTCATATTTGTCATACAATATTTTAGGCGCAAGATGCCAACTAAGAGGATTACCATCATCTATGTCATCCTGATCTTGGGGAAGGAGTTCCACGCCGAGCCGATTGTTGTGCCAGGTCCTTCGTCCGGAATCATGCTGCAGGACACTGCGGGGTTCATTCTGACAAACAAGAGGATTTTGTCCCAGAAGATTTACATCAGCGTGGATCCACGCGTCTTCATCGAAAAACAATTCAACGTGTCCGAGATCCTGTCACCGGAGATCCAATCCTGGTACCAGACGCACATCGGATATTCCCAAGAACGGATTACGCAGATCTTGGAGCAAGCGAGAAAGACCTTGACCAGGGAGCAGTTTTCTACGAGTCAAAGACCGAAACGGTTTAATTCTGCCATTGTTGCCGCTATAATTTTTAGCGTAGTGGGTGCTGTCATTGCCATAGGTGTAACAGTTGCCAATTCCATCTCCATTAAAACATTAGAACTCGAAGTTGGTTCATTGAAAAGGAACCTAATAAACATTAATGCGGAGATGGAGAATCAAAACAAACATTTATCGTCATCCTGGGATTGTTGAGTTTGCTGACCATCCAAGCAGTGCGTTGGATACGGTTCTTCAAAAAGACTTTAGGTAAATTATGGCTAAAACACCATAAACAAGGTCTACGCGCCGTGACCCATGAAGAAGTCTTATGAAAAGCCCTTTTGAACATTCCAAATATATTCACACTTTATGGAACATTTTGGAATGAAGGGGCATTTTCATAAGTGTACAGTCTTATCTGAAGATATTATAGTCTAAATAATAATGCTCATTGCCTTTAAGTATAAAGACAGATTTAACCAGAGTCTAATATTTCTCTATAGAATTGAAATAGGCCAAGATGAGTTCATGCTGAGTTCAATTTGGGTAACATGTTTGTAATGAACATAGAATGTATTGTCTCTTAAAAATTATTGTCAGCAGATGTAGTGTATCTGTTAATACTATAATGGGTCCTACAGATATGTATCTGTGAGAGACAACCATTTGAATAGCAATGTATTATTTTACTTCCTTACAAAGTCATTAAGGAAGTAATTGCCTTAGGGGAAACATTTGGTGTGCATTGTCCAATTCATGTATGCATGATTATATTCTATATATTTCTATGTGGCATATTTAGATTTGCAACATATCTTAACCAATAATTTATATAATATGTCATCTATGTGTAACAGTGTGTCGATATATATATATATATATATCATTTAGAATATATATTTTATGCCGTGTGTATTTCACTGACTGAATATAGCCTTTTTAAGGTTTAGAAAGTATTGAAGTTATCTTCCTACTAATTGGGTTTCATGAGGAGAGCTGAATGTTATTAGTTAGCCATGTGAACAAGTTAAATATATAAACCCGGATGCCAAGTAAAAGGCCTATTGTCCATTGTCATGAATTTAAAAAGACGGTAGAGGATAGTGACTCCAACATGTCTAGATTATGGATAAGTAAAATGTCAGGAAGAAACCCTTAGTACTGATGTATATTGGAGAGGTTAAGAAGGTCATGTGGACGTATTTATTAGGTATTTAGAATTAATGTTTGAAATTGTTATGTGGTACAACAGTGCCATCTAGAGGTGGATGGATAATAGTATGTCATTTTCACCAGTATTTCAGGGGTTAAAATGACATCATTATTATCTGCATACGAATACACCCATCTTGTCTGATTGGAGATCCCTAATCTAGAAGGGGATGAGTTCTTAGATAACATGGGGTAAAAAGTATGCATGTAAAAGGTTAGACAGGATCTACACTCTTCAACTGAAACAACTGCAACTAACAACTTACTTCAACAACAAAAAGAAACTTGGATTCATTTTTGTCTACTGGAAGAGTTTTGAGAACTGATCACACCCGAAACCCTGTTCATCCTTGACCAGGTAACGTATATTTGTATTTACTGATTGTGGCATTAATAAGATATTCCTCTCGGCATATAGTAGAGAGTTCCCATACTGAGGGAACATATAGTGTTAAAGACCTCCCTAATGCTAGTTGTCCTCTTAGCAAAGATGCATATTGCTAATGGGAGATTGGACATTATCTGAGTAGAGGAAAAACCTTTGGGAAATTATATTTCCATAATATGATTGCCGAGTGGGATATAATATCATTTTAATATCATATATATATTTTTGATTGGTCATAAGGAGACAGTGGATCAGTTATGCTTCCAGTATTAATCCGTGTTAATCCTTTTTATATTCAATTGTGTATGATATATATGTCATTAGTCTTCGGATAATTTTATGCTAGTGAGAAAGCAATAGTGGGTTACACCACCATCTAGTGGTGGTTTGTTGGTACTGCGTCAATTTGTCTATCCATTGATCTTATGTCTGTTTCATATTGTATTTTACTCCTTTGTAAATACATTTTATATTTTTGTATAATTGATTGCCCCTTTGTTTTCATTAATTGCATAAATTAAATTTAGAGTCTCAAGATAAAAGAAAAGGCGTTTTTATGTCCGCCTAGTGGATTTCCTGACTGATTTCCATATTTTATTGACATTTTAACTCTTATATAAAATATTTATATTTTATATAAAAGATATAGTTTGACAACTTGAGAACCAACTGTGTTTTGGTTGTCTAAGAAAAGACCATGTTACTAAGGAGTGTAAGAAAAAGGCCACATGCAGCGTTTGCAAAGGACGCCATTCTACTCCACTACATGAAGAACGTCCAAAGAATGATAAATCCTCAATAACTAAAGATACTGAGGAAGAAAATGAAATATCGGTATTCTCTTGCAGAGTGAGGGAAGGAGAAAGCAACAGCACTTCCATGGTTGTACCAGTGTGCATTTCAAATCCTAAAAGGAGGAACAAGAAGGTATACACCTATGCACTACTGGATGCCCAGAGTGACGTCACCTTCATTAATCAAGAAATCTGCAAGAAATTACAAGTGGCTACAGAACCAGTAAAGTTTAAACTCACCACAATGACGGTGAGAGACACATTAGTGAACAGTCAAAGGGTCAAAGGACTGAGAGGTAGAGGACTTCATTCAAACTGCACATTAGATCTACCCCCAGCTTATACAAAAGACAATATACCTCTAGATCGAGATTGCATACCTACCTATTAAACAGCTAATGAATGGGAGCACCTATCTGTCATATCTCATGAAATGTCCCCGCTGAAGGAGTTTGGTGTTGGACTGTTGATAGGCTTGGTACCACAAAAGGTATCACAGGATGAAAGGGTGAACCCTACGCTGTTCAAACTGATCTAAGATGGGGTGTTGTTGGAGGAAAACAGCAGATCGCAAACTCAAGCCAGGTGACAGGATTGTGTCATCATATATCTGTCCAAGAGTTACCAACTGTAAGTCCAGCAAAAGCAATCAAGATCCTTGAATCCGACTTTGCAGACATAAGTTCTAAAGAAAAGAGTGTATCCCAAGAAGACATAAAGTTCGTACACACTCTAGAAGAAAGTATTCAGCAGAGTCAACAAGGTCTTCTTGAAATGCCTTTACCTTTTAGAGAACGACCTTGTCTGCCAAATAGCAGAAATCTTGCCCTAGCAAGATTGAAATGTTTGAAGAAAAGGATGGGAAGAGATCCCAAACTGAAGAATGATTATTTGAAATTCATGGAAGGCATCCTTGAAGAAGGACATGCAGAGAAAATTAATAATCAGCCAAAAGAAGGAGAAGTGTGGTACACCCCACATCAAGGTGTCTGCCACTCAAAGAAACCAGATAATATTAGAGTGGTGTTTGATTGCTCAGCAAAGTACGATGGTGTTGCATTAAACGAACATCTATTAAAAGGACCAGATCTTACAAACACTCTGCCTGGAGTACTCTGTAGATTCAGAAAGTCTCCCATAGCCATCATGTGTGACGTTGAAAAGATGTTCCACCAGTTTCATGTGAAGAATCAAGATAAAGATTTCCTGAGGTTTCTATGGTGGGAGGACGGAGATACAGAGCCAGCAGAATACAGAATGAAAGTACACTTGTTTGGAGCAGCATCATCTCCAGGTTGCGCCAATTATGGTATGAAGTACTTGGCCAATCAGAATGAAAAGGATTGCCCATCAGCAGCAAATTTTCTGAAGAAAAACGTTTATGTAGATAATGGTCTTATAAGTCTAGAGTCCACAAATTCTTCAATCAAAGTAGTGAAAGAAAGAAAAGAGTTATGCGCCTTCATACATTTATCTCAAACAACAGATAGGTACTGGAATCCATCAGTGACTCTGAACGTGCATCAACAATGCAGAATGTAGATCTCAATTATGATCATCTTCCAGTTCAGAACGTACTTGGATTGGCATGGAATGTATAGAATGACAAGTTCTTCTTTGAAGTATCTATTGAAGAGAAAGTTGCAACTAGACATACCATTCTTTCCGCAGTGGCTTTTATATATGATCCATTGGGATTCTTGGCCCCAGTAATCCTCAGAGCAAAAGAAATACTACAAGAATTATGCAGACAGAAGTTCGGATGGGATGAGCCCATACCTGAAAATTTGAGGCCAAGGTGGGAGAGTTGGATAACAGATCTGCAAAACTTGAGATTGGTTCAGATACCCAGATGTTTTGTACCTCATGATTTCGGAAAGTACAAGAAAATAGAACTTCATCACTTTTCAGATGCCAGTAGTTATGGTTATGGTCAGTGCTCCTACATCAGAGTGATAGGAGAAGAAAAGATACACTGTTCACTGGTTACGGGAAAGGCCAGAGTTGCACCTACCAGTATTCAGACAATACCAAAACTTGAACTGACAGCAGCTGTTGTTTCAGCATCAGTAAGCAAGTTTCTGAGAGAAGAATTGGAATTAAAAATAGATGAAGAATATTTTTGGACAGACTCACAAGTTGTCCTAGGATACATAAAAAACGAAGCTCGAAGCTTAATATTGTTCTGCGGGATGGTATACTGAAGGTGGGAGGGAGACTGGAAAATGCATTGTTATCTAGCAGAGTAAAGCATCCAGCAATTCTACCCAAAAATTCTACCTTCACAAGATTGATAATTGATCACTACCACAACAAATCCTTGCACCAGGAAAAAAGCTTTACCCAAAACTGTTTGAGAGAAGGTGGTAACTGGATTGTGAAAGTAAGCAAAGTTATAGCAAAGTATATAAGTAAATATGTAGTCTGCAAAAAGGCACGTAGACCTAGAGAAGAACAAAGAATGGCAGATTTACCGGCAGATTGTGTAAACCCCTCACCACCATTTCTTTATAGTGGAATGGATTGTTTTGGCCCATTCATCACCAAACAGAACCAAGAGTACAAGAGATATGGACTAATATTTACATATCTAAGCTCCACAGCAATTCACCTGGAAATGTTAGAGGATATGTCAACTGACGCATTCATCAACGCCTTGAGATGTTTCATAGCCATTAGAGGTACTGTCAGAGATCTTAGATCTGACCAAGGATCTAACTTTGTTGGAGCAAAAAATGAATTGAAGAAAGCTCTAAAAGAGATCGATAAAAAAAAAGGTAACTGAGTATTTGCTAGAGAAACAGTGTGATTTTCATAAGAATGCTCCACATGCAAGCCATACAGGAGGGGTTTGGGAAAGACAAATCAGAACTGTAAGAAATGTGTTAAGTTCAGTGTTGAAAAAGAATGGCGGAAAAATAGATGATGCTTCACTTAGGACCCTGTTCTATAAAGTAATGTCTATTGTTAACAGCCGTCCACTTACAGTTGATAACAACGATCCAACAAGTTTGGACCCTTTAACTCCCAACCATCTACTTCACCTTAAGTCTGATTACATACAGCCACCACCTGGCAAGTTCACCAAAGAGGATTTATATGCTAAAAGGAGATGGCGAAGAGTTCAATATCTATCAGAACAGTTTTGAAATAGATGGAGGAAAAAGTACTTAGCCAATCATATGCTAAGAAGTAAATGGCAAACACCAAGAAGAAATGTCCAAGTTGGTGACATAGTGTTAGTAAAAGAAGAAGATTTACCTAGAAGTCAATAGAAATTGGCCAAAGTTCTAGAAGTTCTAAAGGATGAAGACAAACTAGCAAGAAGAGTGTTGTTACAAATAGGAGAATTAAAACTTGACAAAAAGGGAAAACGTCTCACTACTCTACTCAAGTTGGAACGTCCTATACAGAAGTTAATTGTTCTACTTGAGAGTGATAAAAGACACTTGGAAGTTGAGAACCTGATGGAAAATTCCTCAAATTCATGTTTAAGTCCTACCACTAAGAACATAGAATTATAGGTAATTTTGGTGGGAGTGTAGCTGGCCAGCTAAGACCTGTCCTAGGTTGCTAATATGGCTTATATGTTTATACAGCCAGACCTGCCAATAACCTTAATACAGTTCCTATGTTTGTGTGTTAAAGACAAAAGCAGAGTTATTTACAGTGACTTCATGTTTGTATGTCATATAACTGTTAATTTTTGTGTTCACAGAAGCATTAAGATTCATTATTTGGATGTGAGGTAAGCTCAATGACACTGCAGAAACAACAGAAAGCACAGAGTTAAACTGTTGTTGCTAAGCAGGAGTTTAGAGCAATCACAGCCAGCCTCACACACAGCAGGAGTTTTGACCAATCACAGCTTTCCTCACACTCAGCCTGTGTGGGAAATTCCCCTAGCAGAAGCTGCTAGAATCATTACACCAGAGGAGAGGAGCTGAACATACATTCACTTCACTAAGAGCTGTGTTTTATGGAAGCAGAGAGGCCAAAATAGGTATTTAGAACAGTTACATAATGTTCCTATTGCGAATGTAGTGATTAGAACTGTATACTGAACTAGTTATATGTGTGTTTACTTACAGTTCCACTATACAATTGCAAACAAACAAATTAAAATTTCATATTGCAATCCAAATTGCATACAACCATACCAGATCATACTCAACCAATCTGCAAATAGTTACTGCTAACTGCATACTGCAAATTGTGACCAAATTTAGCAAGTGGAACTATTAGTTAGACCTCAGATATACCTCTCAGAGAGATCATAACTCCCAACCATCTACTTCACCTTAAAGGGAACCTGTCACCCGTTTTATGGTGTCCTAACTAAGGGCAACATAAATAAGTGACTGATTCTCTTAGCAAAATGCTGGGTCACTTTCTTTAATTGACCCAGTCAATCTGCCAACATCTTGTATTGAAAAGCTCCAGCTGATAATGATGAGTCATGAATATTCATGAGCTCCTGACTCTCCCCGCCCACCTGCTGCTGAATGACAGTTTATTTCCATATGAATCAGCAGCAGGTGGGTAGGGGAGTGGCTATAGTTGTTAATTAAATATACGCTGGACTCAATGACATCATGTTGGACTCAAATCAGCTCATTAGCATGCGGCATGCGGCATCTTTGTGTGTATATTATGAGGTAACAATCTGTCACACCAGTAAGTGAATACATCTAGGGCACTTTTTAGTAGTTAATGATTGTATATAATTAGTTAGATTATAATCAAATATCCACATGACAGGTTCCCTTTAAGTCTGATTACATACAGCCACCACCTGGCAAGTTCACCAAAGAGGATTTATATGCTACAAGGAGATGGCGAAGAGTTCAATATCTATCAGATCAGTTTTGGAATAGATGGAGGAAAGAGTACTTAGCCAATCTTATGCTAAGAAGTAAATGGCAAACACCCAGAAGAAATGTCCAAGTTGGTGACATAGTGTTAGTAAAAGAAGAAGATTTACCTAGAAGTCAATAGAAAGTTCAAAAGGATAAAGACAAATTAGTAAGAAGAGTGTTGTTACAAATAGGAGACTCTTAGTGGAGTGAATGTCTGTTCAGCTCCTCTCCTCTGGTGTAATGATTCTAGCAGCACCTTCTAGGGTAATTTCCCACACAGGCTGTGTGTGGGGCTAGCTGTGATTGGTCAAAACTCCTGCTGTGTGTGAGGCTGGGTGTGATTGGTCTAGACTCCTGGCCAGCAACAACAGTTTAACTCTATGCTTTCTGTTGTTTCTGCTGTGTCATTGAGCTTACCTCACATCCATATAATGAATCTTAAAGGCATACTATCTTAAATAACTTAAAGTGAGAGTACAGATACTCAAGAGAGAAATATATCCACCATTTTATGTTGAATGACCAGATTGAACAGTTGAACCACCATCTTATGCATACCGCCATTTTATGAATCTTTATGCAACACGTGTTTTGTACATGGACTATCAGCTGTGGAGGCGGCAGTATTATATATGGAGAAAAGTTGAAGTTAATAAAGAAGTTATTTCAAGCATTTGGTGTGCTCTTTAAACCTACTGTTTCCATAGAATGGTGCTAGAGGGATTACAGAGTAATAGACAGTCTGGTTAGACTAAAAAGTCAGAGATATCAAAATTCTTCTAATGCCACAGAGCAAAAGGCACTTCATAGTGCTGCGCCTGCCACAGCCTCCTCCATAGGAGCCAGTGCTGTTTTACTACAGAAAGGTTCCAAGGGCAAGATGTTGACATGTGGGTTCTCCTCCAAGCTCTTCTCACTTGCTGAGAGGGATTACTGTATAGGAGACAGAGAACTTCTGGCCATAAAACTTGCCTTGGAGGAGTGGCATTATCTATTAGAGCAGTAAAACAGAGAAAAAAAGTTATTCCAGTCCAAGGGGATCCCAGAAGGACTGAAAAGATCTGGGCGCCAACAGTGGTGGGGTTGGTTCAAATAGAGGGGGAAAAAAAGGAAAAGAGAGAAAGGAGAGAAGAAAAGGCAACTAGAATCAATGGAGGGAAGGCAGTTTTGGAAGAGTGTTTGAGAGTGCCAAACACCTAGACATAGATAATTAGGGGATGCGACAATATTCTAATCGCAAATTTTTATCGCAAATTTTCCATGCAAAAGGCTACACTAATAAGCTTGTCATAAGACTCATAGTCTTCTTGTCATAAGATTGTGAAACCAATAGATGGCGCTGTTCATAACTCAATAGCGCCATCTATTGGTTTTCATAGTCTTATGACAGCTGAAGAACAAGGCAGATTCTGCTCATTTGCATGTCTTTCCCATATGCCCATGTTTATGCAAATGAGTTTGTACATGACAAAACTGTATAGAAAGGTTATTGAATATTATGTTAGGACAATCAGAAAACTTTTTGTCACCGTAATGATATTGATCTAGGTGTGCAGGTCCACCCAAGCCATCCAACAGATGCCTAATAACTTTGAGGTTTACTGGTTCTCAGTTGGTTTGGAATATCTCATTGTAACGGTCGCGTACACACACAGGGGGGAGGGAAGTGACCACTGCGCTCCACCCTTACCCCTGGCCCAGCCTACTTGCCTTGCGAGTCCTAATGACAGGGGACAACTGGACGGCAATCCCCAGCTTGTAATAAGTGCAGGGATGACAGACAGACAAACAACAGAATGTGAACGGACCGAGTCAATACCAGGAAAGCTACAAAGTACAAATGGAGCAAGCAGAGAATTGTCAGGAGAAGCCGGGGTCATAAATACCAGGAGAGTCATGAAGTACCTAAGGAGTCAGCAGAGGATCGTCAGGAGGAGGCCGGGGTCAGAATACCAGGAGAGCAGCAAAGTACACAAGGAGCAGGCAGAGGATCGTCAGGAATTCAGCAGGAGGTAAGTACGCCAGGAAAGACAAAATCACAGGTGGAACCTAAATTAACAGGCAACCTGTGGCCAGCAGGCTGCCTGTATTTATAGTGGGGAGTGAGGGTCATGTGACGTGGCCAGCGTCACATGACCGACAGACCAACCAGTCGAGCACCGAGTGATCAGCTCGGCGCTCAAGGCAGACTTAGGAGCAGGGGGCCTCCCAGCTAGCAAAGCCACCCTGGGAACGAGGTCAAACACAGATCCTCGCTCCTGAAGCTAAGCAGCAGGTCTGCGGCTAATGGGAGACCGAGTGCACCTTCGGAACCCCATTACACTCATAGTGCACAAGGCTGCCATTGTAAGGTATGCTGACTGTTATCTCTCTCATGGATAGATTGATGGCTTGCACATACCTGCCTTTTGGCATACAGCCTTTGTGTAGTTGTCTATTGTATGTCGTACATAATAGGAGTCTAAGACGCATCCAGCTATCCTCTTAATGCTGTTTCCAAACCATTTTGATGGGGTTTCCATCAATTTCTAACCTTTTTTTATGAACCAGACACCCTCTTCTCTTCTGAGCAGGGGGTGCCTGGGGTTCTCCCATTGACTTCCATTGTATTAAATTGTACTCAAGCACCTGAAGTATTTGGCCGAGCACTTGGATCTGCTGAGCATAGTGATGCTCGAGCCGAACAGCAGTTCGACTGAGCATGCTCGCTCATCACTACTAATATATCATTATTCATATAAACATGATTAAAGTGTACAAAAATCGCATATAAGCCATGATTAAAAAGAGTGAATAAATACATGATATATAAAAAATGCCATATATAATCGATAACAAACTAGTATACATATGGTGGGCAACAGAATAATTAATAAAGTACTAATAAAGTGCCATGTGCAATAGAATCAACCAAACGGAAGATAATCAAGGGTGGGTGTGTATACACTAACCAGAAGTAATGCGACCTCTTGCATAATGAATGCCACATACGGCGTGTCTGTAACTACATCGCTCATGCCCAGGACTGCGCACATAACTTCCAAGACGTCATGACGTAAAATAATCTGTGGAGTTTGCGCAGTATACTTTTTTTTATAAATATGTATAAAACTGTAGGTATGAAATGTATACAAATATTATATAAATATGTATAAAACTGTAGGTATGACAAGTATACAAATATTATAGAATGTCGCCATCATGGTGTATTGTAAAATGACGAGACACACTATGGGTACTGACTAGTGTTGATCGAGCACCAAAGTGCTCGGGTGCTCGAGTAGAACACTTTGGGATGCTCTGGTGCTCTACAGAGCACAATGGAAGTCAATGGGAGAACCCAAGCATTAAACCAGGCACCCCCTGCTCTGAAGAGGGGAGGGTGTCTGCAGGGCCAGCTTGGCTTAGGAGTCCCTGCTCTGACTCCATATATAGCTATGTCCATATAAGGAGTCAGTGCTTGGGGACACCCAGTGTATTTAAATCTAATTTAGCCTGTATTTCTGAAAACTTTCTGCCAGGATTTGAACTCACAACCTTCTACATTAGAGGCAAAAACCTTAACCACTGGGCTATAAAGCTCAATAATAAACTGTGTCAGAAAAACCTCATAGTAGTTTCTCATTTAGTAAATATTCCTATACAGCAGAAGTATAATTTTATATTTTTTTTAGCAGGTAACATGCAGCTCTATAGTGTAGAAGGTTGTGAGTTCAAATCCCAGCTAAACTTTTCTGAAATAGAGGCTAAATTTAATTTAAAGACACATAAATACAAGTTTTTAGCCATAATATATTTACATATATTATTATATATTTAGATTAGATAAAATAATATATGTAAATATATTATGGCTAAAAACATCAGTAGTAGTTTCCCACATATTATGCATTCATATACAGTACAGACCAAAAGTTTGGACACACCTTCTCATTCAAAGAGTTTTCTTTATTTTCATGACTATGAAAATTGTAGATTCACACTGAAGGCATCAAAACTATGAATTAACACATGTGGAATTATATACATAACAAACAAGTGTGAAACAACTGAAAATATGTCATATTCTAGGTTCTTCAAAGTAGCCACCTTTTGCTTTGATTACTGCTTTGCACACTCTTGGCATTCTCTTGATGAGCTTCAAGAGGTAGTCCCCTGAAATGGTTTTCACTTCACAGGTGTGCCCTGTCAGGTTTAATAAGTGGGATTTCTTGCCTTATAAATGGGGTTGGGACCATCAGTTGCGTTGAGGAGAAGTCAGGTGGATACACAGCTGATAGTCCTACTGAATAGACTGTTAGAATTTGTATTATGGCAAGAAAATAGCAGCTAAGTAAAGAAAAACGAGTGGCCATCATTACTTTAAGAAATGAAGGTCAGTCAGTCAGCCGAAAAATTGGGAAAACTTTGAAAGTAAGGGCTATTTGACCATGAAGGAGAGTGATGGGGTGCTGCGCCAGATGACCTGACCTCCACAGTCACCGGACCCGAACCCAATCGAGATGGTTTGGGGTGAGCTGGACCGCAGAGTGAAGGTAAAAGGGCCAACAAGTGCTAAGCATCTCTGGGAACTCCTTCAAGACTGTTGGAAGACCATTTCAGGTGACTACCTCTTGAAGCTCATCAAGAGAATGCCAAGAGTGTTCAAAGCAGTAATCAAAGCAAAAGGTGGCTACTTTGAAAAACCTAGAATATGACATATTTTCAGTTGTTTCACACTTGTTTGTTATGTATATAATTCCACATGTGTTAATTCATAGTTTTGATGCCGTCATAGTCATGAAAATAAAAAAAACTCTTTGAATGAGAAGGTATGTCCAAACTTTTGGTCTGTACTGTATATCAGAAGTATGGTTTTATCTCTCTCTCTCTCTCTCTCTCTCTATATATATATATATATATATATATATATATACACTGCGTGCAGAATTATTAGGCAAATGAGTATTTTGACCACATCATCCTCTTTATGCATGTTGTCTTACTCCAAGCTGTATAGGCTCGAAAGCCTACTACCAATTAAGCATATTAGGTGATGTGCATCTCTGTAATGAGAAGGGGTGTGGTCTAATGACATCAACACCCTATATCAGGTGTGCATAATTATTAGGCAACTTCCTTTCCTTTGGCAAAATGGGTCAAAAGAAGGACTTGACAGGCTCAGAAAAGTCAAAAATAGTGAGATATCTTGCAGAGGGATGCAGCACTCTTAAAATTGCAAAGCTTCTGAAGCGTGATCATCGAACAATCAAGCGTTTCATTCAAAATAGTCAACAGGGTCGCAAGAAGCGTGTGGAAAAACCAAGGCGCAAAATAACTGCCCATGAACTGAGAAAAGTCAAGCGTGCAGCTGCCAAGATGCCACTTGCCACCAGTTTGGCCATATTTCAGAGCTGCAACATCACTGGAGTGCCCAAAAGCACAAGGTGTGCAATACTCAGAGACATGGCCAAGGTAAGAAAGGCTGAAAGACAACCACCACTGAACAAGACACACAAGCTGAAACGTCAAGACTGGGCCAAGAAATATCTCAAGACTGATTTTTCTAAGGTTTTATGGACTGATGAAATGAGAGTGAGTCTTGATGGGCCAGATGGATGGGCCCGTGGCTGGATTGGTAAAGGGCAGAGAGCTCCAGTCCGACTCAGACGCCAGCAAGGTGGAGGTGGAGTACTGGTTTGGGCTGGTATCATCAAAGATGAGCTTGTGGGGCCTTTTCAGGTTAAAGATGGAGTCAAGCTCAACTCCCAGTCCTACTGCCAGTTTCTGGAAGACACCTTCTTCAAGCAGTGGTACAGGAAGAAGTCTGCATCCTTCAAGAAAAACATGATTTTCATGCAGGACAATGCTCCATCACACGCGTCCAAGTACTCCACAGCGTGGCTGGCAAGAAAGGGTATAAAAGAAGAAAATCTAATGACATGGCCTCCTTGTTCACCTGATCTGAACCCCATTGAGAACCTGTGGTCCATCATCAAATGTGAGATTTACAAGGAGGGAAAACAGTACACCTCTCTGAAAAGTGTCTGGGAGGCTGTGGTTGCTGCTGCACGCAATGTTGATGGTGAACAGATCAAAACACTGACAGAATCCATGGATGGCAGGCTTTTGAGTGTCCTTGCAAAGAAAGGTGGCTATATTGGTCACTGATTTGTTTTTGTTTTGTTTTTGAATGTCAGAAATGTATATTTGTGAATGTTGAGATGTTATATTGGTTTCACTGGTAAAAATAAATAATTGAAATGGGTATATATTTGTTTTTTGTTAAGTTGCCTAATAATTATGCACAGTAATAGTCACCTGCACACACAGATATCCCCCTAAAATAGCTAAAACTAAAAACAAACTAAAAACTACTTCCAAAAATATTCAGCTTTGATATTAATGAGTTTTTTGGGTTCATTGAGAACATGGTTGTTGTTCAATAATAAAATTAATCCTCAAAAATACAACTTGCCTAATAATTCTGCACTCCCTGTATATATATATAGATGTGCCGAGCATCGCGATGCCCGAGTCAAAATGGTGTTCGGCCGAGCATGCTCGCCCAACACTAGTACTGACTTTACGTTTTATATTGGACCTGTGCTCGTTCATACGCTCACATAATGTTTGGGTGGTACGGCTCACATAATTAGAGTTGAGCGAACACCTGGATGTTCGGGTTCGAGAAGTTCGGCCGAACTTCCCGGAAATGTTCGGGTTCGGGATCCAAACTCGACCCGAACTTCGCCCCGAACCCGAACCCCATTGAAGTCAATGGGGACCCGAACTTTTCGGCACTAAAAAGGCTTTAAAATAGCCCAGGAAAGGGATAGAGGGCTGCAAAAGGCAGCAACATGTAGGTAAATCCCCTGTGGATAGGGAAATGAATAAAAATAAAAATAAAATAAATTAAAATTAACTAATATCAATTGGAGAGAGGTCTCATGGCAGAGAATCAGGCTTCATGTCATAGCAGAGAATCAGGCTTCACGTCACCCACCACTGGAACAGGCCATTGTCAGATATTTAGGCCCAGGCACCCAGAAAGAGGAGAGAGGTCCCATAGCAGACAATCAGGCTTCATGTCATAGCAGAGAATCAGGCTTCAAGTCATAGCAGAGAATCAGGCTTCATGTCATAGCAGAGAATCAGGCTTCACGTCACCCAACACTGGAACAGGCCACTGTCAGATATTTTTAGGCCCCGGCACCCAGACAGAGGAGAGGTTCATTCAACTTTGGGTTGCCCCGCAATATAATGGTAAAATGAAAATAAAAAAAGGATATAATGAGGAAGTGCCCTGGAGTACAATAATACAGTATATGGTTAAGGGGAGGTAGTTATAAATGTATAATCTGCACAAGGGATGGACAGGTCCTGTGGGATCCATGCTTGGTTCATTTTTATGAACGTCAGCTTGTCCACATTGGCTGTAGACAGGCGGCTGCGTTTGTCTGTAATGACGCCCCCTGCCGTGCTGAAAACACGTTCAGACAAAACGCTGGCCGCCGGGCAGGCCAGCACCTCCAAGGCATAAAAGGCTAGCTCTGGCCACGTGGACAATTTGGAGAGCCAGAGGTTGAATGGGGCCGAACCATCATTCAGTACGTGGAGGGGTGTGCACAGGTACTGTTCCACCATATTAGTGAAATGTTGCCTCCTGCTAACACGTTCCGTATCAGGTGGTGGTGCAGTTAGCTGTGGTGTGGTGACAAAACTTTTCCACATCTCTGCCATGCTAACCCTGCCCTCAGAGGAGCTGGCCGTGACACAGCTGCGTTGGCGACCTCTTGCTCCTCCTATGCCTTCGCCTTGGGCTTCCACTTGTTCCCCTGTGACATTTGGGAATGCTCCCAGTAGCGCGTCTACCAACGTGCGCTTGTACTCGCGCATCTTCCTATCACGCTCCAGTGCAGGAAGTAAGGTGGGCACATTGTCTTTGTACCGGGGATCCAGCAGGGTGGCAACCCAGTAGTCCTCACACGTTAAAATGTGGGTAACTCTGCTGTCGTTGCACCAGGCACTGCAGCATGTAGTCGCTCATGTGTGCCAGGCTGCCCAGAGGTAAGGACAAGCTGTCCTCTGTGGGAGGCGTATCGTCATCGTCCTGTGTTTCCCCCCAGCCACGCACCAGTGATGGGCCCGAGCTGCTTTGGGTGCCACCCCGCTGTGAACATGCTTCATCCTCATCCTCCTCCACCTCCTCCTCATCCTCGTCCTCCTCGTCCTCCAGTAGTGAGCCCTGTCTGGCCACATTTGTACCTGGCCTCTGCTGTTGCAAAAAACCTCCCTCTGAGTCACTTCTAAGAGACTGGCCTGAAAGTGCTAAAAATGACCCCTCTTCCTCCTCCTCCTGGGCCACCTCCTCTTCCATTATTGCCCTAAGTGTTTTCTCAAGGAGACATAGAAGTGGTATTGTAACGCTGATAACGGCGTCATCGCCACTGGCCATGTTGGTGGAGTACTCGAAACAACGCAACAGGGCACACAGGTCTCGCATGGAGGCCCAGTCATTGGTGGTGAAGTGGGTCTGATCCGCAGTGCGACTGACCCGTGCGTTCTGCAGCTGAAACTCCACTATGGCCTGCTGCTGCTTGCACAGTCTGTCCAGCATGTGCAAGGTGGAGTTCCACCTGGTGGGCACGTCGCATATGAGGCGGTGAGCGGGAAGGTTGAAGTTACGCTGTAGCGCAGACAGGCGAGCAGCGCAGGGTGTGAACGCCGGAAGCGCGAACAGACGGCCCGCACTTTATGCAGCAGCTCTGACATGTCGGGGTAGTTGTGAATGAACTTCTGCACCACCAAATTCAGCACATGCGCCAGGCAAGGGATGTGCGTCAAACCGGCTAGTCCCAGAGCTGCAACGAGATTTCGCCCATTATCGCACACCACCAGGCCGGGCTTGAGGCTCACCGGCAGCGATCAATCGTCGGTCTGTTGTTCTATACCCCGCCACAACTCCTGTGCGGTGTGGGGCCTGTCCCCCAAACATATGAGTTTCAGAATGGCCTGCTGACGTTTACCCCGGGCTGTGCTGAAGTTGGTGGTGAAGGTGTGTGGCTGACTGGATGAGCAGGTGGAAGAAGAGGAGGAGGAAGCCGAGTAGGAGGAGGAGGCAACAGGAGGCAAATAATGTTGCCCTGCGATCCTTGGCGGCAGAAGGACGTGCGCCAAACAGCTCTTCGCCTGGGGCCCAGCCGCCACTACATTTACCCAGTGTGCAGTTAGGGAGATATAGCGTCCCTGGCCGTGCTTACTGGTCCACGTATCTGTGGTTAGGTGGACCTTGCCACAGATGGCGTTGCGCAGTGCACACTTGATTTTATCGGATACTTGGTTGTGCAGGGAAGGCACGGCTCTCTTGGAGAAGTAGTGGCGGCTGGGAACAACATACTGTGGGACAGCAAGCGACATGAGCTGTTTGAAGCTGTCTGTGTCCACCAGCCTGAATGACAGCATTTCATATGCCAGTAGTTTAGAAATGCTGGCATTCAGGGGCAGAGATCGAGGGTGGCTAGGTGGGAATTTACGCTTTCTCTCAAATGTTTGTGAGATGGAGAGCTGAACGCTGCCGTGTGACATGGTTGAGATGCTTGGTGACGCAGGTGGTGGTGTTGGTGGTACATCCCATGTTTGCTGGGCGGCAGGTGCCAATGTTCCTCCAGAGGCGGAGGAAGAGGCTGAGGCGGCGGCAGCAGCAGAAGAGGCCGAGGCGGCAGCAGCAGAAGAGGCCGAGGCGGCAGCAGCAGAAGAGGTAGCAGGGGGAGCCTGAGTGACTTCCTTGTTTTTAAGGTGTTTACTCCACTGCAGTTCATGCTTTGCATGCAGGTGCCTGGTCATGCAGGCTGTGCTAAGGTTCAGAACGTTAATGCCTCGCTTCAGGCTCTGATGGCACAGCGTGCAAACCACTCGGGTCTTGTCGTCAGCACATTGTTTGAAGAACTGCCACGCCAGGGAACTTTTTGAAGCTGCCTTTGGGGTGCTCGGTCCCAGATGGCGGTGGCCCCTAGCAGACGGACTCTCTTGGCGGCGGGTGTTCTGCTTTTGCCTACTGCTCCCTCTTTTGCTACGCTGTTGGCTCGGTCTCACCACTGCCTCTTCCTCCAAATTCTGAAAGTCAGTGGCACGACCTTCATTCCATGTGGGGTCTAGGACCTCATCGTCCCCTGCATCGTCTTCCACCCAGTGTTCCTCCCTGACCTCCTGTTCGGTCTGCACACTGCAGAAAGACGCAGCAGTTGGCACCTGTGTTTCGTCATCATCAGAGACGTGCTGAGGTGGTATTCCCATGTCCTCATCAGGAAACATAAGTGGTTGTGCGTTAGTGCATTCTATCTCTTCCACCCCTGGGGAAGGGCTAGGTGTATGCCCTTGGGAAACCCTGCCAGCAGAGTCTTCAAACAGCATAAGAGACTGCTGCATAACTTGAGGCTCAGACAGTTTCCCTGATATGCATGGGGGTGATGTGACAGACTGATGGGCTTGGTTTTCATGCGCCATCTGTGCGCTTTCTGCAGAAGACTGGGTGGGAGATAATGTGAACGTGCTGGATCCACTGTCGGCCACCCAATTGACTAATGCCTGTACCTGCTCAGGCCTTACCATCCTTAGAACGGCATTGGGCCCCACCAAATATCGCTGTAAATTCTGGTGGCTACTGGGACCTGAGGTAGTTGGTTCACTAGGACGTGTGGCTGTGGCAGAACGGCCACGTCCTCTCCCAGCACCAGAGGGTCCACTAACCCCACCACGACCATGTCCGCGTCCGCGTCCCTTACTAGATGTTTTCCTCATTGTTATCGTTCACCACAATAAGAAAAAAATTATTTGGCCCAATGTATTGAATTCAAATTCAGGCCTTTTTTTACAGGCACCTAACACTATCTGGCTATCTATTTAGGTACCGTATTACACTAATACAGGCACAGCAGTAACGACAGATTTAGCTGAATATAAATTGTAGGCCTAGTATTTAGGCGCTGGATGACAGGTATCCCTTTTACGGACAGAATTAGACTTGAAAATGCATGGTAGCGTGTGAAGTTATTGAGGATGACCCTATCCGCACCTTCAATCTAATATACCCTTTTATGGATAGATTTAACCTTGGCCTGATAGAGCAGAAACCACAAATTTAGGGAATTGCTAAGTTGGGAATTGTATTCAACCCAGAACAAAAACTGTGCTTCGGCAGACAGCAGACAGTATTACAATTGGCTAGCCACAGCTGAAACACCAGATTTAGGGTACTGCTATTTTGGCAATTGTATTTTATCCCTCAATAAAATAGCAAGCACAGCCAAGCCCCTGATGTAGGATATAGCAAAAAAAAACAACACACTATTGATGGTTAAAAATGGACTTGGTGGCAGCTTGTGCTGGCGCACCACAAGACACAAAATAGCCGCCGATCACCCCAGAAAAAAGTGACTGAAAAACGCTCTGGGCAGCCTTAAAACAGTGAGCAATTGAATAGCAGAGGTTGTATGATACACAGCTGTATATCGATCACTTCAATAAATAAATCCCTGCCTAATCTCGCCCTAACAGCAGCAGCTGCATCCTATCCCTACACTGATCAGAGCAGAGTGACGTGCGGCGCTACGTGACTCCAGCTTAAATAGAGGCTGGGTCACATGCTGCACTGGCCAATCACAGCCATGCCAATAGTAGGCATGGCTGTGATGGCCTCTTGGGGCAAGTAGTATGACGCTTGTTGATTGGCTGCTTTGCAGCCTTTCAAAAAGCGCCAAGAAAGCGCCGAACCCAGACACCCCAAAACTCGGTACGAACCCAAACTATACAGTTCGGGTTCGCTCATCCCTACACATAATACATGTTACAGGAACATTGTAGTAGATACATTACATTTGAAGTGATGCAGTTCATGTTATGTCGTAGTAGAATAGGATCCTCAAGGGTCGTCAATGTCAGTACCTTTTTATTGTCAGTAATCATAGTGCAGCACTTACACCTCCTTATACCACACTTGTAGGAGCCCACTTTGCAGCCAATCTTATTTTTTCATAGGGTAACTGCCCGTCGTGTTCCTTTTTTAATTTCGGACAGGATAGTGCGAGGATGTCTTTGAGCGTTTGCGCTCTTCGGTACGTTAGACTCAGGACTTTTGGAATACTTTTCCCTATGATGGGATCCTTCAGTAACACTGATCAGTGTTTGGTCAGGATTTTCCTGATCTCCGCATGTTTAGTATTATAGCATGTAATCAAGCTAAGTTGGGAGTGTCTGGAGTTTTGCGGTTTGTCTTTTTTGTTTAGTAGACTCTATTTTTGGTTTTCAAGTAGGGTCTTCCTTTAGGATACATTAAATTGGTGGGATATCCCTTATCTTGGAATCTTTTTCCCACCATGTCTAACTGTTCTTGCAGTGTTTTGTCATCAGAGCAATTTCTCCTGATCCTTCTCATTTGGCTGTAGGGAATGTTGTTATTCCATCTATAGTGGAGGCAGCTCTTGAAATCTAGGTGTTGGTGTCAAGACTTTTTTGAAATGTGTTTTGGTGACAATTTGGTTATTCACTATATCTAGATGTAAGTCTAAAAAAACAGCTTCTTTTGGGTAATGTTCAAGGGTAAATGTCAGGTTCCAATCATTGTCTTCGAGTCCCTTTACAAATGTTAGAAGAAGAAGAAGAAGAAAATCCTTTTATTGTGCCTCAGTGGGGAAATTTTGACATAACAGCAGCAATCAAATTCACAACAGGAGCAAAATAAAAGTAATTCGAAATGAAAGAGTAAAATACAAGAAAAACATAACATAGAATTTACTTTAAAAATTCACTACTGGGTTTCTGGGAACAGTGGTGGTTATAAATCCTAACCGCTGCTGGGAGGACCTCCAATAATGTTCCTTCGTGCACCTAGGATGCAGCAGTCTGTCACTGAAGGAGCTCTCCAGCTCCACAACAGGCATCATGGGGTCTGAGAGCAGAACTGCCTCTATTGCTTTCAGGCCGAGGGAATGAAGTATATTACTATACAGTGATGATACATCCAATGTTACCCAATTAAAGGCTTCCTCCCATTGGAGGGTCTCTAAGATGTTTAATAAATGAGAGGTGTCCCTGAGGTAGGATGGTAATTTAGAAACATATATTTGTAATATACTATCAACATATTCGGAGAGGTTTGTGGTGAGAGAACCAATACCAGATATAATGGGTCTACCGGGGGGTTGTTAAGAGACTTATGGATTTTTGGTAAGAAGTAAAAACTAGCTGTTGATGGGTGGTGGATTTTTAAAAAGGTTCTAAATTTTTTGTCGATAGCACCAGTGCTGAAGCCTTCATCTACAAGTTCATATCGTTGTTTCTTATATTCATGGGTGGGGTCATATGTCAATGGTTTATAATAATCATGGTCAGATGGGATACGGAGGGACTCGGATATGTAATAGTTGGAGTCCATAATAACTATACCCCCCCCCCCCTTTTGTCAGCACTTTTAATGACAATATCGTTATTCTTGGCAAGGGTTTTTAAGGCCTGGGTAAGTTCTGGGTAAAGATTTTTTTCTTGTCTGCTGATAGAGACAGTGGACAGATTTTCTCTTAGGTCCGCCAGAACCATATTATAGAAGCTCTCGATGTGCGGACCTTTACTCTTGAGGGATAGAAGCTTGATTTCAGCTTCATGGGATTACTGTAGGATGAGGGATCCGAGGTAGTACCATGAGTTGGGGGAATATGAGGACTAGTCAATGTGGTGAAGTGCGGCGGGGAATGAGACTGAGTAACAATAGTGGGCTCTTTTGTAGAGTCTAACCAGGTGTAATCTTTGATGGTGAAATGTCTATGAAGGGTGAGTTTTTGTATGAATTGATTTAAGTCTACAAATAATTTGAATAAGTCAGGTTTGTTTGTAGGGAAAAATGAAAGGCCCTTTTGTAAGAGTTTTATTTCGTTAGGTGTAAGTGAATGGTTGGACAAATTAAAAATGCTTACTTTTGAGGTCTAGTGATTCTCTAGTTTTTTGGGTTTGAGTCTCTTGTTTTGATGCGCGTATTTTGTCGCTTTTTTTTTTTTATGCTTGATACTGGAGTGTAAAAGTGGGTAATTTTCAGTGATCGCGTTGTTGAAGGGGTGCTTAAGTGGGGTGAATCTAGCGGTTTGATCAAGGGGCTTAGGGACAGAAAGCTGGTGAGGATCTTCCTGGTCGGTGGGGTGGGGTTTGGTGTCTGTATTGTTTGAGAGACCCGATCTAAAAAAAAATCTTCTGTTAGATTGGATGGGAGAGGGGGCCCAACATCTAGTGATAATCTTCACCGATCACAAGAACCTCACATATCTGCAGACCGCCCAGTGTCTAAACCCTCATCAAGCCAGGGGGGCTCTCTTCTTCTCCCGTTTCGATTTTGAGCTGCACTTTCGCCCGGCTAAGAATAACATCAAGGCGCATATGCTGTCTAGGTCCTTTTACTTCTCCAACCAGCAGGAGGAGCCTCAGTACATTGTAGATCCTGCCCGATTGATCACAGTAGCTCCTGTCTTGATAAAAGACATCCCCCCGGGAAGACATTCGTGCCATCTGCCAAGAGGAGACGAATTTCAGCTTGGGGGCACAACTCCAAACTAGCCAGTCACCCAGGGATCTGCAAAACCACAGGACATGTCTCGCCACTACTTGTGGCCCACATTGTCCAAGGATGTGCATGATTATGTCTCTGCCTGCACCGTCTGTGCTCAAAATAAAGTCTCCAGGATCAAACCACCCGGGCTGTTGTTACCTCTCCCTGTTCCTGATGCTCCTTGGCAACACATTGCCATGGACTTTATTACAGATCTGCCATGTTCTGCCAGGTGTACAGCTATTTGGCTGGTCGTGGACCGCTTCTCCAAGATGGTGCACTTCGTTCCTTTGACTGGATTGCCCTCGGCTGTGGAACTTGCTAAACTGTTCGTGAAACATATATTCCGTTTACATGGTTTACCTGGGAATATTGTTTCTGATCGTGGGGTCCAGTTTACCTCTAAGCTCTGGAGAGCTCTCTGCTGACTGCTAGAGATTGACCTAGACTTCTCTTCCGGTTATCATCCCCAGACCAAAGGGCAGGTTGAATGGGTCAATCAGATGTTGGAGAACTATCTTCGGCATTTTGTTTCAGCTCAACACGACAACTGGGTACAATTGCTACCTTTGGCAGAATTCTCCTATAATAACCACACTAGTGAGTCCACTGGATCCTCTCCTTTCTTTGTCATTTTGGGGCAACATCCTTGTATGCCTCTCACTGTCCCTATATCTTCTGGGGTACCAGCTGCAGATTCTTCTTTTAGGGATTTTGTGAAGATTTGGTGTGATACCATCAGTAAAGCGGTGACCCGCATAAAGATGAATACAGACAAGAAAAGGAGAAAACCGCATCAGTTCTCGTCTGGAGACAAGGTATGGCTATCCTCCAAAAACATCAGTTTAAGGGTTCCTAGTTTCCAGTTTGGGCCTAGGTTCCTTGGACCCTTCGTGGTTTTGAGGAGGATCAATGAAGTGACTTATAAGTTACGGCTACCACTCTCTCTAAGTATTCCCAATGCCTTCCACGTGTCCTTGCTTAAACCTGTAGCCCTTAACCACTTCTCGATGTCTCCGTCTTCTCCTACCTTGATATCTGAAGATTCAAAGTGGACATTCGAGGTCAATGACATTTTGGACTTCAAGAAGCGTGGCAAAAAGACCTACTATCTGGTGGACTGGAAGGGCTTCGGTCCTGAGGAGAGGTCTTGGGAGCCAGAGGAGAATATTCATGCGCCGGGCTTGATAAAAAGGTTTTTGTCCCATCGTGGACTCAAGAAGAGGGGGCAGGGTTCTGTAACAGCGGCTGCTGTACGCCGCTGTTTCCCCGCTTACCACCGTGGATATGGGTGCCGTGCTCAGTGGTGATCCTTCCGTCCACCGTTGCAGTCCTGGGCTCTGTCGCTGTACGTTCTGTGGAGCTGAGGACTCCGCTCCACAGGTTCCACTCAGTCCTGGCCACAGCATGCTTGCTGCTGGTTTCTGGTTACACTGTCCTAGGGGCTGCGCGCATCACTCCCTGGGCTGCATGGGTTAGGTCATGTGACCTCGCTGACCAACCCACGCTCTCCTGCAGGTACTAAAGTGGCTCAGCCCCCTTCCCAGATGCCTCAGTGTCAAGGTCCTGTTGTTTGCCAAGTTCCTAATACTCGCGTGTGCTCCTGACTTATACTTCATTCCTGGATTCTGCTACTCGTCTGATCCCTGCCTGCTTGCATTGACTCTCCTGTTGCCGAACCGGATTGCCTGACCTGTACCTGTGCCGCCTGCCCTGACCTTTTGCCTGTCTGACTACGTCTCTGCCTCATCCTTTGGTCCTGCACTGTTGCTCCTGGTAACGACCATGCCTGCATGACTACATTTGTACTTCTGGTACCTACTCAGGTATCTCCTGATCTGTCTGGACCAGCTGCCTCGTGTGCCTACCCTCCTCAAGAGGTAGTGACCTGGTGTTCCCCTCGGGAAAGTCTATCCCCACCATGAGGGGTACTGTAAAGAATCGAGGGGTACACTTAGACAACGCCCTTAGAGGAGGTTGGACATGTGACACAGTGGTTTCACACCCGCTGGTTCGTGACAGCATCAGGTATAAAGAACCATGCAGCGGTCCAAGATTCTACTATAGAGTGAAAGAGCCCACAGTCATCTGCTGATTCCACATAGATTTCTACAGAACCTGTTCTGTTACTGATACTAGTAGAGCCCCCCTGAACATGTGGAGAGGGTGTCAGCAGTAAGTCTGTGTTGACATCACTGTTTATTTTGCCCTTCCTCTGATTCGTCATAAGAACAACCCCAAAAAAACAGATCCTGTCTTTTGAGCATCCGCCTTCACTCGGTCAGCATTTGGTCAGTAATCCATCAGTATTGCTAAGGCAAAAAAAAACAGGAGTGGATCCAAAAGAGAGATGACACATGATTGGAAAGTTTGCAAGTCTTCTGTGTTTTGCACCCACTCCTGCTTTTGGCTTCCAAATCATGATCCAATCCTGATGCAAAATAGGGACTATGTCATACATGCCTTACAGCTGCTATATAGACAGGATCTGCTGTGTTTCTCATTTTATTGTCCTTATGACAGATCAGAAAAAGGGTAAAGTAAATGGTGATGTCAACAAGGTCAATAGTGGCCCTGTCATAGAGTGGTGAGGGTGGCAAACGCATGAGGATCCAACAAAGTGGTCAGTCACAGGGTGGGGGGCAACAGCAGTTGCAGTAACAGCACAAGATGGTGGGTGACGGTAGGATACCATAGCAGCAGATGCAGCAGGTGTGTGGCACCAGGCAGCATCAGAATAGTTGGCTGAAGCAGGTGGCCAGAAGGAACGGGTTGCTTTTCACAAAGTTTGGGTGTGACACCCAGAATGATCTGGTCTGATGCATCAGGCACTGGCATGTGGAAATCCTGGCTGATCCACACCTTTATCTTCACAAAGGTCAGTCTCTCCACATTTTAGGTGGACAGGAGAGTTCTCCTTGGGGTAATTATTCCCCCCACTGCACTAAACACTTGCTCTGATGCCACACTACTGGCCAGGCAGGAAAGCTTGTCCAAGGCAACCTTGACCAGTTGCGGCCAAAAATCAAGTTTGGCTGCCCAGTAGTCCAGTTGATCTTGGATGTGAGGTGGCAGGGTGCTGTCCAAGTATGACAGCACCTGCTGGTTCAGGTTCTGCTTCATGTCTTACTGCTGCTGCTGCTGCTGCTGGTGGGTGGTTTCTTTAGTAGGCGGGTAAAGAAAAGTGCTCGTTAGAGACTTTAGGCTTAAGTTGCTGCTGATAGAGCTGGTGCTGCTCCTATACCCCCCTCAGAAGTCATGGCAGTGGAACGTGAGCACAGAGGGCCCCCCCTCCTCAGACCTTCGTGGGGATGGGCGATGGCGCACATAGGCAGCGACTAACTGGCTACATAGTATGTCTCGATAATAGTTGAGTTTATTCTCCCTCATCAGGTGTAAAAAAAAAACATTTTGGAGAAGTAGGGAGGGTTTAACATGGTAGAGAGTCAATAGTCATCCTTCTGCCGAATGGTGATAATATGGCTTTCACTATGCAAGCAACTCGACATGCATCTGGCCATTTGCGCAAGGGACTTGGAGGGACTCCCTGCCTCCATCTCCACTGCATACTGCCACAGTGTGTAGAGGACATCTACCTGGTATTCCTCATCACCCTCTACCTCCTCTTGCTCCTCTCCTGTCACTTGTGCAGAAAAATCACCCACTTCTGTATACATTGCTTGTGCGTGAATGTCCTCCTCCTCCTCCTCCAGTTCAGCCCCCACAGGGCTTAGGTGGCTGTGAGATGTAGGTGCCACGTCTCCTGTCCACTGGCCAGCCAAATTTATCAGCATCTGCTTCAGGACGTGAAGGAGTGGAATGATGTCGTTTATCCTGTACTACTGGTGACTGACAAATAAAGTGGCCTCGTCTAAGGACCTGAGCAAATGGCAGGTGTCACGCATGAGCTGCCACTGGCTAACATCAAAGTTTCATAGGGGAGTGCTCCTGTCCGCTTGTATCATCAAGAAATCATTTACGGCCTTCCATTGCTCATATAGTTGGTCCAATATGTGGAGGGTGGAGTTCCAACAGGTGGAAAGGTTGCATATCAGGCGATGTTGGGGAACGCAGCCACACACCGTCCACTAGGTAGGAGTCTCACAACCACCAATAAAGCAGCTTTCTAAAGTCCTATCAGATTTCATGTAAGGGACTAAACTTCTTAATTTCATGGCTCATATTTACTGAAAATACAAAAGAAGACTGCTCTGGAGAGTAGGACCAAATATACATTTCTTCCACAGAGGGCTTTTGCTGTCAATGCATTCCCTTGGAAATGATTAAAGGGGTTATCTCAGGATAGGTTATCATCATCACATCGGTGGAGGTCCGAGTCTCGGCACCAGCACTAAACAGCTGTTCTAGGGAGCAGCTGCAGCCATTTCCCGGCAGCTCACCAAGAACAACGCTGTAAATTGTATAGCAGCTTTGCCTGGTGTTGCAGCTCAGCCGCATCCACATCAATGGGGCTGAGCTGCAAAAAGGCAATGTGACAGATGTATGGTGACCTCACTCACGGAGCTACCAACCTCCCCGCTAATCTGATATTAGTGACCTATCTTAAGAATAGGTCATCAATAGTATTTACTGGATAAGCCCTTTGATTACATTATGGATCTTCACTGGTTAAAAATAAAATAAAATTGCATGATCCTTCACTATAAACAACCATGAAATTGAGCGTCCTGAGACCCAATTAAATTATTCCTAGTTCTGCAGAGCAGAGGTCTGGGCGTCTGTGGCTTCATCTCCTGGGAGAACCAATGACTTTAAAATGAAGGACGACTTTAGTATCAGATATATTATACATTCACCCTCCATGATTCTATATTCCATCAATGTCTCCTAATGTTTCATTGTTGTCATCAGTTTTTTATTAATTTGGAAACCTTTGGTAGGAAACACATTGGAACGATGAAGAACCAAACAATGATCTCCAGCATTCTTCTCATGAGTCTATCTGAAAATCAAAAGATCATCTATTTCCTCTTCATCGTCTTTCTCCTTATCTATCTGATGACCTTCTTGACCAACTGTCTGATCATCCTACTAGTTCTTACTTGTGCTAATCTTCACACACCCATGTATTTCTTTCTTGGAAACTTAGCATTCTTGGACATGTCCTACTCATCGGTCACTGCTCCAAGGGTGCTCTTCGATCTTACCACACAACATTGGTCCATCTCCTTCTCAGACTGCATTGCACAAATGTTCTTTGTGACGTATTTTGCAGGCTCAGAGGCTTTCTTGTTATCCTCCATGTCCTATGACCGGTATGTAGCCATCTGCCGCCCTCTCCATTACTCTCAGGTCATGTCTTGGGGCACCTGTACTCAGATGGTGTCTTTAGTATGGTCGTCTGCTTTCTTCGCCCCCATCATTTATACTTTATGCTTAAGAAGGTTGACGTTCTGTGGTCCCAACTTCATCCAGAATTTCTTTTGTGATCTGCCCCATTTGCTCCAGATTTCTTGTACTGATATTACCATCAATGTTCTAGTCTTAATAGTTGTTGGGGTTCTTTTAGGCTCCGTAGCCTTTGTTGCCACATTTTACCCATATGTCAGAATTTTTAGCACAGTCTTTAAAATTCACACCAATAATGGGAAATGTAAAGCTTTCTCCACCTGTGCGTCTCATCTCACTGTGGTTTTCATATTTTATGCGTCCATAACATTTATCTACTTTGTACCTAACACAAGTAATCTTCTAACATTGAACCAAGTAGTCACTGTGATATATACACTAATCACCCCCTTACTTAACCCCTTAATCTACAGCCTCAGGAGTAAAGACCTGAAGGTCGCACTGAAGAGAACTTTACATATAGACCTGCTGATCCCAGACATTGGTACAAGACGATGTACATAACTCCTGCCCAGGATTTATTATAGACTTAGTGGTGCATAGACAAGACAATCTTGTAGCAGTATTTCCTAAATTCAGAAGTAAGAACACAGGGTACAACATGGAGGACCATGGAGGGTGTAAAGGGGGAATATTAATCACCAATATTTATGCAAATATTGATAAATAATATTCATAAATAGGAGGAGTGTAACGGGGTTCCGAAGGTGCACTCGGTCCCCCATTACCCGCAGACCTGTTGCTTAGCTTTGGGAATGAGGATCTGTGTTTGACCTCATTCCCAGGGTGGCTTTACTAGCTGGGTGGCTCCCTGCTCCTAGTCTGCCTTGAGCGCCGAGCTGATCACTCGGTGCTCGACTGGTTGGTCTGTCGGTCATGTGACGCTGGCCACGTCACATGACCCTCATTCCCCACTATAAATACAGGCAGCCTGCTGGCCACAGGTTGCCTGTTAATTTAGGTTCCACCTGTGATTTGGTCTTTCCTTTGCAAAATTCTTTTTATTGGGTTTTTTAAATTTTAAAATAGATCACAGTTACAACATTTGGTGATACTATAACTGTATAAACAAACACACATTAACACAAAAAGAGAACAAAAGAAAAAGAAAAATTTAAATTTAACAGTGCAGGATCATTTGTCAAATTAACAGAGCTGTGCTTTATAGAATGAGCTTCCCATAGAGGTTTAATCGCCTTACATTCCCAAAGGGTATGAATTAGAGTTCCTTTTTCTCCACATTGTCTCCAGCAGGTATCTGGAGTATCTGGAAATATAAGATGTATTCTGCTAGGAGTATAATACCATCTAAGGTATGTTTTAATCAGGGCCTCTCTATGGTTAGTGCTATGGAAATATTTGTGGGTATTGGAAAATGTATTATGCCAATCTTGTAGGGTTAGTTTCAGTTGGAGTTCCCTTTCCCATTTTTGTATATATTTGTTAGTGGAGAGATTATGAGATTCTGCTAGTACATTGTAAAATGTTGTTATGCCTTTGGGCGTGTTAAACAGTTTAGAGGTTAGAGACATATTAAGTGGTTTTTCCTTTTCTAATATTTTATGTTTATTGATAAAGTCTCTTATATTCAGATATCTATAGAAATCATCATTCCCAAGCCCGAATTTGCTTTTCAAGCCTGAGAAATATGTAAAGATACCATCTTTGAAAAAATCTTGTAGGGAGCTGATACCTAGTGTCCTCCAATGTAGTAAAGGAATAGTGGGAGCCTGGTCTTGTATAAACTCTAGTGTGGAATCATTCATAGGGGAATAAATGCTTCCTTTCTGTTGTTTAAGGAACCACTTCCAAGTCTCATCAGAGATTTTTATAGTATTAATTGGGGGATGGGGAGGAGAAAATCCCCAATTATACGCTAGAAGTCTGGTTCTCATTGTGTTGAGTTTACATATATCTCTTTCAATCTGTACCCATATTTTATTGGGGTTGTCCGACCACCAGTGTGAGAGTTGATCTAACAATGCTGCAAAATAATAATTCTGTATATGGGGAACTCCCAAGCCTCCTTTCTTGTGATGTCTTGTAATAACATTGAATGCAAATAAATGACTTGAGTTTAGTGTTCACTGATGTAAAAAATACTTTTGGGATGTCGATTGGTAGCGATCTGAAGAGGTATAAAAGTTTTGGCAGAAGCAACATTTTATAAGCCGCTATTCTGCCAAGCCAAGAAATCAGGTTTTTAGAGAAATCAGCTTTGTCTTTATCAATTTCCATGACTACTTTAGGAAAGTTTGCTTCAAAGAGTGTGGAGGAAGGATGTGACACTTGAATACCCAAGTATGAAATTTCAGATTTTTGCCAATCTAGTTTGTAAGAGGATTGGAGAGAGTTTAGAAGATTTGGGTTTATATTTATTGGTAGGGCCTGAGATTTGTCCTGATTAATTTTATAGTATGAGATTTTGCTAAAATCCAGGGTTATATCAAAAAATGCTTTTAATGAAGATTGTGGGTTTGTCAAGGTTAATATTATATCGTCTGCAAATAGAGCTAACTTATATTCTTGTTGGCCAATTGTTATTCCCTTAATATCAGAATTCTGCCTAATAATTGTTGCCAAAGGTTCCATTGACAGTATAAAGAGCAGGGGAGAAAAAGGGCATCCTTGACGGGTGCCATTTGTAATATTGAAGCTTTCTGATATGGAGCTGTTGACATAAACATTAGCAGAAGGACTACTAGACAGTGCTTCAATTCCTGTGTGTATATGACCTATTATTCCAAATTTTTCTAATACTTTAAAAGCATATGACCAATTAATACGGTCAAATGCCTTTTCTGCATCTATAGTAAGAAATATAGATGGAATTTTGGTTTTTTCACAGTTTTGAAGTAGCGATATAATCCTTCTGGTGTTGTCTGGTCCTTGTCTGCCTTTCAGAAAGCCCACTTGGTCTTTATGTATTAATGCTGGTAATATATTTTGAAATCTGTTGGCTATTATTTTAGCATAGATCTTCACATCTACATTTAGTAGAGATATAGGCCTATAATTTTTCACTTCAGAGTTGTCTTTACCCGGTTTGGGAATAGTGACTATAGTTGCTCTCAACATATCTTTAGGTAGCTTTCCTGTGATAAATGCCAAATTA